>NC_045764.1:82429586-82791769 GCF_008692025.1 Phocoena sinus
TTTCTTCGGCACCATCGTCTCCTAAGGTAGAATTTCCCAGGCAAATAATCACCTGAGGTCAAGTTTTGGGGGACCCCACAAACACACTATGATAGAGTTTCTCTGGCCAACAATCTCCTCCGTAGAGATTCCTGGATTCCCACAGTCACCTAAGGTCTAATCTTCAGCACCACCACAATCACCAAGGAAGAGTTTCCTGGGACCCACTGGCAACTAAGGTTGACTTTATGGGTCCCACAATCAATTAAGGTTGAATTTCCCAGGTGCCCACAAACACCTAAGGTACAGTTTCCTAGGTCCCCATCATCATATAAGGTAGGTTTTCCCAGGCCCCCACTCTCTTCTAAGCGTGACTTCATGGACCCCCCCCCCCCACAATCACTTAAGGTAGTCTCCTCACAAATAACAGGGTAGAATTTCCTAGCCCCGCCATGATCCAACAAACTAAGGTAAACCATCCTGGGCCCCCACAGTCACCTAAGCTTGAGTTTTCTGGGCCCACACAATCACCAAAGGTAGACATTCCTAGTCTCGCCAACACCAGCCCCCACCAAGATCACCTAAGGCTGAGTTTCCAGGTGACTTGAGACACATCACCTACGGCTGATATTCATGGGGCCTTACAATCTCCTAAGGGGGACTTCCCTAAGCCCCCACAATCACCTAAGGCAAGTTTCCGAGGGGTCATCGTCAACTAAGGTAGACAATCCTGGCCCCCCACGACCGACTATGACAGATTATCCTGGCTCCCACAGTCACTTCAGGATCAGGTGATTACCTAAGGGTGAACTTCCTGTACCCCGCATTCACATAAGGTAGAGATTCCTGGGGCCCCGTCATCACCTATGGTAGGTTTTCCTGGCCCCCTCTCATAATTAACTAAGGCAGACATCCTGGCCTCCCACAATCACCTAAGATCCATATGCATGGTCCTCCACAAACACCTAAGGTAGAGTTTCCTGAGCCCTCACAATCACCTAACATAGACTTTCCCAAGGCCCCTGGGATCACCTACGGTAGAACACCTCAGGTCCCAAAATACCTAAGGTTCAATAATCTGGGCCCCCACAATCAAGGAAGGTCAAGTTTCACGGGTCTCACAGTCACCTATGGTCGAGTTTCCTGGGCCACCTCCGTCACCTAAGGTATAATTTCCTGGGCCCCCACGGTCAACTAATAGGCAGAGGTCCCTGGCCCACAATCAACTAAGGCGCAGTTTCCTGGGAACACGCAACCACCTAAGGTAGAGTTATCGGGGAACCACAATCACTGTCATAGAGGTTGCTGACCTCACAATCACCTAAGGTGTTCCCTGCGCCCCTAGAAGCAGTAAGGTGGAGTTCCTTGGGCACCCACAGACATGCAAGCTACGGTTCCCTGGCCCCCATAATCACCTAAGGGAGTTTCATGGGCCTTCACAAACAACTAACCTAGAGATTTCTGGGACCGCATAATCACCTGAGGGGAGATTCCTGACCCCGTACAATCACCTAAGCTAGAGCATCCTGGGACCCAACATGCGCCTAAGGTAGACTCTCCTGGACCCACAATCACCCAAGGTAGAGGTTTCTAGGCCCCCACAATCACCTAAGCCAGCGTTTCAAGGGTCCCCAAATCTCCTAAGGTAGGGTGTTCTGGGACCCCACAATCATCTAAACTAGTGACTCCAAGGCCCCCCAGATCAACTAAGATTATTTCCTGAGCCTCTACAAACACATATGGTAGAATGTCCAGCCCCCCCCCCCCCATAATTACGTAAGATATAGTTTCTTGGGCACCCACAATCACCTAGGATTTGTTTCCTGGGCCTCCAAAATCCCCAAGTTAGAGAGAGGGGTCTCGAAAAATCACCTAATGGAGAGTTTCCTGGCCCACAGGAAACACATGCTAGTTTCCTGGGCTCCGACAGTCACCTAAGGTGTTATTTCCCGGGTCCCCTCAATCACCTAAGATCGAGTCTCTCACTCCCCAGATCACCTAAGTTAGAGTTTCCTGTGCTCCCAACATTACCTAATGTAGAGTTCCTTGGGACCACACAGTCCCCTAAAGCTGGGTTTCCTGAAACCCCACAATCACCTCAGGTAGCGTTTAGGCCATGATCACCCACTCTAGAACTTCTGAAGCCCACAACACCTAACGTAGAGTTTTCCAACCCCCGCAACCACCTAAGGTGGAGTATCCTGGCCCCGTAATCAACACAGCTAGATTTTCCTTGTGAACCCACAATCACCTACATAGAATTTCCTCAGCTACCCTCATCACGTAAGGTATAGTTTCGTGAACCCCCCCACACCTAGGTCAAGTTTCCAGGGCCTCATAATGCCCTAAAGGTAGATTTCTTTAGGCCCCCACCATTGCTTACACAGAATTTCCAGGCACCCAGATCACCTAGGTAGAGTTTCTTGGGCCCCCAACTTCACCATAGCTAGATTTTCCTGAGGCCACAATCATCTAAAGTAAGAAGCTTTCAACCCCACAGAATTACTTAAGGAAGACTATCCTGGTCCCCCACGATCACTGAACACAGAATTTCGTGGCCCCCCGCACTCCCACAGGGTAGAGTTTCTTGGGCACCAACAATCACCTAAGCTAGAGTTTTCTGGCCCCAGTCACCTAAGTTAGACCTTTCTTGGTTCAACCCCCAATCAACTAAGGTAAATTCCCTGTGTCCCTCAATGGACTCAGGTAGGGTTCCTGGGCCACCCAAATAACCTGAGTTAGAGTTACCCAAACTACCATGATCACCTACGGTCGCGTTTTCAGAGACCCCATAATCGCATACACTAGAGCTTCCTGGGCACCACAATCACAGTAGAGTTTCTAAGGTCCCCACAGTCACCTGAGGTACAATTACCTTGGGCCAAACGATCGCCCAAGGTAGAGTTTCCTTGGTCCACAACCACCGATCATCGGAACTAGAGTTTCCTAGGCCCACGGTCATTGAAGGTAAGTATTCCTAGTCCCAGCAAAATCACCTAAGGCAAGAGTCTCCTGAGCCCACAATCACCTAAGGGAAAGTTTCCTGGGACCACTCCCACCCGAGGTAGAGTTTCCTGGGCCCCCAACGCCTTAGGGAGAGTTTCCTGGGCCCTCGCTATCACCTGTGGCAGTTACCTGGCCCAATTGCCTAGCTACAGATTCCTTTCAGTTAGAGATTCCTAGGCTCACAGGCACCTAAGGTAGAGTTTTTGGCCCACCACGTCCATCTCGGTAAAGTTTGGGTCACAGTCACCTACTTTAGAGTTCACTGGGCTCCCACAATCCCCTAAGGCTGAAGTTTCTGGACCCCTTACCATCAATTCTAAGGTAGAAATTTGGGACCCCACAATGAACTAAAATAGATTTTCTGGAGTAACCACAATCACGTAAGCTAGAGTTTCCTTCTGCCCACCCCCGCCAGGGGAGAGCTCCTGGGACACAGCATCACTTAAATTCGATTTATTTCTAGCCCGTCAAAATCAACTAAGGTGGAGTTTCCTAGGTCACCACCGTCAATTATGGTATGGTTTGCTTCTACCACACTCACCTAGGTACCATCCCCTCGAGCCCACATTCACCTGAAGCCATCGTTCCTGGACACACAGTCACCTAACAAATAGTTTCGTGCCCACAGTCACCGTAGCGAGAGACCTCTGGACCCCACAATCACTCATGGTACAAGGTTCCGGGCCATCAAAGTCACTTAAGGTACACTTTCCTGGGTCCCCACAGTGACATAAGCTACCACCTCTGCATCCACAGTCACCAAAGCTAGACTTTCCTGAGACCAAAAGCACCGAACATAGAGGCTCCTGGACCCCCCAAACCACCTAATCTAGAGATTCCAGGGTGCCACAGTCACCTCCAGTAGGGTTTTCTGAGCCCCCACTACCACCTAAGGTAGAATTCCTGACCCCCATAATCACCTAACATAGGGTATCACGAGCCCCCAAGAATCACATAAGCTAGGTTTCTGGGCCTCCTAAGTAATGTAAAGTAAGATTTCCTGGGGCACCAAAACCACTCTTATACTTCCACGGCCCCCACGGGGAACTAAGGTAGAATGTCCTGCTCCTATAATCCCCTAAGCTCGAGTTTCCTGGGCCCACAATAACCTAAGATAGTTTACTGGGTGGCCACAATCTCCTAAGCTCGAGTGTTTAAGAACCACAAATCACCAAAGGCAGCATTTCCTAGACATACAATCATCTAAGGAGGAGATTTATGGCCCACTACAATCACATAACGTACAGTTTGGGGCCACTACTCTAGCGTTTCCTGGGTAGAATTTCTTGTAACAATCATCTAAGTTGGCCTTCCTGGGCCCACACAGTCACATAAGGCAGAGTTTCAAGAGGCCACGATCACCTAACATGGGTAATCTTGGGTTTACAATCACCTAAATAATTGGTTTTGGCCCCCACAATCACATAGGGAAGAATTTCGAGGCACCCCACCCCACCCCATGAATGAAGACAGGGCAAGCTAAGAAGCACAATCACCTGGGCTACTGTTTCCTGGGGCCCCACAATCACTGAAGAGTTTTCTGGGTTCCCAATCACCTAGAGTTTCCCGGGCGCCCAAAGTCGACTGAGGTAAAATTCGATGCCCCCCAAAATCAACTACGTTACAACTCTCCCGGCCCCCACAATCATCTAAGGTCCAGTGTCCTGGGCCCCAACAACGTCTAAGGTCAAGATTCATGGATCCCAATATCCCCTTTGGTGGAAGAGAGATATGTTCCCCTACAAACACCTAAGGTCGACTCTCCGGGGGCCCCACTATCAGCGAAGTCAAGTTTCCAGTACCTCCACGAGCTCCAGAGCTCGAGCTTCCAGCGTCCCCACACTCAACCGAGAAGGAGTTTTCTGGGCATCCACAATCTCCTAGTGGGCAGTTTCTTCGGCACCATCGTCTCCTAAGGTAGAATTTCCCAGGCAAATAATCACCTGAGGTCAAGTTTTGGGGGACCCCACAAACACACATGATAGAGTTTCTCTGGCCAACAATCTCCTCCGTAGAGATTCCTGGATTCCCACAGTCACCTAAGGTCTAATCTTCAGCACCACCACAATCACCAAGGAAGGGTTTCCTGGGACCCACTGGCAACTAAGGTTGACTTTATGGGTCCCACAATCAATTAAGGTTGAATTTCCCAGGTGCCCACAAACACCTAAGGTACAGTTTCCTAGGTCCCCATCATCATATAAGGTAGGTTTTCCCAGGCCCCCACTCTCTTCTAAGCGTGACTTCATGGACCCGCCCCCCCCCCCCACAATCACTTAAGGTAGTCTCCTCACAAATAACAGGGTAGAATTTCCTAGCCCCGCCATGATCCAACAAACTAAGGTAAACCATCCTGGGCCCCCACAGTCACCTAAGCTTGAGTTTTCTGGGCCCACACAATCACCAAAGGTAGACATTCCTAGTCTCGCCAACACCAGCCCCCACCAAGATCACCTAAGGCTGAGTTTCCAGGTGACTTGAGACACATCACCTACGGCTGATATTCATGGGGCCTTACAATCTCCTAAGGGGGACTTCCCTAAGCCCCCACAATCACCTAAGGCAAGTTTCCGAGGGGTCATCGTCAACTAAGGTAGACAATCCTGGCCCCCCACGACCGACTATGACAGATTATCCTGGCTCCCACAGTCACTTCAGGATCAGGTGATTACCTAAGGGTGAACTTCCTGTACCCCGCATTCACATAAGGTAGAGATTCCTGGGGCCCCGTCATCACCTATGGTAGGTTTTCCTGGCCCCCTCTCATAATTAACTAAGGCAGACATCCTGGCCTCCCACAATCACCTAAGATCCATATGCATGGTCCTCCACAAACACCTAAGGTAGAGTTTCCTGAGCCCTCACAATCACCTAACATAGACTTTCCCAAGGCCCCTGGGATCACCTACGGTAGAACACCTCAGGTCCCAAAATACCTAAGGTTCAATAATCTGGGCCCCCACAATCAAGGAAGGTCAAGTTTCACGGGTCTCACAGTCACCTACGGTCGAGTTTCCTGGGCCACCTCCGTCACCTAAGGTATAATTTCCTGGGCCCCCACGGTCAACTAATAGGCAGAGGTCCCTGGCCCACAATCAACTAAGGCGCAGTTTCCTGGGAACACGCAACCACCTAAGGTAGAGTTATCGGGGAACCACAATCACTGTCATAGAGGTTGCTGACCTCACAATCACCTAAGGTGTTCCCTGCGCCCCTAGAAGCAGTAAGGTGGAGTTCCTTGGGCACCCACAGACATGCAAGCTACGGTTCCCTGGCCCCCATAATCACCTAAGGGAGTTTCATGGGCCTTCACAAACAACTAACCTAGAGATTTCTGGGACCGCATAATCACCTGAGGGGAGATTCCTGACCCCGTACAATCACCTAAGCTAGAGCATCCTGGGACCCAACATGCGCCTAAGGTAGACTCTCCTGGACCCACAATCACCCAAGGTAGAGGTTTCTAGGCCCCCACAATCACCTAAGCCAGCGTTTCAAGGGTCCCCAAATCTCCTAAGGTAGGGTGTTCTGGGACCCCACAATCATCTAAACTAGTGACTCCAAGGCCCCCCAGATCAACTAAGATTATTTCCTGAGCCTCTACAAACACATATGGTAGAATGTCCAGCCCCCCCCCCCATAATTACATAAGATATAGTTTCTTGGGCACCCACAATCACCTAGGATTTGTTTCCTGGGCCTCCAAAATCCCCAAGTTAGAGAGAGGGGTCTCGAAAAATCACCTAATGGAGAGTTTCCTGGCCCACAGGAAACACATGCTAGTTTCCTGGGCTCCGACAGTCACCTAAGGTGTTATTTCCCGGGTCCCCTCAATCACCTAAGATCGAGTCTCTCACTCCCCAGATCACCTAAGTTAGAGTTTCCTGTGCTCCCAACATTACCTAATGTAGAGTTCCTTGGGACCACACAGTCCCCTAAAGCTGGGTTTCCTGAAACCCCACAATCACCTCAGGTAGCGTTTAGGCCATGATCACCCACTCTAGAACTTCTGAAGCCCACAACACCTAACGTAGACTTTTCCAACCCCCGCAACCACCTAAGGTGGAGTATCCTGGCCCCGTAATCAACACAGCTAGATTTTCCTTGTGAACCCACAATCACCTACATAGAATTTCCTCAGCTACCCTCATCACGTAAGGTATAGTTTCGTGAACACCCCCCACACCTAGGTCAAGTTTCCAGGGCCTCATAATGCCCTAAAGGTAGATTTCTTTAGGCCCCCACCATTGCTTACACAGAATTTCCAGGCACCCAGATCACCTAGGTAGAGTTTCTTGGGCCCCCAACTTCACCATAGCTAGATTTTCCTGAGGCCACAATCATCTAAAGTAAGAAGCTTTCAACCCCACAGAATTACTTAAGGAAGACTATCCTGGTCCCCCACGATCACTGAACACAGAATTTCGTGGCCCCCCGCACTCCCACAGGGTAGAGTTTCTTGGGCACCAACAATCACCTAAGCTAGAGTTTTCTGGCCCCAGTCACCTAAGTTAGACCTTTCTTGGTTCAACCCCCAATCAACTAAGGTAAATTCCCTGTGTCCCTCAATGGACTCAGGTAGGGTTCCTGGGCCACCCAAATAACCTGAGTTAGAGTTACCCAAACTACCATGATCACCTACGGTCGCGTTTTCAGAGACCCCATAATCGCATACACTAGAGCTTCCTGGGCACCACAATCACAGTAGAGTTTCTAAGGTCCCCACAGTCACCTGAGGTACAATTACCTTGGGCCAAACGATCGCCCAAGGTAGAGTTTCCTTGGTCCACAACCACCGATCATCGGAACTAGAGTTTCCTAGGCCCACGGTCATTGAAGGTAAGTATTCCTAGTCCCAGCAAAATCACCTAAGGCAAGAGTCTCCTGAGCCCACAATCACCTAAGGGAAAGTTTCCTGGGACCACTCCCACCCGAGGTAGAGTTTCCTGGGCCCCCAACGCCTTAGGGAGAGTTTCCTGGGCCCTCGCTATCACCTGTGGCAGTTACCTGGCCCAATTGCCTAGCTACAGATTCCTTTCAGTTAGAGATTCCTAGGCTCACAGGCACCTAAGGTAGAGTTTTTGGCCCACCACGTCCATCTCGGTAAAGTTTGGGTCACAGTCACCTACTTTAGAGTTCACTGGGCTCCCACAATCCCCTAAGGCTGAAGTTTCTGGACCCCTTACCATCAATTCTAAGGTAGAAATTTGGGACCCCACAATGAACTAAAATAGATTTTCTGGAGTAACCACAATCACGTAAGCTAGAGTTTCCTTCTGCCCACCCCCGCCAGGGGAGAGCTCCTGGGACACAGCATCACTTAAATTCGATTTATTTCTAGCCCGTCAAAATCAACTAAGGTGGAGTTTCCTAGGTCACCACCGTCAATTATGGTATGGTTTGCTTCTACCACACTCACCTAGGTACCATCCCCTCGAGCCCACATTCACCTGAAGCCATCGTTCCTGGACACACAGTCACCTAACAAATAGTTTCGTGCCCACAGTCACCGTAGCGAGAGACCTCTGGACCCCACAATCACTCATGGTACAAGGTTCCGGGCCATCAAAGTCACTTAAGGTACACTTTCCTGGGTCCCCACAGTGACATAAGCTACCACCTCTGCATCCACAGTCACCAAAGCTAGACTTTCCTGAGACCAAAAGCACCGAACATAGAGGCTCCTGGACCCCCCAAACCACCTAATCTAGAGATTCCAGGGTGCCACAGTCACCTCCAGTAGGGTTTTCTGAGCCCCCACTACCACCTAAGGTAGAATTCCTGACCCCCATAATCACCTAACATAGGGTATCACGAGCCCCCAAGAATCACATAAGCTAGGTTTCTGGGCCTCCTAAGTAATGTAAAGTAAGATTTCCTGGGGCACCAAAACCACTCTTATACTTCCACGGCCCCCACGGGGAACTAAGGTAGAATGTCCTGCTCCTATAATCCCCTAAGCTCGAGTTTCCTGGGCCCACAATAACCTAAGATAGTTTACTGGGTGGCCACAATCTCCTAAGCTCGAGTGTTTAAGAACCACAAATCACCAAAGGCAGCATTTCCTAGACATACAATCATCTAAGGAGGAGATTTATGGCCCACTACAATCACATAACGTACAGTTTGGGGCCACTACTCTAGCGTTTCCTGGGTAGAATTTCTTGTAACAATCATCTAAGTTGGCCTTCCTGGGCCCACACAGTCACATAAGGCAGAGTTTCAAGAGGCCACGATCACCTAACATGGGTAATCTTGGGTTTACAATCACCTAAATAATTGGTTTTGGCCCCCACAATCACATAGGGAAGAATTTCGAGGCACCCCACCCCACCCCATGAATGAAGACAGGGCAAGCTAAGAAGCACAATCACCTGGGCTACTGTTTCCTGGGGCCCCACAATCACTGAAGAGTTTTCTGGGTTCCCAATCACCTAGAGTTTCCCGGGCGCCCAAAGTCGACTGAGGTAAAATTCGATGCCCCCCAAAATCAACTACGTTACAACTCTCCCGGCCCCCACAATCATCTAAGGTCCAGTGTCCTGGGCCCCAACAACGTCTAAGGTCAAGATTCATGGATCCCAATATCCCCTTTGGTGGAAGAGAGATATGTTCCCCTACAAACACCTAAGGTCGACTCTCCGGGGGCCCCACTATCAGCGAAGTCAAGTTTCCAGCACCTCCACGAGCTCCAGAGCTCGAGCTTCCAGCGTCCCCACACTCAACCGAGAAGGAGTTTTCTGGGCATCCACAATCTCCTAGTGGGCAGTTTCTTCGGCACCATCGTCTCCTAAGGTAGAATTTCCCAGGCAAATAATCACCTGAGGTCAAGTTTTGGGGGACCCCACAAACACACATGATAGAGTTTCTCTGGCCAACAATCTCCTCCGTAGAGATTCCTGGATTCCCACAGTCACCTAAGGTCTAATCTTCAGCACCACCACAATCACCAAGGAAGAGTTTCCTGGGACCCACTGGCAACTAAGGTTGACTTTATGGGTCCCACAATCAATTAAGGTTGAATTTCCCAGGTGCCCACAAACACCTAAGGTACAGTTTCCTAGGTCCCCATCATCATATAAGGTAGGTTTTCCCAGGCCCCCACTCTCTTCTAAGCGTGACTTCATGGACCCCCCCCCCCCCCACAATCACTTAAGGTAGTCTCCTCACAAATAACAGGGTAGAATTTCCTAGCCCCGCCATGATCCAACAAACTAAGGTAAACCATCCTGGGCCCCCACAGTCACCTAAGCTTGAGTTTTCTGGGCCCACACAATCACCAAAGGTAGACATTCCTAGTCTCGCCAACACCAGCCCCCACCAAGATCACCTAAGGCTGAGTTTCCAGGTGACTTGAGACACATCACCTACGGCTGATATTCATGGGGCCTTACAATCTCCTAAGGGGGACTTCCCTAAGCCCCCACAATCACCTAAGGCAAGTTTCCGAGGGGTCATCGTCAACTAAGGTAGACAATCCTGGCCCCCCACGACCGACTATGACAGATTATCCTGGCTCCCACAGTCACTTCAGGATCAGGTGATTACCTAAGGGTGAACTTCCTGTACCCCGCATTCACATAAGGTAGAGATTCCTGGGGCCCCGTCATCACCTATGGTAGGTTTTCCTGGCCCCCTCTCATAATTAACTAAGGCAGACATCCTGGCCTCCCACAATCACCTAAGATCCATATGCATGGTCCTCCACAAACACCTAAGGTAGAGTTTCCTGAGCCCTCACAATCACCTAACATAGACTTTCCCAAGGCCCCTGGGATCACCTACGGTAGAACACCTCAGGTCCCAAAATACCTAAGGTTCAATAATCTGGGCCCCCACAATCAAGGAAGGTCAAGTTTCACGGGTCTCACAGTCACCTATGGTCGAGTTTCCTGGGCCACCTCCGTCACCTAAGGTATAATTTCCTGGGCCCCCACGGTCAACTAATAGGCAGAGGTCCCTGGCCCACAATCAACTAAGGCGCAGTTTCCTGGGAACACGCAACCACCTAAGGTAGAGTTATCGGGGAACCACAATCACTGTCATAGAGGTTGCTGACCTCACAATCACCTAAGGTGTTCCCTGCGCCCCTAGAAGCAGTAAGGTGGAGTTCCTTGGGCACCCACAGACATGCAAGCTACGGTTCCCTGGCCCCCATAATCACCTAAGGGAGTTTCATGGGCCTTCACAAACAACTAACCTAGAGATTTCTGGGACCGCATAATCACCTGAGGGGAGATTCCTGACCCCGTACAATCACCTAAGCTAGAGCATCCTGGGACCCAACATGCGCCTAAGGTAGACTCTCCTGGACCCACAATCACCCAAGGTAGAGGTTTCTAGGCCCCCACAATCACCTAAGCCAGCGTTTCAAGGGTCCCCAAATCTCCTAAGGTAGGGTGTTCTGGGACCCCACAATCATCTAAACTAGTGACTCCAAGGCCCCCCAGATCAACTAAGATTATTTCCTGAGCCTCTACAAACACATATGGTAGAATGTCCAGCCCCCCCCCCCCATAATTACGTAAGATATAGTTTCTTGGGCACCCACAATCACCTAGGATTTGTTTCCTGGGCCTCCAAAATCCCCAAGTTAGAGAGAGGGGTCTCGAAAAATCACCTAATGGAGAGTTTCCTGGCCCACAGGAAACACATGCTAGTTTCCTGGGCTCCGACAGTCACCTAAGGTGTTATTTCCCGGGTCTCCTCAATCACCTACGATCGAGTCTCTCACTCCCCAGATCACCTAAGTTAGAGTTTCCTGTGCTCCCAACATTACCTAATGTAGAGTTCCTTGGGACCACACAGTCCCCTAAAGCTGGGTTTCCTGAAACCCCACAATCACCTCAGGTAGCGTTTAGGCCATGATCACCCACTCTAGAACTTCTGAAGCCCACAACACCTAACGTAGAGTTTTCCAACCCCCGCAACCACCTAAGGTGGAGTATCCTGGCCCCGTAATCAACACAGCTAGATTTTCCTTGTGAACCCACAATCACCTACATAGAATTTCCTCAGCTACCCTCATCACGTAAGGTATAGTTTCGTGAACCCCCCCACACCTAGGTCAAGTTTCCAGGGCCTCATAATGCCCTAAAGGTAGATTTCTTTAGGCCCCCACCATTGCTTACACAGAATTTCCAGGCACCCAGATCACCTAGGTAGAGTTTCTTGGGCCCCCAACTTCACCATAGCTAGATTTTCCTGAGGCCACAATCATCTAAAGTAAGAAGCTTTCAACCCCACAGAATTACTTAAGGAAGACTATCCTGGTCCCCCACGATCACTGAACACAGAATTTCGTGGCCCCCCGCACTCCCACAGGGTAGAGTTTCTTGGGCACCAACAATCACCTAAGCTAGAGTTTTCTGGCCCCAGTCACCTAAGTTAGACCTTTCTTGGTTCAACCCCCAATCAACTAAGGTAAATTCCCTGTGTCCCTCAATGGACTCAGGTAGGGTTCCTGGGCCACCCAAATAACCTGAGTTAGAGTTACCCAAACTACCATGATCACCTACGGTCGCGTTTTCAGAGACTCCATAATCGCATACACGAGAGCTTCCTGGGCACCACAATCACAGTAGAGTTTCTAGGGTCGCCACAGTCACCTGAGGTACAATTACCTTGGGCCAAACGATCGCCCAAGGTAGAGTTTCCTTGGTCCACAACCACCGATCATCGGAACTAGAGTTTCCTAGGCCCACGGTCATTGAAGGTAAGTATTCCTAGTCCCAGCAAAATCACCTAAGGCAAGAGTCTCCTGAGCCCACAATCAATCACCTAAGGGAAAGTTTCCTGGGACCACTCCCACCCGAGGTAGAGTTTCCTGGGCCCCCAACGCCTTAGGGAGAGTTTCCTGGGCCCTTGCTATCACCTGTGGCAGTTACCTGGCCCAATTGCCTAGCTACAGATTCCTTTCAGTTAGAGATTCCTAGGCTCACAGGCACCTAAGGTAGAGTTTTTGGCCCACCACGTCCATCTCGGTAAAGTTTGGGTCACAGTCACCTACTTTAGAGTTCACTGGGCTCCCACAATCCCCTAAGGCTGAAGTTTCTGGACCCCCTACCATCAATTCTAAGGTAGAAATTTGGGACCCCACAATGAACTAAAATAGATTTTCTGGAGTAACCACAATCACCTAAGCTAGAGTTTCCTTCTGCCCACCCCCGCCAGGGGAGAGCTCCTGGGACACAGCATCACGTAAATTCGGTTTTATTCTAGCCCGTCAAAATCAACTAAGGTGGAGTTTCCTAGGTCACCACCGTCAATTATGGTATAGTTTGCTTCTACCACACCCACCTGGGTACCACCCCTTCGAGCCCACATTCACCTGAAGCCATCGTTCCTGGACACACAGTCACCTAACAAATAGTTTCGTGCCCACAGTCACCGTAGCGAGAGACCTCTGGACCCCACAATCACTCATGGTACAAGTTTCTGGGCCATCAAAGTCACTTAAGGTACACTTTCCTGGGTCCCCACAGTGACATAAGCTACCACCTCTGCATCCACAATCACCAAAGCTAGACTTTCCTGAGACCAAAATCACCGAACATAGAGGCTCCTGGACCCCCCAAACCACCTAATCTAGAGATTCCAGGGTGCCACAGTCACCTCCAGTAGGGTTTTCTGAGCCCCCACTATCACCTAAGGTAGAATTCCTGACCCCCCATAATCACCTAACATAGGCTATCACGAGCCCCCAAGAATCACATAAGCTAGGTTTCTGGGCCTCCTAAATAACGTAAAGTAAGATTTCCTGGGGCACCGAAACCACTCTTATACTTCCACGGGGAACTAAGGTAGAATGTCCTGCTCCTATAATCCCCTAAGCTCGAGTTTCCTGGGCCCACAATAACCTAAGATGGTTTACTGGGTGGCCACAATCTCCTAAGCGCGAGTGTTTAAGACCCTCAAATCACCAAGGACAGCATTTCCTATACATAGAATCATCTAAGGAAGAGATTTATGGCCCACTACAATCACATAACGTACAGTTTGGGGCCACTACTATAGCGTTTCCTGGGTAGAATTTCTTGTAACAATCATCTAAGGTAGCCTTCCTGGGCCTACACAGTTACATAAGGCAGAACTTCAAGAGGCCACGATCACCTAAGATGTGTATTCTTGGGTGTACAATCACCTAAATAATTGGTTTTGGCCCCCACAATCACATAGGGAAGAATATCGAAGCACCCCACAATGAATGAAGACAGGGCAAGCTAAGAAGCACAATCTCCCGAGCTAGTGTTTCTTGGGCCCCCACAATCACTTACGAGTTTTCTGGGCTTCCAATCATGTAGAGTTTCCTGGGCCCCCAAATTCGACTAAGGTAGAATTTGATGCCCTCCCTAAAATCATCTACGTTACTCTCTCCTGGCTCCCCAACCATCTAAGGTCGAGTGTTCTGGGCCCCAACAATGTCTGAGGTCAAGATTCATGGATCTCAATATCACCTTTGGCAGAATTTTCCTGTCCTTTGGCCCCACAATCAACTAAGGTCAAGTTTCTTGTCCTCCCACAGTAACCTATGAAAGATGTATGTTCCCCTACAATCAAGGTTGAGTTTCTGGGGGCCCCACTATCACCGAATTCAAGTTTCCAGCACCGTCACGAGCTACAGAGCTCGAGTTTCCAGGGCCCGCACAGTCACCAAGAAGGAATTTTCTGGACCTCCACAATCTCCTAGTGTCGAGTTTCTTGGGCCACCATCATCTACTAAGGTAGCGTTTCCCAGGCAAATAATCACCTGAGGTCAAGTTTTGGGGGACCCCACAAACACATAAGATAGAGTTTCTCTGGCCAACAATCTCCTCCGTAGAGATTCCTGGATTCCCACAATCACCTAAGGTCCAATCTTCAGCATCCCACAATCACCAAGGAAGAGTTTCCCGGGACTCCACTGCCACCTAAGGGTGAGTTTATGGGTCCCACAATCAATTAAGGTTGAATTTCCCAGGTGCCCACAATCACCTAAGGTACAGTTTCCTAGGTCCCCATCATCATCATATAAGGTAGATTTTCCCAGGCCCCCACTCTCTTCTAAGGGTAATTTCATGGACCCCCCACAATCACTTAATGTAGTCTCCTCACAAATAACAGGGTAGAATTTCCTAGCCCCTCCATGAGCCAGTCAACTAAGGTAAACCTTTATGGCCCCCCACAATCACCTAAGGCTGAGTTTTCTGGGCCCACACAATCACAAAAGTTAGAAATTCCTAGCCTCACCACCACCACCCCCCAAGATCACCTAAGGCTGAGTTTCCAGGTGACTTGAGACACATCACCTACGGCTGATATTCATAGGGCCTTACAATCTCCTAAGGGGGACTTCCCTCAGCCCCCACAATCACCTAAGGCAAGTGTCCTGGAGGTCACTGTCGACTAAGGTAGACAATCCTGGCCCCCCAAGGACGACTATGATAGATTATCGTGGCTCCCACAATCACTTCAGGATGAGGTGATTATCTAAGGGTGAACTTCCTGTACCCCACGTTCACATAATGTACAGGTCCTGGGCCCCCGTAATCACCTATGGTAGATTTTCCTGGCCCCTCCAGATTAACTAAGGCGGACATCCTGGCCTCCCACAATCACCTAAGATCCATATGCATAATCCCCCACAAACATCTAAGGCAGAGTTTCCTGAGCCCTCACAATCACCTAACAGACTTTCCCATGGTCCCAAAGATCACCTAATATTCAATAATCTGGGCCCCCACAACGAAGTAAGGTCAAGTTTCTTGGGTCTCACAATCACCTACAGTCTAGTTTCCTGCGCCACCTCCATCACCTAAGATCTAGTTTCCTGGGCCCCCACAGTCAACTAATAGGCAAAGGTCCCTGGCCCACAATCAAGTAATGTACAGTTTCCTGGGACCCCACAACCACCTAAGGTAGAGTTTTCAGGGCAACCACAATCAGTGTCACAGAGGTCCCTGGCCTCACAATCACCTAAGCTAGTTCCCTGGGCCCTTGAAGCAGTAGGGTATAGTTCCTTGGGCACCCACAGTCATTCAATCTAGGGTTCCCTGGCCCCCATAATCACATAAGGGAGGTTCATGGACCTTCACACACAACTAACCTAGAGACTTCTGGGACCCCATAATCAACTGAGGGGAGATTCCTGACCCCCTACAGTCACCTAAGCTAGAGCATCCTGGGACCCAACATGTCCCTAAGGTAGAGTTTCCTGGACCCACAATCACCTAAGGTAGAGGTTTCTAGGCCCCCACAATCACCTAAGCTAGCGTTTCAAGGGTCCCCAAATCTCCTAAGGTAGAGTGTTCTGGGACCCCACAATCATCTAAACTAGTGACTCCTAGGCCCCCCAGATCAACTAAGATTATTTCCTGAGCCTCTACAAACACCAACGGTGGAATGTCCGGGTCCCCCCATAATTTACCTAAGGTATAGTTTCTTGGGCCCCCACAATCACCTAGGATTTGTTTCCTGGGCCTCCAAAATCCCCTAAGTTAGAGAGAGGGGTCTCGAGAAATCACCTAATGGAGAGTTTCCTGGCACCCCACAAACACATACTCCTTTCCTGGGCTCTGATAATCACCTAACGTAGTATTTCCCGGGTCCCTTCAATCACCTGAGATCGAGTTTGACTCCACAAAACACCTATGTTAGAGTTTCATGTGCTCCCAACATTAACTAATGTAGAGTTCCTTGGGACCACACAATCCCCTGCGGACGGGTTTCCTGAAACCCCACAATCACCTCAGGTAGCGTTTAGGCCATGATCACCCACTCTAGAACTTCTGAAGCCCACAACACCTAACGTAGACTTTTCCAACCCCCGCAACCACCTAAGGTGGAGTATCCTGGCCCCGTAATCAACTCAGTTAGATTTTCCTTGTGAACCCACAATCACCTACATAGAATTTCCTCAGCTACCCTCATCACGTAAGGTATAGTTTCGTGAACCCCCCCACACCTAGGTCAAGTTTCCAGGGCCTCATAATGCCCTAAAGGTAGATTTCTTTAGGCCCCCACCATTGCTTACACAGAATTTCCAGGCACCCAGATCACCTAGGTAGAGTTTCTTGGGCCCCCAACTTCACCATAGCTAGAGTTTCCTGAGGCCACAATCACCGAAAGTAAGATGCTTTCAACCCCACAGAATTACTTAAGGAAGACTATCCTGGTCCCCCACAATCACTTAACACAGCATTTCCTGGCCCTCCGCACTCGCATAGGGTACAGTTTCTTGGGCACCAACAATCAGCTGAGCTAGGGTTTTCCGGCCCTACGATCACCTAAGTTAGGCCTTTCTTGGTACACCCCCCAATCAACTAAGGTAAATTCCCTGTGTCCCTCAATGGAGTCGGGTCGGGTTCCTGGGCCCCCCAAATGACCTAAGTTAGAGTTACCCAAACTACCATGATCACCTACGGTCGAGTTTTCAGGGCCTCCATAATCACGTACACTAGAGCTTCCTGGGCACCACAATCACAGTAGATTTTCTAGGGTCCCCCCAGTCACCTGAGGTACAATTACCTTTGGCCAAACAATCACCCAAGGTAGAATTTCCTTGGTCCACAACCACCGATCATCGGAACTAGAGTTTCCTAGGCCCACGGTCATTGAAGTTAAATATTCCTAGTCCCACCAAAATCACCTAAGGTAAGAGTCTCCTGAGCCCACAATCACCTAAGGTAAAGTTTCCTGGGAACACTTCCACCCGAGGTAGAGTTTCCTGGGCCCCCAACGCCTAAGGGAGAGTTTCCTGGGCCCTCACTATCACCTGTGGCAGTTACCTGGCCCAATTGCCTAGCTACAGGTTCCTTTCAGTTAGAGATTCCTAGGCTCACAGGCACTTAAGTTAGAGTTTTTGGCCCACCACGTCCATCTCAGCAAAATTTGGGTCACAGTCAACTACTTTAGAGTTTACTGGGCTCCCACAATCCCCTAAGGCAGAATTTTATGGACCCCCTACCATCAATTCTAAGGTAGAAATTTGGGACCCCACAATGAACTAAAATAGATTTTCTGGAGTACCCACAATCACCTAAGCTAGAGTTTCCTGCCCCCTACCCCCGCCAAGGGAGAATTCCTGGGACACAGCATCACTGAAGTTAGATTTTATCTGGACCCTAAAAATCACCTAAGGTGGAGTTTCCTTGGTCCCCACCATCAATTATGGTATAGTTTGCTTGGACTACACTCACCTAAGGTACTATACCCTGGAGCTCCACACTCACCTAAAGCCGTCTTTCCTGGGCCCACAGTCACCTAACTAATCGTTTAGGGCCCCAGAGTTACCTAAGGGAGAGACTTCTGGGCCCGCAATCACTTACGACAGAAGTTCCTGGGCCATCAAATACACTTACGGTAGGGCTTCCCTGGTGGCACAGTGGTTGGAGTCCTCCTGCTGATGCAGGGGATGCAGGTTCTTGCCCCGGTATGGGAGGATCCCATATGCCGCGGAGCGGCTGGGCTCCTGAGCCATGGCCACTGAGCCTGCGCGTCCGGAGCCTGTGCTCCGCAACGGGAGAGGCCACAGCAGTGTGAGGCCTGTGTAACGCAAAAAAGAAGAAAAAGAAAAAAAGTCACTTAAGGTAGGCTTTCCTGGGCCCCCACAATCACATAAGCTACTACCTTTGCATCCACAATCACCAAAGCTAGACTTTCCTGAGACCAACAGCACCGAACATAGAGACTCCTAGGCCCCCCTAATCACCTAAGCTAGAGATTGCTGGTCCTTGACAATCACCTTAAATAGATTTTCCTGGGCCCAAATCAACTAAGGTAGATATCCTTTTACCACAATCACTTAAGGTAGACCTTCCAGGCAGTTCACCCACAATCACCTAAGCTAGAATTTCCAGGGTCCCAGAATCACCTGTGCTAGGGTTTGAGCCCACACAATCAACTAAGGTAGAATTCCTGACCCCCCATAATCACCCAACTTAGGGTAACCTGAGCCCCCAAGATCCAACATAGGCTAGGTTTCTGGCCCTTTTCACTCACCTAAGGTTAGACTTCCTAGGGTACAAAATCACCTGTATACTTCCATGGCCCCCACGGGAACTAAGGTAGAATGTCCTGCTCCTATAATCCCTTAAGCTCGAGTTTCCTGGGCCCACAATAATCTAAGATAGTTTACTGGGTGGCCACAATCTCCTAAGCTCGAGTGTTTAAAACTGCCAAGTCACCTAAGGCAGCACTTCCTAGACATAAAATCACCTAAGTTTGAGATTTATGGCCCACTGCAATCACGTAACATAGAGTTTAGTGCCATGATCACCTACTGTAGGTTTTCCTGGGTAGAATTTCTTGTAGCCCCCCAAAATGAGTAAGGTTTAGGGTTTCCTTTTCTCAAAAATCTTCTAAGGCAGTTTCTGGGACCCCCAGATCACTAGCATATAGTTTTCTAGCCCATACAGTGAGCTAAGGTATAGTGTTCTGGCCACCTGAAATCCCTAAGTTAGAGTTTCTTGGGTTCCCCAAATCGCCTAAGATTCCTGAGTCCAAAATCACCTAATGTACAGTTTTCAGGGTCATCAATATTACCTAAGGTAGAATTTCCTGGGGCCCCCTAATCTCTAAAGTTTAGTATCTTCTCCCCCACAATGAACTAAGGTAGATTCTTGGGTGCCCACAATCTCCTAAGTTCAAGTTTTCTGGTTACACAATCACCCAAGATAGAGTTTCCTAGAATCAAATCACCTAAGGCAGATTTCCTTTGCCTGCAAAATAACATAAGCTACATTTTCCTGTCTGCCTACAATTGCTTAATGTAGAATTTCCTGGGCCCCAACAATGACCTAAGCTAGAGATTCCACAGTCCCTTTAGTTAGACTTTCCTGGGCCCCCAAAGTGTTCTGAGCAGGTTTCCCTGGTAGCACAGTGGTTGAGAGTCCGCCTGCCGATGCAGGGGACACGGGTTCGTGCCCCGGTCCAGGAAGATCTCACAGGCCGCAGAGCGGCTGGGCCCGTGAGCCATGGCTGCTGAGCCTGGGCGTCCGGAGCCTGTGCTCCGCAACGGGAGAGGCCGCAACAGTGAGAGGCCCGCGTACCGCAGAAAAACAAGACAAAACAAAACAAAAGGGTTCTGAGGTAGGTGTTCTGGATATCAAAATCACCTGAGGTAGAGATCGCAGGCCCCAAATCACCTAAGGCAGGGTTTCCTGGGCCCACAATCACTTAAGGTTGAGTTTCATAAGCCCCCAGCAATCACCTAAGGTAGAGTCCATGGCCCACCACATCCATCTAGGTAGACTTTGGGCCACAGTCACCTACTTCAGGGTTTCCTGGGCCCCTGCAACAACCTAACGTACGATTTTTCTGGACCCCTGCCATCACTAAAATAGAATTATTGGCCCCTACAGCAAATTAAGTAGGTTTTCCTAAGCACCCACAGTCATTTAAGGTACAGTACCCCAGAGCCCCACCACCACCTAAAGTAGAGATTCCTGGGCACCCCACAATCACTTATGGTAGGTTTCCTAAGGCACCCACAATCACCTAAGGTACAATTACCTAAGGCAGAGTTTCCTGGGACCATAATCACGAAAAGTAGAGTTTGCCGGACCTTCACAATCACCTATCTAGAGTTACCTAATCTCACAATCATCTAGATTCCCAGCCCCCTACAATCACCTAAATTAGGGATTCCTGGGCCCCCAATCACCTACAGTGAGAGTTCCCTGGGCCCTCACTATCACCTAAGCTAAAAGTTCGTACCAGGAAACGGGCTCAGAGTTGGATGGAGCCAGCCCATCAGTTAATCTCGATTAGTAGCTCTCAACTCCAGGTGCACATAGAAGCACTGGGGGGAGCTTTACACCAATGCCCAGGGCCTCTCCCACCTCCCCCAACATTCTGACGTAGTTTGTCTACATGCCAACTACAGCATTCCCAAGTGATTCTAATCAGTAGCCAGAATTAGATGAGATCTAGACCTTCATCATTAACTATTACTTAACCCCCAAGATTCAGCAAACATTGAAAGAAAACTCCAACTGCACAGCAGAAGTAACAAACATGGCAGAAAGAATATTTCCAAGGGAGCAGGAACAGTAAAGAAGAAACCAGAATACAACATTAATGCCTCAACTTGGAAGCCATATAAAAATCTTCCTGGGATAAACTTCTTGGAAATTAAAAATATTACTGAAATGAAATTTGCTGGGCATCACTTCCACTAATTTTTGCAATTTTTACATAAAATTCACCATTTTAACCATTGTAAAGTATACAGTTCAGTGTATTTACAATGTTATGCAACCATCACCATTATCCAATTCCAGACATTTCCAACTCCTCAAAAAGAAACCCCACATCCGTTAGGCAGTCATTCCCAATTCTCCCTCCCCCAGCCCCTGGCAACCAGTAATCTACTTTCTATCTCTGGATTTGCCTACTCTGCACATTTCATATAAATGGAATTATACAAGTGGCTTTTAGAGTCTGACTTCTTTCATTCAGCCTGATATTTTCAAGGTTTATCCATGTTGTAGCATGTATCAGTACTTCATGTTTATGGCTGAGTAATACTCCATTGTATGGCTATACTACATTTTATCCATTTGTCTGTTGATGGACATTTGGGTTGTTTGCAGTTCTTGGATATTATGAATAATGCTGCTATGAAGATTCTCTTTCAAGGTGTTTGTGTGGACATATATTTTCAAGGTATATTCCTAGGTATGGAATTATTGGGTCATACGGTAGTTCTACATTTAATATTTTGAGGAACTGCCCAACTGTTTTCCAAAGCAATCGTACTATTTAACATTACAACCAGTAGCATAGGAGAGTTTTAACTTCTTCAGCTTTTAAACCTCAGGGTTTTGAAGGGGAAAGGGAAAGAGCTGCCTGGGGATAGGCTGAGGAAACTACACCTTGTGCCTTTAAAATGCAGAGAG
Organism: Phocoena sinus; assembly: GCF_008692025.1. NCBI lineage: Eukaryota > Metazoa > Chordata > Mammalia > Artiodactyla > Phocoenidae > Phocoena > Phocoena sinus. The sequence continues at coordinate 82,451,450 of NC_045764.1, forward strand.
GACCCCGATGACCCGTGCCCCCTGCCCCCTGACTTTTCCAATGCCACACGGCCACCCATCCTGACTTGCCAACCTCACAGCTGACGGGCAGGGCACCTCTCCTAGACAAGGTCGGAGGTCAGCCGCTGGATCCTCCCTGTGCCCTGTACAGAGCCAAAGGTGCTTCTGTTAACCCACAACACTCCGCCACTTCTGCCCCAAGGCCTCCATCTTGGTTTGTCTGCCGTTCAGCTGCTGTTACAAGTTCTGCTCACGGAGCTAACAAAGTGTGTCAGTTTACATTTCTCAGCCAAACCTCTTCTAATATCATTTAAAACTCAAAGGAATTGAAAATGCAGGTGACCACAGTTAATAAAAACCCTGAGACAAGGCACTGCTGTCCCCGTTTGGTTAGGCACACCCTTAGGGTTATGCTTATGACTTACCTGCTACAGCTCTCCGAGTTTGGTCGCCAATTTAATAAGGTGCCAGGAGTTTGAACACACAGACCCAGACAGCGCCTTCCTCTGCCACGCTAACCCATTTCAACGTCCTTCCCAAGCTCCCACAGAGGCCCAAGGCTCTGTAAAGCAGCCACCGAGAGCGCACCTCTCACGCAAGCGCTTTGCACGCTCCTCTTCCCAGTTAGCTGCCTCGGGGATCTCGGGGCCAGGTGGGAAGCCAGGTGCTTCCCACTACACACTGAGACCGGCTTACACGTCAGGCCAGGGGTGTGTGATAACGCTGGAGTACTGCAGGCCTTACCTGGCTCCCCGTGTTTTTTCCAAGGTGAGGATGAGGGGGCAAGCAGCAAAGATGAGCTGGGATGGGAGGGTTGAATGAGGAGGAAAGAGAAGCCATGAAGGAGGGGCCACCTCCACCTTCTACCGCCTCCCGGCAGCCCTCCTGGCTTCTTTTCTGGAGTCCCATTTGCCCTGCGGATATTGAACCCAGTCCTGTTCCAAAGTTGAGCCTTCTACCTTGAATTCTGACTCTTATTTGTAACTACCAGAAGCCTTTCATACAAACACCTCACTGATGACAGTACACACAAAGCACTTAGAGCATTGCTATTACATCTTCATTCCTGATCCCAGGGCCAGCCTCAGAGAGATCTAGCAAAGCCTAGAGGGAACGGTGGGGTTGGGGGGGAGGTTATGTTTCAGGGGAGTGGGACTCTCCATTTTGCTCACAAGCCAGTTTCCACCTTATGCCTCAGATAAGGGGACCCCATAACTGCCGAAACTATATCCTAAGAGGTAAGACACAATGAGGCCATTGCTCTTGACTTGGATTATAATGATAGTGACCTTGATTTCCTGATAGGGTCCTGGATATCCTGGCACAGTCTTGCCTCCAAGTGTTTTCTACATTCAATTTATGAAGAATGCCAAGTGGGGAGGACGTTTCTGCTGACCTAATGCTTGTCCATAAAACGTGTTTTTAAAAATAGGTTGCAGACCTAATGAATCATGGAGTCATGCTGCCTCAAGACTAACAAAAGATGGTCTGAGGGCTTCCCTGGTGGTGCAGTGGTTGAGAGTCCGCCTGCCGATGCAGGGGACACAGGTTCGTGCCCCGGTCCAGGAGGATCCCACATGCCGCGGAGCAGCTAGGCCCGTGAGCCATGGCCGCTGAGCCTGTGCGTCCGGAGCCTGTGCTCCGCAACAGGAAGAGACCACAACAGTGCATACCGCAAAAAAAAAAAAAAAAAAAAAAAAAAGATGGTCTGGCAGCCCAAAGGGAGGTACAGGATCATAAAGGGATCATCAGTTTGCACTAATCATCTGCTAAACATAATCATTTTGAGAGCTTGATTTTATGTGTTTTGTGCTTGCAGGGGTCACTGGCTAACTTGTGCTCTGATCACCTGATGAAGAAGAAACCTCCCAGCTGGTGGAAATTCTCCACCAGTTGTTTAAATCTCTTGGCTTTCAGGAATTGAAAATGCAAAAAGAGAGGAAAAAGTAAAGAAATCTGTGATCTGTACCCTGCACCCTTATCCTGTGTTGAGACCATGGAGGCCACTGCTCTCCTGACCTTAGGACTGTAGTGACACTGACCTTGACTTCTCCATACAGCCTAGATATCTACCCCGGCCTGGGCCCGCCTCCATGCTGGGTCTGCACAGCAGCCTTCACTTATATCTTCTACCTCACCTCCTTCTTCCGGAAATGGGGTCACTGATCAAGTATCCTATGGCTGCATTGAAAGGAAATAGGGTAAATTTTAAAATATGTTCCTCAGGTTGTCATTAGACTGGTGAGTCTCAAACTTGATACACATCAGAATCACCTCAAGTAAAACTAGGGGTGCCTCTGCCAGTCTGGAGGCTCAATTTGATTGGCTTAGGTGAGGCGCAGCATGAGCAGGTTCTAAACGTTTCCCAGGTGATTCTAATGTGCAGCCAGCGTTGAGAACCAATACATTAAGTGAGTGAGCACCTGACAGTTAACCATTCATGATAATACAGTTCCATTTGAGCTCAATCAAGTTAACTGATCCGGTTATGACTTCAATTAAATCTTAAGATACTTAAAGATGTCCATTTGAATATGATGAGTGTCAAATTTGTTTTTTTACTTGTTTTGAAGTTATATATAATCATAATTTAAAGAATCTAATAGTTCAGTTAAGGTCTGTTCAGAAAAACAACAGTACCTAGTCCCCCTCCTGCCATTTCCCAGCCCCAGAGACAACTCCTTTTAACTCTTTTAACTGGTTCTTTTGGTATTTGTCTCTATATCTTTAAGCAGAATGCTTGGATTGCTATTTCTTGATTTTCAGTTTGGGATATTATCTATTGTCTTCACACCATGATAGTGAAGATTTATCTCTTTCATCCCCACCATCTCCTGCCACACAGAGATTTCTATCCCCCTAACCCCACCCAATATAATAATTTTGCTTAAATAAATATAATTTTGCTTAAATAAATATTCATTTTTTACATTATTATGATTTTGTATACCATTCAGAGCTGAGCCATGTAACAAACTATGATTACTTCTCCTTTCTTGTACATTTCTTTTACTTCCTTGAGTTAATATTCGTCTTAATTTTTTACTTGATTAGTTTTTTATTAGCTTTCTATGAACTTTTCATTAATCCATCCTTAAATTCTCCACTAGTTGTTTAAATCTCTTCCCAAGACATTTATTCATGTCAGGTATTTTATAAATTTCATCTTTCTGAAGAACTGTCTCCCAGAGCTTTCTGACCTGCTCAAATCTGGTCTGGTTGCCCTCTGTACCTGGTACAAAATTGTCATCCTGCAGTATCCCTTCAGTATCATCATCCTGGGATTCCCTTAGCTTTTATTGCCTGTTAGATCTCCTGTTTCTGTAGCTCTCTCTGCCTTTTCTCTTTCTTGGTTTACTCCCTCATTTTGCTGAAGTACATCCTCCAGTAACTTCTTGAGAAAGAGTACATGGGAAGTAAAAAATTTGAAGGCTTGCATGTCTGAAAATGTGTTAGTTCCACCCTCACACTTGATTAATACTTTGGGTATAAAATTCTAGATTGTAAATTATTTTCCTTCAGAATTTTAGAGGCATTTCTCCATTTTCTTCTAGCTCCCAGTGTTAAAGGCAATCTTCCATGTTCTTTTAGCTTGCAGTGTTGATTCCTGATCCTCTTTTGGTGGCCCATTTTCTTCTCTCCAGAAGCCTGAAGGATCTTCTCTATGACCCTAGGATCCTGAAATTTCACAATGATATATGGGTATATTTTCATCCATTGTGCTGGGCACTTAGATGAGTCCTTTCAATCTGGAAACATGTGTCCTGCAGTTGTGGAAGTTGCTTTCCCAGCTGCCTTTGCAGCTGGAAGTGTCCATGTGACATGGTCTGGCCAAAGAAGTGTTAGCAAAAGTCTGTTGGGACTTCTGGGAAATCTTTTGCTTCCCTAACAGACAGTGCTAGCATGACCCCTTCTTCTTTCTGCTTGTCTTGAATATGGATTCATATGGATAAAAATGGAGCTGTAGGGAACTCCTGGCTGTCCAGTGGTTAGGACTTGGTGCTTTCACTGCCATGTCCCAGGTTCAGTCCCTGGTCGGGGAACTAAAATCCTACAAGCCATGTGGTGCAGCCAAAAAAAAAAGGAGCTGTAACAGTTATCTTGAACCCATGAGGGAAAGGCAAAATATATCTCTGATGTTTTTTAATCACTGAACCAATACCAGAAGCTGCATGTCTCCTGAATTTTTTTAATATGAGAAAAATGAATCTCTATTTTTTTAAAACTCTGTAGGTTGGTTTTTCTGTTACGTGCAGCCAAATTTATTCCTAACTGATAGATTCCTGCTGACAGTAGATGTTTGATAAACATTTGTTTGGCTGAATTCTACAGAGAGGATGAAAGATTTTGAGCTCATAGGTGTCATATGTGAAACTGTGTCTTCTCCAAGGGAGAAAACTGAGAAAGAAAAGTGCCCAAGTCTCTCCTGGTGTCTTCAAAACCTCTGTAAAAAAGAGGAACTCGATCAAAGCAGGCAGAGATACAAAAGGTGCTTGGGGGAAGTGAGAAGAGATCAGTGTCATGGTTCTGAGAAAGCACGTAAAACCCCACTGCACACACTTCACGAGCTTGGAGAATTATAGTGTTTGGACAGTAGGGTAGCATTTCTTAAAGTAGCAAGAGAGGAAAAAGACCTAAAAGCTCTGGCAGAGGAACACTTGGTTTTATCTAAAATACTGGCATATCCATTTGTGCTTCTTGCCTGTTATATATATTGAACCCAAATAATAATTACACTGTAATCTGTGCTCCCAAGGTAGACCATCCTTGAATCAGACTTTTAACAGGGAGCAAAAGAATGGCATAAGAAATAAAGCTTGTTTCATTCTAAAAACCAGATATTGAAGCTTTCTAGAAACAAATGCATTTTGGCATGATTGTAATTGTATGTTTCCATCACCCTAAAAAAATCAAGCAGCTAAAGCAAGAGTAAATTTTATTTAAAAGACATGTATTGGGCTTCCCTGGTGGTTGAGAGTCCGCCTGCCGATGCAGGGGACACGGGTTCGTGCCCCGGTCCAGGAAGATCCCACAGGCCGCGGAGCAGCTGGGCCCGTGAGCCATGGCCACTGAGCCTGCATGTCCGGAGCCTGTGCTCCGCAACGGGAGAGGCAACAACAGTGAGAGGCCCACGTACCGCAAAAAAAAAAAAAAAAAAAAAAAAAGACATGTATTAAGCACCAATTGTACATCCAGAAAAGGCTCAATTTGGCTATGAAATTGATTTCCTGCTGAAAAATCAGGCAGGGTCAGATAAAGGCGGTTCAGGGCCATCATCCACCACAGGATCTTCTGTACCTTTGGGAACTGAAGTTTCTCCCACAGCTGGAGACCACAGTAGCTATTCAATGGGAGAAGACTATTTCTCAGAAATCAGTTTTCAGGAAAGAGAAGTTGGGTTTACTGTGGTTTGACAGCTCTGACTGGTCTTTACTGCAGCTATTTATATTTTTAAAGCTGCTTTCCAGTAACTGTGAACAGCCCTCAAGGTTGGCAGCTGTCCTAGTGACCAGGGCCTGCTCCATAAGGAGATGGGGGTGGGAGGTGTCAAGGGGTGTGGGGACTGAATAAAAGAAGGGGCCAGGGCTTCCCTGGTGGCGCAGTGGTTGAGAGTCCGCCTGCCGATGCAGGGGACACGGGTTCGTGCCCCGGTCCGGGAAGATCCCACATGCCGCAGAACAGCTGGGCCCGTGAGCCATGGCCGCTGAGCCTGCGCGTCCGGAGCCTGTGCTCTGCAGTGGGAGAGGCCACAACAGTGAGAGGCCCGCATAACGCAAAAAAAAAAAAAAAAAAAAAAACCGAAAGAAGGGGCCAAAAGACAGCGAGTGGCACTGTAGTGAAGTAGGGAGAAGGCACCTGGTGGGCTAAGGGCAGCGGGTGACCTTGTGCTGACTGCCCCACTGTGAGGGGTGAGCTGGCATCTATGCTGCCTAAGCAGTGCACTCGGAAACAGCCCTGCTCTCTGCTGGTCTCCCAACATGACCTCCTTTCACAGGCACTGAGGAGATGAGAGGAGGCTCTCGAACAGTAATTCTTGGTAATCCTGGCTCTCTCTTCGTGGGGGGGTTTCTGAGGGTCCCCTGGTGGAGAGGCAGAGGGATGCGGGCCCTGGATGTGCCCAGGCAGGAAGGGTGCCTTCGCCTCTAGGCTCATGGGGAAGGCTTGGGTCTTCTGGGGACCCAAGGTACTTGGTTTGCCTCTTTTCTGCTCCCAGAGGAGAGAATCAATGAGCACAGAGGAACATGCATCCCAGAATTGCCAGTGTGGTTCGTTTGGCTTATCTTCTTTTGAAGAGAATTGAAATTCTCTTTCAACCTTAGCTGTTTACCTGTTGAAGCTAGATTTTAAAATTACTTATTCAATTTTATGTACAATTAAATCCCTGCAATTTTTTTTTACAACTTGGTCCTTTTTATGTGGCACAGCCACTTTTCATTATTTTTAAATTTCTATTATGGACAATTTCAAAAAAAAATACAAATTTAGAGGAAATGACATAATGAATCCTCACATACCCAAAATCCAGCTTGAGCTATTATCAGCTCACAACCAATCCTTTTTCATTTATACCCTCCCTTACAATCTATCGCTTCAAAAAGCAAATCCCAGCCACTCTATTGCAAGTTTCTGAGTTCTCTGACCTGCACTTAGTGGTCTTCAAGTGGTCCTGCTTCCTGGTATGATAAGCTGCTCCAGGTTCATCCTGTACTTTTGCTGTCTCAGTGGAAACAGCCATTTCCTTTAAATAAATAGTATTTTGAGAACACAGTCTGGGTCCTCAGGGTACTGTTGCATCTGAGCTGATCATTCTTTCTAGGATACAATGCCTACTTTGGCGTTCTTTTCAGACTCTAGTAAACATTTATACTCACATCACTGCAACAGGCCACACTTGGCATTGACTTCACTTAGAATAAGGATACAGGACAAGAAACATAGCCCACCAGCAGGGCAGTGGCAGGCATTTCTCTAGGTACTGCCAGCCTCTGGCCCTTCGAGGAGGTCATCAAAAGAACATGACTGCCAGCTGACCCATGAGCTGGGCCCAGGCAATCAGAGGTTCCCCACCTCCTCCCCGTCCTTAAAATGTATGTTTTGCCAACCGTTTCCACAGTGGGAGCTGTTCCAGGGATGCAGCCTTGAGAGAGTAATGTGTTGTTGAGACCATCTGAACAGTATATGTGACTGAAGCCAGTTAAGGCAGTCAGCCCTCTGTATCTACAGGTTCCATAACCTTGTATTCAATCAACCTCAGATTGAAAATAGTCAGAAAAAAAAAATTCTAGAAAGTTCCAAAAAGCAAAACTTGAATTTGCCAGTGGACTGGTAACTACTTATTGAATACATAGCATTTACATTGTATTTATAACTACTTACATAATGTTTACATTATATTAGGTATTATAAGTAATCTAAAGCTGATTTAAAGATAAGGGAGGATATGCACATACATTATATGCAAATACTATGCCATTTTATATAAGGGACTTGAGCATCCATGGATTGGGATACTGAGGAAAAACTGTATGAATATTAAAATTTCTGGCAGGCGGGTGCAGCGATCTACTCATCTTTCATCATCCTAAGACAAGCCTGGTATGTAAGTTATCTTTTTTATTAAAACCTGCCACCTACCAATCTGGAGTGGTCTGCCTCTTTCTTCTGTCTCTCCTGGAGTTCCATGTATGGGGGCCAGTTTGCAGACCAACACCACCTCCCCGCATAGGTTGTCAGATAAAGTACAGGATACCCAATTAAACTTGAATTTCAGACAAACAATGAAGATAAGCCTCATATTCCAGTTAGAAACCAATATCCTAATATTAGCAATATTTTTATGGGACTAGCTTGCTTCCATGTTCCCTCAAGGGACATGTCCAGTTCCAAGAGTCATAATTCTCAGGAAACTTCAAAGCCACAGCTTTCCACCAGGTCTTTCTAATTCGTTCACAGTCCTCACTGTCCAGATGCAGTGTGTCATTTTTACCACAAGCAATGTTGCCTAGTAACATAGCTGACATTCTACCTTCATCAGATTTTCAGGAGAAGAGAGCTATAAAAAGTAAACTCCATAGAGAATGAGAAATGATTTTTTTTTTTTAGCGCTTTACATATATAGACCTTTTCCTTAGTCAGAGCTAGAACAAAATAGAGATAGACAGATGATAGATGATAAAGGAAAAACTCAGTTTTCCACCTGAGTAGAGAAAAACCCAGTACTTCCCTACTAGTTTTTCTTTCCTGTATACCTTCTTTACTACTCACACAAAACACTTCACTTCTGACACTTCTGGTCACCAAATGTGTGGAGGTTTTTCCCCACACCAAGCAATTCTCTATGACACCAGCTGAATGTCCTACAATTCAACTTAATTCTGACACTATGTACCTGAAGACAGTGTCAGATCCTAAAAATGAGCAATACCCTGTGGGACTCTTCTAGGTACAAAAGCCTATCCATGTCCCCCATTTCTTGTTTGTAAGAAAAAGACTTCAGCCTCCTAGACCTTCCCTGAGTTCCAAAGGTCAGATTCAGACAGTTGCTTATCAGGGAAGGGAGGGGATGCAGAGACAAGGTAGGAGCAGCCAATAAACAATAATGCAGCTGTGGGGCAAGGTCCTGGTTCCTCCTCAAAGAATATACATAACAAAATTTGAGTTCTGTTGGGAACTAAGGCCTCCACCCAGATGGAGGATGTTAACTTTAGGCTGAGCACAAGATTCCTGGAGCTCCACCCTGTTACCTCATCACCAACCAATCAGAAGAAAGTCTGCACACAGTGGAGGATAACAAAGACACCCTTCCCAAATGTTTCTCCCTTTAAAAACTTTCATGGTTGAGCAGAATCTTCAGAGTTGTCTTTTGTTTTTTTTCTGGGCATGCCACACGGCATGTGGGATCTTACTTCCCCCACCAGGGATCAAACCCATGCCCCCTATAGTGGAAGTGCAGAGTCTTAACCACTGGACCTCCAGGGAAGTCCCTGGAGATGGTTTTTGTTTTTTTTGTTTTGTTTTGTTTGTTTTGTTTTTTTGCGGTACGCGGGCCTCTCACTGTTGTGGCCTCTCCCGTTGCGGAGCACAGGCTCTGGACGCGCAGGCTCAGCGGCCATGGCTCACTGGCCCAGCCGCTCCGCGGCATGTGGGATCTTCCCGGACCGGGGCACGAACCCGTGTCCCCTGCATCGGCAGGCGGACTCTCAACCACTGCGCCACCAGGGAAGCCCTGGAGATGGTTTTTGGACACAAGTCTGCCTTCTTCCCAGGTAGCCAGCCTTCTGAATAAAGCAATTTTTCCTTTCCAGTCAACACTCATCTCTCGAGTATTGGCTTTCAAGTGGTGAGCAGCCAGACCTGAGTTCAGTAACAGTATACTTTTTTCTCTATTACATATGCTTATAATTTTTAGTAATAAAAAAATGGAAGGCATATAATCTTAAGGCATCCTTCCACAAGGAGTTATTGAGCACCTACTATGTGCTTGGCACCACTCTAGGCATTTGGGATACATCATTGAATAAAACTGACAAGGTCCTGCCTTCTTGTAGCTTACATTGAGGGGGTGAGGGAGAGACACACAACACCAATAAACATAAGAAATAAGAAAATTGTGTAATAGGTTAAAGGTGATAAGTGTTGAAGAAAACAAAAGTAGAGCAGGATGGAAAGCCAGAGTGCTGAGAGGTGGGGCAAGGGCTGGTTGCAGGGCTAAACAGGGGCACAAAGACTTGAAGACATAGGGCTTAGCCACGCTGCTCTCAAGAGGAGTACATCTATGTTCAAAAGTACGTCTATGGCCTCACCTGTTAAACTTATATTTTAACTTCTATACTAAATATATATCCTTATGTAGTCTCTTTACATATCTCATATTTTCATAGAAAAAAAATATACTCCAAAATGTCAGCAGTGGCTATCTGTGGAAGGTGGGATTGTGGAGATTTTTTATTTTATCTTTTTTATAGTTTGCTGTATTTGCTACATTTTATAACATGAATAGGCCTAGTTTATTATCAGGAATAGAACAATATGTAACATGACATGTTTTAAAAAGCAGAGCTATTCTACCTTTCAACCCCAGGAAGGGTTTTCTGAAAGGAGCAAGGAGATGTGATTTAAAGACATGAGGGGTCTGACCTTTCTGAGGAGACTGTATTCTTCCTCAAGGGGGAGTTTTGCCTTCAAGTAATGAGGCAGCTGAGCCCTGAGTCAGGAGTCAGATTTCAAGGGAGAGATGTGTAAAGGGTAAATTTTTCGAAATTCCAACTCCACAACTAAGAACCATGCTCAGAGTGGCTCGAAAGATTAGAACACCTGCCTCCCTGGTCAGTAATATTATCAAAGTCCATTTTCCTTGAAATCAGTTAGCAAGTTTAGGAAGGTTTGAACTCAGCAAATACAAGGAGGAAGAACATGCTCCTTGCCCTTGGAGAGTTAATGACTCAACCAAAGAGGCCAAACTCACAGTGAGGAGGAAGAGACCTGCGGGGCAAGGGAAGATCTGGCAGAGATTCATCAATGCAGAAGCAAATGTGAATAAGCATGATGTCATCAGATGCTTGAAAGATGGGTACATAGAGGAGGGAAGGGCTTTGGGGGAGGAGGGCAGGTGGAGAAGCAGACAGAGGCAGAGGCCACCAAGTAACATACAGGAGGCACAGACAGTGCTGTGAAAAGCCTCTGACCTGAACTGGTACTGGAGATTTTGCAACTTAGTGACCCCGAGGAAGGGGTTACCAGGAATTGCACTCCTGGCCACGGGTCTCTTAGCAAACCTGACCTACATGAAACAAAAGAGCAAAGAAACGCCAGCGGCTCGTGGTGCTGACGCAGCCATTCCACCACTGCCAGCCAGTCTGGCTCGCAAGTGTTTACTTACCTGGTCAGAGGGAAGCTGGATACAGTCCCACTTCCATCAGCTAGGCTTGCTTCCCTGCATGCTCGGGAACATAGCGGGGCAGGTCCTGACCAGAAGACTGGGGAATGAAGGTGGACGAGACATGCCCCTGGGGGAAAACATACCTTTCTCATCCTAATACACGATGTGATGGGAAGAGAGAAGAGGACCACCCTCTACCCAACCTGGGGGTCAGGGAAGGCTTCCTGAAGGGAATGGTACTTGAGTTATTTGGGAAGGACATACGGGAGTCTGAGAGGAGGAGAGGGTTCCAGGCAGAGGGAGCAGCACAGGAGAGAGAAGGTGGCATCTGTCCATGCAAGCAGCTCAGCCTGTCTGGAGCCTGGAGTGGGTGCATGGATGTGGTGAGAGGCGATGCTGCAGTGGAGGCCACCTTCTCTGGAGGGCAACGGGAAGCTCTGAGGGTTTTAAACAGTGGAGTTAGATGATCATTGACATGGAAGTTTGCTGAAGTCACCAATGACTTTTGTGTTGCCAAATCCATTGTGTACTTTCAGTCTGCATCTAATGTAAATTCTTGTGGTAGCATTTGGTCCTGCTGCTCTCTCCCTCCACCCTGGAGCATTCTCATGTCTTGACTTCTCAGGCACCACTTCTCCTGTTTTTTTTTTTTTTTTTCTCCCAGTTTTCTATCTAGCCCTCTGGTCACTTTTTCTCAGCTTCCACTTTGACCACTCCTTGCCTCTCTGGACTCTGAATGTTGGTGTTCCGTAGGGCCTTGTCTTGGTCCCTTCTCACTATTCACTCTTGCTCTCAACCACCTCGTTTATTCCCATGGCTTCACATGCATCTGTTATACATAATAGTATCAGGGGAGAGAGGGGGAGCCAGAATCAAGTCAAATCAAGTATACGGTCCAATCTCCTGGGTGTCATGGCTGAGTCTGCATGTTCATACTGAACCATGAGCAACTGTGGGATGAGTCAAGGTGAAAAGGGTCAGAATGTAATGGGGGCTGGGGCGGGAGAGGAGAGATGCTGAATAGTACAGTCAATGTCCTGGATCAGGAAGAAAGCAGAGAACACAGCTCATTGCTCCCAAGTGTGGAGGGAGTAGTGGACAGTCATGCGCTTTAGAAGACCAAGTCCGAGGTCTGAGAAGAATGTGATTGCAGGGAGGTGCGGGAAAGATGGGTGGGCCCAACTGACTCCCAGGTCCAGGATATCACCAAAGGCAGGAATCCAGACCACAAGAGCAAGGCCAGCAGACTGGTGGCCCCTGGCCTGGCTTGGACCTCTGCTGTGGTGTGGGCAGGCAGGCATCCACAGATGTGCTCCCAGCCTGGGGACAAAGGCCTGCAGGTGTTGGTGGGCTCTGTGTGCAGTCCAGACCACACTGACACATTCACGGTGAGGCAGGGGAATCATGAGCCATTCCTGGTCCCTTTTGTTTTCCAACCTCACATGCTGAGAGGACAAAGAATTTCTCAAGGCTCCAACATTACAGCCACTGATAAAGGAAATTCGTTTTGTGCCCCATCAGGAGTAAGGTTGCAATCAAGAACCAAAATGGTCTAAAGAAGTTTCTGTGGCATTTACAATTAGTAAGAATAGGTAGATCATTCAGTAAATGATGCTAGAACAATTGACTATCTATTTAGAAAACAATTAACTTAGAGTCCCACCTTAAAATCACGCACAAAAATAAATCTAATAGTTAGTAATTAATTTTAAAAGTTCCCACAAAGAAAAGCCTAGGCCCCGATGACTTCACTGATGAATTTTACCATTCAAAGAAGAACTAATACTAATCTTCCACAAACTCTCCCCCAAAATAGAAGAAGGAATATTTTCTCATTCTATGAGAAGACAACCCACAGAATCGGAGAAATATTTGCAAATCATATATCTGATAAGGAATTTGTACCTAGAATACATAAAGAACTCTCACAGCTCAATAACAAAAAGACAATCCAACTTAAAGATGGGCAAAAGATCTGGGTAGACATTTTTTCAGTGAAGATAAACAATATACACATGAAAATATCTCAACATCATTAGTCATTAGGGAAATGGAAATCAAAATCACAATGAGACACCAATTCATACTTAGGATGACTATAATGGGAAAAAAAAACCAGGCAATAACAAGTACTGGCAAAGATGTGGAAAAATTGGAACCCTCATACATTGTTGGTGGTAATATAAAATGGTACAGCCACTGTGGAAAAGAATTTGGCAGTTTCTCAAAATATTAAACATAGAGTTACCATATCACCCAGCAATTCCACTCCTAGGTATATACCCAAGAGAACCAAAAACATACTTCCACACGAAGATCACATGTTAATGTATGTTGCAGCATCATTCGTAATAGCAAAAGTGAAGATAAACTAAATGTCTACCAAACGACGAATGGATAAACAAATTGTGGTGTATCTATACAATGGAACATTATTTGGCAAAAAAAAAAGAAATGAAGTACTGATACATGCTACAGTATGGATGAACCTTGAAAACATTATGCATTGAAACATCAGTGGTTGCAGGGGAATGGAGAGGGGGTGGAGATTGGGGAGTGACTGCTAATGGGACACAGTTTCTTTAGGAGAGATAAAATGTTCTGAAATTAGAGTGTGGTGATGGTTGCACAACCCTGTGAATATAGTAAAAAACATTTCATTGTGCACTTTAAGAAAAGGTGAATTGTATGTTATGCAAATTATATCAAAATTAAGCTGATAAATAATCTGAGGTGGATTGAATATATAAATGTAAAATAACCCTTAAAAATAAGAGAAAATATAGAAGACTGGATCAATAATTTGGGTGTGGGGAAGGCCATTCTAAGTATGATACAGAACTAGGAATACATAAAGGACAATATTGACAGATTGAGTACATTGGAATAAATAATCTTCAATGTAGAAAGACACTATAAAATTTAAATATATATGAATAACTTTTGCAACATGAGAAACAAATATATTTAGAGAATAGTCTTTAAAATCATTAGGAAAAAGATGAACTCCCCAGTAACATGCAGTGCCGGCCAGAGTGTGGGGAAAGGGGCACTCGTGTGGAGAAACAGTGAGTGTAAATTAGTGCAGCCAATTGGAGGGCAATTTGGTGTCCAGGAGTGACCTGCAAAACCTTTTCAATGGGTATGGCACAGTCTAAGTGAGAAGCACCAGCTGAGAATAACCAGCCTCCCACACTGAGGCAGACAGACTGAAAGTCAGCCCTGGGGAATTTTTGAAATGTTCAACATAAGCAGAATTTTGTCCCAGCATTTCTACTTCTAGGACTGTATCCTGATAAATGCTTCAAAGGCACACAAAGAATGTTTACTACAGCTATGTCTGTAGTAGTAAACAATTAATGTCCATTCATAGGAAATCAGTTATATAAATGATGTATCCTCACCATCAGATCCTATGCAGCCATTAAACAAATAACATAACTCAATCACTGCTGACATAGAAAGATGCTTGAAATGCATTGCTAGAGAAAAAAAGTAAGTTACAGAACAGTATGTATAACGTGATGGCAATTTTGAAAAAATAATGGTATAGATGTTTGTATATGCATAGAAAAAATTCTGGATAAATGCACAATGAACTATTAATGGTAGTTACCTGTGAGGATTGAATATTTGGAGGGGAGAGAGTATGGGGGGGAAGGAAATTATTTTATATACCTGTGAATTATTTTTATACTTTGGTAAATATGGAAAAATAAAGCAATTACCTTAGGAGAAAATAAGGAAGCAGAGAAGGTGACAGGGAAGGTACAATATATGAATAGTAATTAACAGTGGTTTTACCTAGGTGATGGAGTTTTGGGGAATTCTCCCCATTTGCTTACCTGCATTTTCTAATTTTTCAATGAGTTTTTATGAGTTGTTTAAAAAACAGAAATAGAAGAACGTCCTCATGCCTTTCTGCTTACCAGTTGAACAGACTGGTGATGTGGGTGCCAAAGGAGATAGTTTCTAAACAATGAAGCCGTTTAGAAGATAATGTTAAGAGAGTTGGTGATGGAAACATATATAAAAATGAACTCCTAAGTCACATACTTAGTAATCACGAATGTGTCTCTTTGGGACATCAGGACTTCAAAATTTTAACGTATTCTTTGTGAAACATGCACTTGAACCTTGAAAGTTCTATTATGCTAATTGATCGTTACGGACAACAGAGCTCAAATGACATCTGTGAGTCCAGATGGTATATAAGGTAACATTTTAATTTGTTAGAAGTCTTAGAACTCCTTTGTCTTTTCTCCCATTGTGCATGAAGGTAGCTAAATAATTGAGTCAGGTAGGTTCCCTGTCTTAAAGCAATATGGACAAGGACGTTTATTCCAACAATATGACATGTTTGAAAAACGATCATTTTTTAAACTCTAAAAGTATATTTGCATTTGTGTGTATATCTATATCTGTCTGTCTGTATATACTATAGGTATACTCTGTAAGGATACATATGATTACCAGGCATGTATGGTGGGGCTTTCTGAGAGAGAGAGGAAGTAGACAACTGGGGAGAACCAAGCAAAGAAAATAAAATGTACTCAAAATGTGTGAAATTACATTTATGTATTTGTGTTAAAACAAAAATAGATTCAACAAATATTTGAGGATTTACTATATGCAGGCCCTGCTTTAGGTGTTGAGGTACATCAGTGAACAACTCTGACAAAGATCCCTACCTTCATGAAGCTTATATTCCAGAAGATAATAAGCCATAGACATAATGTGTTGGTAAATCATAACTTACACAACTGTGTGTGAAACACACAATGTCTTTCCTTACCCTCACACTACTGTCACACTCACGACAGTCTGACACATGTTGGGGGGATTTCCAATTCTGCAACGCCAGCTGGGGATCGCATAATTTAACTCAATTCTGACATTGTCTTCCCAGAGATAGCATCAGATCCCATAGGTTAAGGGGATCTGAGACTGCCCTCCTCTTCAGATGCCAATCACAAGCAGTCAGTCCCAGGTTACCTGCAACTTCTGTCTGACTTGGCTACAAATCAGGGGTTCCCGTGACCTTCTCCCCTTTGGATTTAATTATTTGCTGGAACAGCTCATGGAACTCATGGAAACACCTACTTATGCTTACAAGTTTATTATATAATAAAGGATGTGATGAAGGATGCAGACAAACAGCCAAATGAAGAGATACATAATGTGAAGTCTGAGAGGATCCTGAGCACAGGAGTTTCTTCCCCGTGTAGTTGGGTGAGTCACCTTCCCAGTATGTACAGATGTTCATCAACCTGGAAGCTCTCTGAATCCCATACTTTTAGGATTTTTATGGAGGCTTCATCACATAAATACAATCCATCATTAACTCCATTTCCAGCCCTTCCCCCATCTCTGGAGAATGGAGAGTAGGGCTGAAAACTTTAAGCATGGCTTGGTCTTTCTGGTGACCAGCCCCCATCTAGGAGTCCACCAAGGGTCACTTCATTAGAACAAAACACACTGCTATCACCCAGGAGATTCCAAGGGATTTAGGAACTCTGTGGCAGAACTGGGGTCAAAGACCAAATATTAGAACAAGAGATGCTCCTAGTGGTCTATCACTTAGGAAATTACAAGGATTTTAAAAACTCTGTGCCAGGAACCAGGAGCAGAGACCAACATATATATTTCTATTATCTCACAATGAATAAATATAATTTTAAGAATTATAATTAATGATAATTAAGTGACAGATGTATAAAAATTAAAAGAACATATACAAATATTTTAAAATTAAAAAATCGCTTTATCAGTAATTTAGTAATTAATACCACCAACAAAAAAGAAATATATTAAATGGTGTGACAGCAGAGGATTTAAGGAAATTTTTATTCTAATAAAAAAAACCTGAAAAAAACACCTAAGAATTAGGTGGCCTGAATCTAGTCCTGATTCCACCACTGTCCAAAACTCGGCTAGTTACTTAATTTCTCTTTCTGCATCCTTAACTTGCAACTGGGGATAATAATACCTGGTCTGCTTGACTTCATTGGGTTATTGTGAAACTCACATGAAGTACAGAAGTACACTCTAGGGCTTCCCTGGTGGTGCAGTGGTTGAGAGTCTGCCTGCCGATGCAGGGGACACAGGTTCATGCCCCGGTCCGGGAAGATCCCACATGCCACGCAGTGGCTGGGCCTGTGAGCAATGGCCGCTGAGCCTGCGCGTCTGGAGCCTATGCTCTGCAACGGGAGAGGCCACAACAGTGAGAGGCCTGCGTACCGCAAAAAAAAACAAGAAGTACACTCTAAAAATCATCAAACACTATACACAAGTCAAAGAATTGAGACTGATAAAGCTATAGATTGTTCTGATGAACCCAACAAGAGACAAGCCAGTGGAATCAATGCCTGGAGGACTCCAGTGGGTCCAGTTGGAAAAGCATTGCCCTTCAGAATGATAGAAAGGTGACTAAAATATAAGAGGAAAGAGGTAGTTTATTACCATGTGTTGCAGGCATACTGGGGACAGCCAGCTAAAAACAATCCCCCACCTGCCTCCATTAACTAGAATTGACTTCTGGCAGCACTGTTTCCCCAACACAACACTGCCAGCTGGTCATAGTAAAGTAGAGGTGGGGCAATATGATTTTTTTCCAGAGAAACTTTGACTTAGGTGAAGGAAATAGTTAGAGGGATGGACAGCCAGACAGAAGAATTCTGGAAAGCCAGAACAGTTACATTTGAAGTTGAAGCTATGAGCAGCCATCTTTGGGCCAGGAAGCCTGGCTGGTCTAGAATGAGGCAGAGTTGAGAAACAGCCTAACGCTCCTCGGGCTGCTGGTGCCCTCCGGCCTGGTTCCGGTTCTTCCTGAGGCCCAGTTCTTGGGCTCCATGAGTCACCCTGAATCCTGAAAATTTTTCAAAGGTTAGCATGTTTCCTGTTGCCAAAGATGCTTAACTAAACATGTAATCTACATCTGGCTCATTTGGCAGCGTTACAATTAACAGGAATAGCACAGAGGCAGTTAAAAAATAAACCACTTTGCACTGGCTTAACTGGGTCAGGAACATATTGCGCAACCCTGACAGGTATAGTCATTCCAACAAAGAGAACAGGATAATAGGAAAGCAGCTGAGTCAGGAGTAATGCAGTCATTAACCTAAACTGCACCGACATTTGAAAATGCAGTTCAGGAAAATGAACATGCTGGACCAGACATTTTTTGAGAATTTCTAACTGCTCTTGGGACTGTGGCTTAGAGCTTGCTGGTTCTGGAGAGTCACAGTCACAGGAACCCCAAAGTTACACACTCCCTGCTGCAAATCACAGAAAAGTTGGAGATCCATGAACACTATAACTTAACCTCAAAACTATCAAGCGAACCCCAGAAATATCAATAGAGCCTCACTGCCCCTGAGTCCCATCAATACAGAAGAATTTAGAAAACAGCAGTCATCATTCATTTCCTTCATGCCTTCATTCATTCAACGAATATTGAGAGCTTATTACGTGCCAAGTACTGTGTTAGGGGCTGGGGATACAGCTGTGAAAAAAAACGACGAAGTCCTTGCCTCAAGGAGCTTATGGTCTAAGTGGAGGGAGAGAGACAATATAAAATCGGGATGTAACATGTTATTGTACGCGCTGGAAAGAAAAATTAAGCATGGCAGGCGTATAGGAGTAACGGATGTGTGTTATTTTACATACATTGGTCAGGCACAGCCTCTGTGATAAGGTGACCTTCGAACAGAAATTTCTGAGAAGGGAAGGAGAAAGGGATGCAGCTCTCTGGGCCAGAAGCTTTCCAGGCAGAAGGAAGAGGTAGTAAACAGCCTAAGGTGGAAGCCAGTGGGAGCCCATGTGGCTGGAGCCACGTGAACTTGAGAAGGAGTGGTGGAGGGGTGCCTCGTAGGCCTTGGTAAAAACTCACATTTACTCTAAGGAAGGGAGTCATTGAGATTTTGAGTAACTAGAGGAGTGACATGGTCTGACTTATGGTTTAAAAGGATCACTCTGGCTGCTGTATGGAGAATAAACTGTAGGGGATCCAGGGAGACCAGTAAAGAGACTATGGCTGTAGTCCAGCAGACAGATGGTGGATTAGATCATGTAGCAACAATGACGATGGTGAGAAGTGGTCAGATTTTGGATATCGCCATAAGGCTCACTGAGGGATTGGATGTGGGTTTTCAGAGAAAGTACAAAATGACTCCTAGGCTTTTGGCTTCCAAATGAAGTTGCTTGTCCTCCGGGGGGATGCGGAGCGGGGAGGCAATGCAGGCTATTTACATCAAACACAGAAAGTGGACATGAACTCAGTCTAGTCGTTGTGGATCTGAGAGCTGCCTTGTGCTGAAGTACTTCAGGCCAAGGTCTGGGCTGATGAGGAAGGATCAAAAAATGGAGCCAAGAGCTGGGCAGAGCTGATAAGCAGTATGACTAGAACAGAATGCCATCTGTAAGTCAAGGCCGGATGTTAAGATACTTAGATAAGGGGGTGCAATACTGAAAGCAAAGTCAAGGTCAGAGTTCAGGGTTTCAGTCCAGTTTGGGAGGCAAAGGCAGTAATTCAAACGGGACAAGAGCAAAGATAATTTATGAAATATGAGAAGGCTTTGAGTACAACATCTCATTTAATCTTTACAACAACCCCAAGAATTAGGTGTCATTAGCCCTATTTTACAAATGAGGAAAATCAAAAGGGTGAATAACCTACACATGGCTGGTAAGCAGTAGAACACGGTTTTGAGCTTAGTTTGGATCTGACTCTGCAGCACAAGTTTAAGCTTAAAGACTGAGCGATACTGCAAGTTTCAATGTCTCAGTAGGCAGCTGAAGTCATCTCAGAGGTTCAAGTTAGGTGGGTGTGGGAGTAGTAAGCACAAGTGGAAGCAGAGTCCAAGTATACAGACAAATTTGGATCCAAGTTGGAGTTTGAAATCAGAAACCCAGGATCTGACACAGCAACACACTCACCCTACTGCAGCAGCACCAAGAGCTAGGCAAGGCATTGCAGATGCAGACGGTTGTAATGCAAGGTAAGTATTCTGCTTAGCTAGATTTGTTAGATTTGTAACACTGCCACCGTATTATACCAAGGCATCAAGGGTAGCATGCAAATCCAACAGAATTTGATTGTTAGACCTCTGCACTGGAACTGAGAGTGTTCCAACATGGGTAATCAAATGTCTTTTGTGTAAGATACTTGTTACATACTAAGCATTGGAAGAGCTCAGAAATATCCCTTTCTTTACCTGGTTTATTTAAGGAGCCGGGCCGAGGCACTACCAGGAAAGAGCTTGGTGAGTTCACAATGCTCTTTCAAAGGTAAACAACTTTGGGCTTCCAATACTTTTGTTTCTTTTCTTCCACCAAATGCAGGAACTGAACACACTGAACACAAATTCCATTCTTAATCTGCTTAAAAGGAACATTAATGCACTCAGTCCAATGCAGCTCTTATAGAAATAAGAGCTATAAGCAGTATATACTGGTAAAGGCTAATCATCGTGGCTATTATAGTGGGTTAGAATTCAACAAGGTGCTGTCCTGTTCAGAGTTGTCCCAGGTAGGCTGTATTGTTAGGCTCAAGTAATTTGCATCTTCTAAGTTAACAAGGACCTTAGGCCCATAGAGATAAGTGCCATCCGGTGACAGTGAGTGAGTTAGTGGTGAAAGTGGATCCAGAACTCTGATCTCCCAATTCCCAATTTGTCCTCTTTCTTCTCTATCTAGATTTTAATGAGATAATAGATTTGAATAGTAAGCAATCCTAATATGAACAGGCATATGGTAAAACTATAATTACTAATACTAGATACATGATAAACCCATTTAGGGTAGAGCATCTACTTGACTTGAGTTCAACAGTAAATGGGAACTGAAAAGGCCAAGATTAGGTGAGCAGTTCAGTCAGAGAACATGACAACCAGCCCGCTAACTAAATGTGCTACACACCATAACATACGATGGAAAACAATACTTTTAAATAATTTTGTAAGGAATATTATGCAGAACCTACACTATTTTAACCTAGAAGCAAAGGTGATACCATATTGAATTTTATTTTAAAAAGTTTGATTCATAATGCTCTTTTTACTCCTCAGATGTAGGCCCCAGTATAAATTTATATATAACTGGCTCAGTCTTTATGATACAAACCACCTGTTCCCAAGCTGCAGCAACTGCAGCAGGAAATAAGAAACAAGACTATCTCATCATCATCATCATCGAAGTGGCTGCATAAGGATCCCTAAGGTGTACTCATGACTTTGTCATGAAGTTGTTTGGCATTAGAAATTCCGATTCCTACTGTAGTTAAAGTAAACTAAACACAGCAAGCCTGGTAAGGTTAATTGAATAGAAAATACCTGGTTTCTTATTTGGGAAGATGTGGATGAATAGGAACTCTCATATGCTCGCAGGAATGTAAATCAATATGCTCACTTTTGGACAGCAATGTAGCATCTCATAGACTTGAAGATATGCATTCTCTGTGACCCAGCAATTTTACTTCTAGATATATACCCTAAAGACACTCTTATACATGTTTACAAGAATTCTCACTGCAAATGCGTTTGTAGCAGCAAAATTTTAAAAACAAGTGTCATTTAAAAAGTGGATAGGACTTCCCTGATGGTCCAGTAGTTAAGAATCCACCTTCCAATGCAGGAGACATGGGTTTGATCCCTGGTTGGGGAACTAAGATTCCCACATGCTGCGGGGCAACTAAGCCCACATGCTCTAGAGCCCGCATGCTGCAACTACTGAGCCCTTGACCCCAAAAGAAGAAAAAAAATGGATACACTGCAACACAGCAATTAAAATGGAATTAGAGCTACATATATCAACATAAATTTCAGAGACATGTTGAGTGAAAAACATAAGTTGAAAAAATAGGAATATGCCATGAGATTTTAAAACATGCAATATTACAAGCTTACAAAATCATTAGTAAAAGTGAAACCGTGCACCTCAGATTGGGACTTGAACCCACGTGCTGGGACTTGAACCCGGCCAAAACCCACCGTCTTCCAACTGACATCACACACCTGGTTTTAGGACTTAAAGAAACTCAGGTTCTTGATGTCACATTGCAGAAGGAATTCAGTGAGAGACAAAGTGATAGGTAAGAAGTGGATTTATTTAGAGAGAAACACTCCAGGGTGTGGGCCATCTCAGGTGAGAAAGGCACCAGGGTATGGGGTTGTCAGTTTTTATAGGAGTGGGTAATTTCATAGGCTAATGAGTGGGAGGAGTATCCCAGCTATTTCAGGAAGGGGTAAGGATTTCCAGGAATTGGGCCACCACCCACTTTTTGATCCTTATGGTCAGTCTTGGAAGTGTCATGGCACCTGTGGGTGTGTTATTTAGCTTGCTGATGTGTACAGTTAGTGTATACTGAGGCTCAAGGTCTAGTGGAAGTTGACTTGCCACCTTGGACCCATCAGTTTATGTCATGTCCTTGGGCTATGTCATTCTTTCAAAGGTTGTGCCCTGCCCCCTTCCCTCCTGTGTCAAAAGTATAAAACTGTGCATGAGAATGATAAACAAAATTCAGAACAGTTGTCTACCTCTGAGGAGGGAGGTAGGGAAATGAGATGTGGGAGGGTCAAAGAGAGGGATTCAATTGTATCTGTAGGTGTTTATCTGATGCAAATGGACATTAGATGAACTGATAAAGCAAGTGGTATTGAAACAGGAGGGAAGGAGGCAAGGCACAACCTTTGAAAGAATGACATACCCCAAGAAGTGACATAAACGGATTAGAACCAAATGGGTCCAAGATGGCAAGTCAACTTCCACTAGACCTTGAGCCTCAGTATACATTAACTGTAACACATCAGCAAGCCAAATGACACACCAACGGGTGCCATGACAGTTCCAAGACTGACCATAAGGATCAACAAGTGGGCGGTGGGGGCCTCCCTGGTGGCGCAGTGGTTGAGAGTCTGCTTGCCGACGCAGGGGACACGGGTTCGTGCCACGGTCCGGGAAGATCCTACATGCTGCGGAGCGGCTGGGCCTGTGAGCCGTGGCTGCTGAGCCTGCGCGTCTGGAGCCTGTGCTCCGCAACGGGAGAAGCCACAACAGTGAGAGACCAGCATACGGCAAAAAAAAAAAAAAGTGGGTGGTGGCCCAATTCCTGGAAATCCCCACCCCTTCCTGAAATAGCTGGAATACTCCTCCCACTCATTAGCCTATGAAATTACCCACTCCTATAAAAACTGACAACCCCATACCCTGGTGCCTTTCTCACCTTCTGAGATGGCCCACACTCTGTGCAGTGTTTCTCTCTAAATAAATCCACTTCTTACCTATCACTTTGTCTCTCACTGAATTCTTTCTGCAATGTGACATCAAGAACCTGAGTTTCCTTAAGTCCGAAAACCAGGTGTGTGATGTCAGTTGGAAGACTGTGGGTTTTGGCCGGGTTCAAGTCGCAATCAGGGTTTTGGCTGGGTTCGAGTCCTGACAGCATGGGTTCAAGTCCCAATCTGAGGTGCACAGCTTCAGTATCTATACGTGCTTTAAAAAATTTTTACAGTTTTCCCACGTGCTTGAAATCTTATTTAAATAATAACCAAAAAAGTGTGTATGTGTGTGTGTGTGTGTGGGGGGGTGTTGCTGTTTCCAGATTAAACCTAATATCTAAGATTCAGAAATAGCTCTAAAAATTGTGATGCCAAGCCAACACCTGGAACATTCCTCTAAGTTAGAATTAGTCATTTAAAAGGTAAATTATTTTTGGACGTAAGCAAAATGGCAGAATAGAAAACCTCTAGACCTCACTGGCCCATAAAAAAACCGACTTTAAAAATACATGGTCCAAAAAGCCTTTATGAGTACTCCAGATCCCAGTTAAGAAGTCACAGAACCCCCAGACAATCTCAAAGCCAAGAACAGACGCACTGAAGTGAGTCATTTGAAAAACAGTTTTGTTTCAACCATGTCAGCCCCTTCCTCAAGCCAGCACCGCTCATGCTTGGGAGGGAAAGCCCACTTTGAAGCTTCTCCTTTGGGAGGGGCAGGGAGGACTAGAACAATCAACCAATGTTCCAGGTTTTGGGGGGCTGCCCAAGAGATTGATCGCAGTCTGGCCTGACTCAAAGCACCACTTTGGCTGCCTGGGGGCCGCTGAGAACAAAAGAGAGCTCAGGGAATTGGTGCAGCACCAGAGGACCTGCAGTACCTGGGACAGACATCGGACAAAGCAAGAGACGACAACCTCCTGGAAAAGAAACTTAGCTGGAGGATGAGGGGTTGGGGGGGCGCGTGTAGCAACACACACAAGTACTGAGATTACACAATCCTATAAAAGGTTTGAGAATCTCTAGCTGGGACGATTGGTGAGATTACTCCCCAGTACAAGCCCGTCTGTAAAGATAGGTAGAAGCACCTGCTTTTTCAGATGCAAAAATCAGAACAAAAAATAACAAGACACATGAAGAAACACGGAAACATGGCCCAAAGAAATAAATCCCCATATACTGAAAGGAAATGAAATGGAGATCTATGAATTACCTGACAAATAGTTCAAAATAATCATCTTAAAGAAGCTCAATGACGGGCTTCCCTGGTGGCACAGTGGTTGAGAGTCCGCCTGCCGATGCAGGGGACACGGGTTCGTGTCCCGGTCTGGGAAGATCCCACATGCTGCAGAGCGGCTGGGCCCGTGAGCCATGGCCACTGAGCCTGCACGTCCGGAGCCTGTGCTCTGCAACGGAAGAGGCCACAGCAGTGAGAGGCCTGTGTACCGCCAATAAATAAATAAATAAAGCTCAATGTGCTACAAGAGAACATAGATAAACAACACACAAAATCAGGAAAACAATGCATGAACAAAGTAAGGATACAACAAAGTTTAGAAACTATAAATTCACAAGAGGGGCTCAACAACAGACTTGATCAAGCAGAAGAATCAGTGAACTCGAACACAGTTCATTTGACATTATCAAGTCAGAGAAACAAACAAAAAGGACAAAAGAAGAAAGCCTAAAGGACTTATGAGACAAAATCAAGTGGACAAATGCATAGTACTTAGTAAAAGAAGCCAGTCTGAAAAGGCTACATACTATATGATTTCAATATATAACATCCTGGAAAAGGCAAGACTATGTATGGAGAGTAAAAAGATCAGTGGTTGTATTGGTTTTAGGACAGGGCGGGAGTGGAGGAAGAATGAGTAGGCCAAACACACAGGATTTTTAGGACAGTGAAACTACTCTGTATGATACGATGGTGGACACATCATTATACGTTTGTCCAAACCTACAGCATGTACAGTATCAAGAGTAAACCCTAATTAATGCAAACTATGGACTTAGGCTGATACTGCTGTGTCAACGTTATGTTCATCAATTATAACAAATGTACCACTCTGGTGGGGGATATTGACAATGGGGGAGCTGTGCATGTGTGGGGACAGTAGGTATATCAGAAATCTCTGTACCTTATGCGTAATTTTGCTGTGAACCTAAAATTTCCCTAAAAAATAAAGTCCATTAAAAACAAACAAAAAAAGGCTTCAAATCAACAATCTAACTTTACACTTCAAGGAGCTAGAAAAAAAAAAAAACTAAACCCAAAGTTATCAAAGGAAAATTAGAACAGAAATAAATGAAATAGAGAATAGAAAAGATACACAAATTTAACAAATGCTTTGCTAGAGTAAGAGAAAGGAGTCAACATAAATCAGAAATGAAAGAGACAGAAATTAAAAAGGGATCATATGAGACTATAATGAACAACTGTATGCCAACAAATTGGATAACCTAGAAGAAATGGATAAATCTCTAGAAACATGCAACCTGGAAGAGTGAACTGTGGAGAAATGGAGATTTAATCTATCATCAAAAACCTCCCAACAAAAAAAAGCCCAGGACCACATGGCTTCACTGGAGAAGTCCACCTAATATTTAAAGAAGAATTTATATCAATCCTTCTCAAACTCTTCCAAAAAACTGAAGAGGGAATACTTCCAAACTCATTCTGAGGCCAGCATTATCCTGATGCCAAAATCAGACAAAGATCTAAGAAAATAAAACTACAGACCAATATACCTGATGAGTACTAATATAAAAATGCTAAAAAAAAAATACTAGCAAACTGAATTCAACAGCACAAAGAATTAACATTATAAACAGGTGGGATTCCTGGAATATAAGAATCAACCAACATATGAAAATCAATGTAATATAGCACATTTTCAGGATAAAAGACAAAACCCCCATAACTATCTCAATTAATATGGAAAAAGCATTTGACAAAAATTCAAACCTTTTCATGATTAAAAAACTCAACAACAAAAAAAACTCAATAAAATAGGAACAGAGGGAAATTACTTCAACATAATAAAGGCTACATATGAAAATCCACAACTAACATCATATCCAAGGGTGAAAAACTGAAAGCTTTTCCTCTAAGAGCTTGCCTTTTTAAGGTAACTTGAATATACATTTAAATTCACAACGATATTCATTGAAATCACTGAATTCATTGAAAATATATATTTTTAAAACCTTTGTGAATCCAGATGAAATTAATAAATAGGTCAGTGGAAAAGTAGAAGTCCAGATATTAAGAGAACTGGCTTTGTACAAAACAGGAATGGAAGACAAAACAGAAAAGTGAGGTTAAAGGAAGAATGGTTATATTTGGATAGGTAAATGGGTAAGTTCTTGAGCAAAGGAAAGATGGTGTATTGTAGAGCAAATACATTTAAAGGAGCTTCCTCCAGCTGCATAGTTCAAAGCTTCCACACACATCTTACATAATAAGTTTTGAAATCTATGAAGGCCTTATTCTATTTTAATGTGTGAGGTTAAGTCAACAAGAGATTTTTGTGTGGAGATGAAGAGTTTTAAGTCTTTTAGCCTAACAGAGTTTCAACTGTAGCCACGATTCAAAGATGCTGAAAAGTGGAATTAGATGAGATTCTGCTAGTGGTTTTCATTCTAGCAGGTAATTATTTTCATTACCTAAAGAGTTAAACAAGAGCCATATTTGCCGGCCATGATTTATTTGTCCTTTTTCTTCAAACAGGATAACCAAAGATACAGACAGTATTCAATAAAATAAAATAGATGAAACAAATTCTAAGAGACTGCGATGCCACATGCTACATTTAACCTAATTTTATTCATGCTTGCCTTGGGATGGGGAATAGATCATTCAGTAAAAACATACAGTAAAAACAAAATATGTCTTATCATGTACAACTTTTAAACTACAATAATGATGTACCTTAATTACTTCCATGCACACAAGTCTAACATTACAGTTCTTTTTCTTAAAATAAACACAATTAAGACTTCTAGGAGCATTTTATAATAAAGTAATTCCTAATTTTTCTTTGTAGATAGATCAAGCACCTCCAAAATACAAATTCCTATACACAGTGAGCACTTTACTTAAAATGAATACTTAAGTAAATTAAGTACATGGACAGCCTTAGGATAAGCTGACATTATATATTCAGCTAAGTAGGCAACAAACCATAGTGCCAAATGGAAAAAGTGTATTTGCAAATAAATTTCAAAAACTACGTTAACTTTTTATAATTAAATACAGAAAATATACTGATTTGCTAAAATAAATAAGATGTGATATAGTAACACTTCACTATAAAGAATGCATACCAGAACATTTATAAACGGTGAGTGAATCTTATTAAGAATAGTTTACTACAATAAACGCTGGCTAAATAGAAGTGCATATTGTGAAGCACTATGGGTGGTATATGTTTTGCCACATACTTTTGTTACCTTGAGGTAGATAACACATGTGTACCAAATTCGGCATTCATTTTCAGTTGCTGCTGGTATCATGTGTTTTTAAGAAATGTGTACAGTATGAAAAACTTGAAAATACTCATGAATGAAAAATGTTTTAGGAAAAAAATAGATATTTTCATGCAATTATGTACAGTCTCACTGTGTAAATTTCAAGGCAAGATTTTTGTTTCCTGTAAAACAGATCATTGTTCTATGAGAGAATGTTTTTTCCTTGTCTTAGTGCATTTCTTTTGTCTCCTCCTGCATTGCATTATTTTGCTCTATTCTTTATTTTTGTGTGCAAACAACATGCCAGTTAAAACGAAAACCACCTCACATGTAGAAAAAAAGTCTGGATTTTAAAAACCAAGAAAATATCCTTTCTAAATGACACCATCTGATTCAAGTAAAAAAAATGACTTAAACACTAGTAATAAAGAAGACAAAACACATTTCATGAAGAATACAAAAAGAAATGTCTGCTGAGTGTTTTAGTTCAGATGTT
Organism: Phocoena sinus; assembly: GCF_008692025.1. Taxonomy (NCBI): domain Eukaryota; kingdom Metazoa; phylum Chordata; class Mammalia; order Artiodactyla; family Phocoenidae; genus Phocoena; species Phocoena sinus. The sequence goes on from NC_045764.1 coordinate 82,479,570, forward strand.
TCAGAATGCTGCTGTATGTTTTATGAGGAATCTGAGGGGAAGATTTCATAGCAGAAGGTGTTAATGTGGCCTGTATTGACTTAAGTGGTGACCCAACTGGACTGTGAAACTGTGGGATGCCTATGGATTCAAGCTGCTTGTTAAAGAGGAACTCCCCACTGTTGTTCAGAAATCCTTCCTCATTTCCTCTCTCCCCAAGCTTCCCATCCTCTACCGGCTCAGTTTCTAGCATTTCAGTATCCTCTTTCCTGCTAAAGAACTTGTCCAGGTAACTGGTGTAAGTGTTTTCCTTTTCAATTTGCTCATCCTTCCTTACCTCACAACAAAACTGATTTATGAGAAAACAGTCCTCCCCACCTCCCACAAACTGGCTATCCCAAGAAGACTGGTACAAGGCTTCTAACTGAGCCAAATTGGCCATTCCTTTCTCCTGTTTTTCTCGGCTTACTGACTTGGATATCAAACTTTTCAATTCTAGTTGGGACACTGAGTTATTCAAGTCATTTAATTTGTCAACAACATCAGTAGGCTCATGTTGTGAACTAAGTTGAAGAGTTCCTGCAATAAACGAATCAAAGTCAAATCCCTGATTCTTTTCCCTTTCTTTTTCAGCCAGTTGCTGTGACGCTTCCTCTAGAGCTATCTGGGCTTTAACCAATCCATTCCTTTCACATTTTGACTTGCCTTTCTTATCAGATTTTTCTTTGCTTTGTTCTTTCCAATTAGAAAGATCTATAATAAGCTTGGGTTCATAGTAATGATTAACTTCACTCTCTCTCCAAACTAAGTTATCTAAGTATGATGATGACCTCGTTTTGTAGTTACAAGTATGGCTACACTCCAGATCACAGTATTTGTTTTCATGATGATCTGAGTATTGCCAACAAGGCTCAGTAGAGTAACTGGTATCAAAAGCAGGATCCTCCAAATACTTTTCACGATCTCCATCCAAATATTTTCGAGGATCGACTTGTACTTCTTCTTCATCAGTGACATCGGACAGAGCTCTTGGGTCAAGCTGAACTTCATCAATATCAAAGTTGTTATGTATAGGCCAATCATGCTCTGAAAACTGACAATCATGGTACCTGAAAAAAATTAATACATTAGTCTTAGTCCAGGTGTATGATTTCATTTTCAAATTCACTTGCGTGCCTTTTAGATCAAAACACTGTGCGTGCTAGGTCTATGATGGGATAACAGGAGTGTTAAGTCATAAGCCTTCCTCCAGGAATTTATAATATATAATCTTAACGGATAGGTAAGCTCTGTTACTATATAAAGCAATATGAGGCAATATTTGGTAACTACCAATAAAGTATATAATTATATAAAATGCATACAAACATCTGAGTGGCTGATGTACAGTTCAATTCTAACACAGTTTCACACACAGAAAAAAATACTTTATGGCCACAAAATGCAGATCTCTAATTTCAATCAGGTGTCATACAGATTTTCACTCTACTGGTAATAAGGCAGATAAGGACTTGATGGAAATCATCACCATGAACAGAAAAAACAAAAAAACCCAACAAGTATCCATGTATATGTTTTACTGAATGTGGTATCCTCTTACTGACACATTACAGTAAGGTGACCACACCATGCTCAAGTAGAGGCAGACTGAGACACACATGAAAACATGGGGGGTTGAGGAGGAGGGAATAGAAAAGAGATTAGATAACTAATAAGTATGACAGAAAATGTGGAGACTGGAAAACATCTGGGTATGTGAGGAAAGAACTATACACAGATGGTAGAAATGTTCATGTGGAGAAAGAAAATGGTTGGCAGATGTGTGTAAACATACCCTCAAACACCTCAACATTTTAGGAGTAAAAAAATGCAACAAGTGAACAAACTAATTTCGACATTAACTACTTCTTGTTCCAAAGTAGCATTTAATTTTTCCCATTATGTATATCCTAAGCAGTAATTATTAAATATTTAAATCACATAAAGGCTATTCAAAGACAGCAGTAAGTTCAACAGAAACCCAAGACCATTTCTAAATTTCTAAGACTTTTACATTGTCTTATCATTTATAATTTAAAAATAAAACTCACTATATTATGGTTCATTGAAAAAAAAAATCTTTTTCTAATTTAGAGTCAATTTACCTTTCCCAGTTATAAATGTGACTATGAGTTTCATCCATAAGCAAAATGTCATCAACTTCATCTTCAATATGAAAAGGATGACTTGAAATTGGCTCATCCATTGGAAAAGAGTAAATGCTCATGTAAGGATGGGAAAGCGCTTCTTCTGCTGTCAACCGATCCATGGGGCTGAATGTCAAAATTTGTTCCAGGAAATCCAGTGCTGCAAAACAGAGGAATAAAACACCTTAACTATACTGGAGGTCCACCAACCCATAAAGAACAAAAAGGGATTATACAATTAAAAGGTAAGTTAATTTAAGTTTTGTCAGAGAAATAAAACTAACTTTCCTGATTCACTGATTGAAAAGACACGCGTCCAAGAAACAAAGTAAATATTTGAAATATACCCCAATCTCATATTATGGCCAGTTATAAAGAAAAAGGAATATATTAAGTTGAACCATGTGAAACTTTCATTTTTGTCAGTCAAAAACGGTCAAATAATAGCAATTTCATATGGCTCAACCTAATACATAGGTCCTAATTTCAGCTCTGCAACTCACTAGCTTAGCTGAATTACTAGCTAAGCTGAATTACTAGCTATGTGGGACTGGACAGGTTATTTAAACTTGCTGAACTTCAGTTTCTTCATGTGTAGAATGGATATATAGATAGATGTCTTACAAGGTGTAAAAATTAAATGTATAGTGTCTAGTGCTTAATATAAAGCCCTTTCCTCCCCTTATCTCACTGACTAGCTGTTGTACTAATTTGTTGATTTCTGTTTCACATCAATCACACTACAGCATATCACACAATGCACTTGATCATTTTAGGGCTATGATGGAGCTACCAGAAACCCAATTCTTCCCACTCAGTCTTTTAGGCCTTCCTAAGCTCCTTACCCAGCCTGAACCACTGTCACCAGCCCTCCACCACCACACACTTGTATGCCTTAGGACTGACACCAATCTTCAACTCTGAATCATTCCTACCTTCCACTTTCTCCATTTCCTAGCCATACAGTGCTGATAAAAACTAGATGCAAAATCACATGTATATCTAGCTTTCTACAAATTCATACATACTGTGGAATTTCAATTTGGCCTTTGCTATTGCTTAGCAATGTTCCTCACCATCTCTTTTTTTTTTTGGCGGTACGTGGGCCTCTCACTGTTGTGGCCTCTACCGTTGCGGAGCACAGGCTCCAGACGCACAGGCTCCGGACGCGCAGGCTCAGAGGCCATGGCTCACAGGCCCAGCCGCTCCGCGGCATGTGGGATCCTCCCAGACCGGGGCAGGAACCCGTGTCCCCTGCATCGGCAGGCGGACTCTCAACAACTGCGCCACCAGGGAAGCCCCTCACCATCTCTTTATGCTATCTATCTTTCCATTATTCTCAACAGATAAACCTACTTCACATTTATCTCAATCCCTACTTCTTCACTATGGTCTATCACATATCTACTCAACCTTACTTTCTGTCTCAAAGGAAAAGCTAAGCTAGCTAGCCCTTCTCTCTAAAACTAAGCTGCACTCTAGAAAGGATGCTATTCTCAATTCCCAATCTCTCATTAACATGAAAAATAGCTGACATTTATATAGCCATTTATATTTTCACCTTTTCTCCACTCCTCTCTATTATATTACCCTATCTAGGAAGTCATTTCATGATACAACAAGCTGTTGTTCTTGGTTCTCCTGCAACAGTCAGCCTTAGGCCAGGGCCCATGTGTCTCAAGGCAAGAGACAATCTGAGGCATAGAGTTATGAATGGTTGACTCAGCATAATCACCATCCTCAGAGGGAAATATATCCAGCTACATAAGAGGAATATACTCTAAAATCCCTAGCATTTGGGAACAGTAGATAGCAGGTAGAAAGAGGCGGAGGTAACAAAGAAAGTAGTCAGGCTGATGGACTTCCCTGGTGGCGCAGTGGTTAAGAATCTGCCTACCAATACAGGGGACGGGTTCGATCCCTGGTTCGGGAAGATCCCACATGCCGCGGAGCAACTAAGCCCGTGTGCCACAACTACTGAGCCTGTGCTCTAGAGCCTACAAGCCACAACTACTGAGCCCGCATGCCACAACTACTGAAGCCTGTGTGCCTAGAGCCCATGCACAACAAGAGAAGCCACCACAATGAGAAGCCCACACACCGCAAGGAAGAGTAGCCCCTGCTTGCCGCAACTAGAGAAAGCCTGTGCTCAGCAACGAAGACTGAACGCAGGAAAAAAAAAAAAGAAAGTAGTCAGGCTGAGCTCCCAAATGTATGCAAAGAAAAAACATTTCCATCATTGTTGAAAATGCTATTGGATAGCACTGTTCTGGAGGAAATCGGTCTATTTACTACAATGGTGTTGAAGTATGCTAAGATACAGAAGTAAGTGGTAAATCTTTCACCACTCTTATTCAATATAGTTTTGGAAGTCCTAGTCACAGCAATCAGAGAAGAAAAAGAAATAAAAGGAATACAAATTGGAAAATAAGTAAAACTGTCACTGTTTGCCAATGACATGATACTATATATAGAAAATCCTAAAGATGTCACCAGAAAACTACTAGAACTAATCAATGAGTTTGCTAAGGTTGCAGGATACAAAATTAATGCACAGAAATCTCTGGCATTCCTATACACCAACAACAAAAAATTCAGAAAGAGAAACTAAGGAAACACTCCCATTTACCATTGTAACAAAAAGAATAAAATACCTAGGAATAAACCTGTCTAAGGAGGTGAAAGACTTGTACTCAGAAAACTATAAAACACTGATGAAAGAAATCAAAGATGATGTAAACAGATGGAGAAATATACCATGTTCTTGGATTGGAAGAATCAATAATGTGAAAATGACTATACTACCCAAAGCAATCTACAGATTCAATGCAGTGGCATTCTTCACAGAATTAGAACAGAAATTTTTACAATTCGTATGGAAACACAAAAGACCCTGAACAGCCAAAGCAATCTTGAGAAAGAAAACTGGAGTTGGAGCAATCAGGCTCCTCAACTTCAAACTATACCACAAAGCTACAGTAATCAAGACAGTATGGTGCTGGCACAAAAACAGAAATACAGATCAATGGTAAAGGATAGAATGCCCAGAGATAAACCCACACACATATGGGCACCTAATTTATGACAAAGGAGGCAAGAACATACAATGGAGAAAAGATAGCCTCTTCAATAAGTGGTGCTGGGAAAACTGGACAGCTACATGTAAAAGAATGAAATTTGAACACTACCTAACACCATACGCAAAAATAAACTCCAAATGGATTAAAGACTTAAATGTAAGACCAGACACTATAAAACTCTTAGAGGAAAACATAGGAAAAACACTCTTTGACATAAACCACAGCAAGATCTTTTTAGACCCACCTCCTAGAGTAACGGAAATAAAAACATAAATAAACAAATGGGACCTAATTAAACTTAAATGCTTTTGCACAGCAAAGGAAACCATAAAGAAGACAAAGACAGCCCTCAGAATGGGAGAAAATATTTGCAAATGAAACAACAGACAAAGGATTAATCTCCAAAATATAAAAACAGCTCATGGAGCTCAATATCAAAAAAACAAACAATCCAGTTAAAAAATGGGTGGAAGGCCTAAATAGACATTTCACCAAGGAAGACATATAGATGGCCAAGAGACACATGAAAAGATGCTCAACATCACTAATTATTAGAGAAATGCAAGTCAAAACTACAATGAGGTATCACCTCACGCTGGTCAGAATGGCCATTATCAAAAAAGCTAGAAACAATAAATGCTGGAAAGGGTGTGGTGAAAAGGGAACCCTTCTGCATTGCTGGTGGGAATATAAATTGATACAACCACTATGGAAAACAGTATGGAGTTCCTGAAAAAACTAAAAATAGAACTACCATATGACCCAACAATCCCACTACTGGGCATATACCAAGAAAATCATAATTCAAAAAGAGGCATGTACCACAATGTTCACTGCAGCACTATTTACAATAGCCAGGACATGGAACCAACCTAAGTGTCCATCAACAGATGAATGGATAAAGAAGATGTGGCACATATATCCAGTGGAATATTACTCAGCCATCAAAAGAAATGAGTTATTTGTAGTGAGGTGGATGGACCCAGAGTCTGTCATACAGAGTGAAGTAAGTCAGAAAGAGAAAAACAAATACCGTATGCTAACGCATATATGTGAATCTAAAAAAGAAAAAAAAAAACGATACTGATAAACCTAGTTGCAGGGCAGGAATAAAGAGGTAGATATCGAGAATGGACTTGATGACATGGGGTGGGAGGGCAAAGCTGGGGCAAAGTGAGAGTAGCATCGACATATATACACTACCGAATATAAAATGGTTGGCTGGTGGGAAGCAGCAGCATAGCACGGGAGATCAGCTCGGTGCTTTGTGAGGACCTAGAGGGGCGGGATAGGGAGGGTGGGAGGGAGCTTCCAGAGGGAGGGGATATGGGGACATGTGTTATGTATATGGCTGATTCGCTTTGTTGTGCAGCAGAAACTAACACAGTATTATGAAGCAATTATACTCCAATAAAGATCCATTAAAAAAAAAGAAATTAAGTGGTAAACTATAGAGAAAGGGAGGATGAAAGGTAAGAATGGAGGGAAATTTAAGATTGGGTATTCATCTAACGACACTAGTGGGAACAGGGTTCCTAGTAGTCTTAATGTGTTAATTCACACGTACTTAATCTTATTTGCTTTTTCCCTCTGATGATCATGAACAGAACGTGAGAAAAGCTTAAGATGTTTAGGAAACTATATATTCCTATCTTTATGATTCATGAAAGAACTATTACAATCCTGGCATTGATGTAGCTAAATACAGTATGATAATTCTTAAAGATATGAGACACAATCAACTTTTACAAAAGATGTTTTTCATGTCTAATGCTCTTCTTTTAAAGAATGTTATCTTATTACAGATAACTATTACAGGAGTTAGACTTTTGTATCTTATTTATATCAACAAACCCTAAAGATATGTCTTATTTTGAGATATGAAATTAATTACTTTAGTGGTCAACAGTTTTGATTCTCCCCAAGTTCCTACTACTTTCAAGTCTGCACAAACTCTCACATTTAGCACCTAATATTACTAACAGTGATCTGCCAACTTTTATGTAGGAAGTTTGCTCACATGGAGTTTTGATCTTTCCTCCTTCTCTTCCTTGCTCTGAAACGTTTGCTTTCCCTGACTCAATTCCCTCTTTCATATCTAAATCACATTTATATTCACACCCACACTTATGTATCATATAACCCTCACAGAACCCCATTCCAGCTTAGTGAGAGTCAGTGATTAATATGTTCACCTAGCGCAGACAATCAGAGGTGTAAGCTGGAAAAGTAGATGGAGTTAGAACCAGGAGAGAGGGGTTACTTTCTGGAATCTAGAAAATTATTCAGAGCAAAGAAATAGATCCCAGCCTAAGTGCCAGGCCAAAAAAGGGAAAGCCAGTGCTGAAGTTTTAGGTATACCTTAAAGCGTCTAAAGACTATTTGCGAGAATGCTACATATCTAAGGATAAAAAGCTAAAGCTTCCCTACACAAATCCTGCTTACACACAAACACACCATTACATGATGCCTACTCTTCAGTCACAATACCTTCTCGACTAATTCCCGGAAGCAGCTGAGTTAAAGGTTTGTGTGGCTCAGTCATGTCATTTCTAATGTAAACTGGAATAACGCTGAGAAGCTCCTGACGATCTTCCTCATGTATGACAGGAATAGATTCTAAAATCAGCTGCATCTGTTCAAGTTCATGTGCACCTGAGATCAAAAAACACAAAATACAACAGGAATAAACACACTGTTTACTTATTGGCAATAAACATTCTAAAGCCATAGGAAAGTAACTTAAATATTGTAATGAACACTGGGGGGGAAAATGGTTTTAACTGAATATTAATCAGCAGATTTCACTGCATTGAATATCATCTTCAACCTGCTCAAAAAGCGTATCTATTTCAATTACTGCTCACTGATATGTTTAGTTTTAGCTGCTTTGTTTCCATAAGAAATTGACTTGAAGTCTGGCCTCATATTAAGGTACCATAAAGTAGTGAAAAAAGCAATGAATTGAGATTTAAAGACCTAGAATCTAGTCCTAACTGTACCACTAATTAACTCACTGTAACTCTGAGAATACTTAACATGGTGATGACTTAATTTCACTCTCAATAAAACAGAGGCCTGGACTAGATTTGTGAAACAAAAAGTTTTATAGTTATATATTAGGCTCAGTTAACATTTCAGGACCACTATTAAAGAAATAAAAGGGGAAACACTTCAGGCTAAATGGGCAACTAAAATTTTTAAAAAAACATTCATTTGCTTTTCCACTTATTTCTAGAAATTCATTCAACATTTTTCTTGAGTGCCTACTATGAGCAAGGCACTTTAGAATACATCTATGAAACAAAACTGAGCAAGTTCCTGCTTTCATGAAGCTCACAATCTAATGGAGGAAGACAGATAATAACTCTGTAAACATGCACATCAAACGGTGACAAATGCTATGAAGAAAAATAGAGTAAGCTAAGGGGGACAGAAGCACTGTTGGGGGTAGGGTTAATTTATATTAACAACCAAGGATGACCAAGGAAGGCCTCACTGAGAAGCTGAAAATTCAGGAAGTCAGGGAACACACCATACATTCATATGGAGGAAAGGAGTTCCAGGAAGATGAGAAAAGGCCCAAAGGCCTACAGGAGACAGTGGGCTTGGGATGTCCAAGAAACAACAGTTAGGCAAGTGTAGCTGAAGTAGAGTGGCTCGGGGGGAAGTGATAGGAGATGAGGTCAGTGGTACCAGAACAAAAGAGTTTACTTTATCCTGAATTTGATAAGAAGCCGTTATAGAGTTTTGAACATAGAAATGACATGAGCGATGTTTTCAGAGAACTACTACACTGCTATGTGGTAACTAGACCACAGACAGCAAAGGTTAAAGCAGGAAAGCCAGTTAGGAGGTCACGCATTAGACCAGGAGAGGCATAATGGTTTACTGAACTGGCAGGAGGTGGGTAGCGATAGAGATACTAACAAGCAGTTAGATTCAGGACATATTTTAAAGGAAGAGCCTGCAAGATCTGTGCTGAGAGAAGTGAAAGATGATGCCAAGATTTTGGCCTGAGCAACTAAGAAGTGGGTCTGGTTTACTAAGATGAGGAAGAGAGCAGAAAGAGAAAGTATGAGGGAGAAATATCAGGAAGTCAGTTTTGGATAGGTTAAATTTAAGATGCCATTATACATCCAAGTGGAGATACTGAGTAAGACCGAAAAATAAGGCTAGGACACTTACCATAGGTTAAAAATACACAGATTTCCAATGAATGCTTAGTCCTTGCCTTTATTGCTCTGTTAATATATTGAGGCCTATACTAATCAACACTTAGATCTCCCTCACGTCGCTTTTACTGGATGGTTCACAAACCTACCGAAGAGGCTTTAGAAGGGAACTATCACTGAATCTTTCAAATCATTTCACTTGTTTGAGTTCTTGTTAAAATTCTCTTTAATTAAATGTTTAAAGGGTTTAAGATCGAAAATTACGTTATTTAGAGGTTTTTTTTTTTAATCCACCTTAACTAAAAACTCTCTCACACACTTTTTTAGACTCCTTCATAGCACCAAACTCTGCAAAAATTGATTGTTTCTGAAATATCACAGCAGTCAGGCAACAGGATATGGCAAATCAAGCAACAGGGTTGACAGGGGACACAGAAAGAATTACTGAATTTTCAACAACTGCTAAAAAATTTTACCAGGAAGTGACAAACACTGACAGAATCAGGCAACTCAGGTATCATTTAACACAAATAACCTAACAAATACTATGGATCTACAAAATATGAAATTATGTTTAAGAAGCTATATGCTAAAGAACACTAGAATTCTGACTAAATTTGAGTGAACGATTCAGTGAATATGTAAGTTTTCTCAATTTTTTAGATATTAAAACCATCTTATCTTTTCATTTTAATATTCTACACTACAATAAATTGTTTTAAATCTTACATAAGTCTTGCTTCATAGATATATGCAAAATTATTTCTCTCTGGGATAATTTTTTCCCCTGTATTTTAAAATTTCTAACCTGCAAAGAGGGTTTTACCAGTCAGCATTTCAGCAAAGATGCAGCCTGCAGCCCACATGTCAATCGCTTTCGTATAATTATTAGGAGAAAGTAAAAGACGTGGAGATCTGTACCATTTAGTAACCAACCCTTCAGAAAGATGACCCTGAAAAAGAAACAAAAATATATTTTTTACTTTAGCTGAATAACAGTACATAAAAAACATGATTCACTAAAGAATCCTTAATCTAAAAACAAACTGTAATCGTAAAATCCTAAAACAATACTGTTGATCTCTATGCCTATTTTCAAGTCTCTTGCACTTGTGAGCCTGAATGGAGGTTAAGCTCCCCCTGTAATATACCATCTATAAAATTATGTTCACGAGAAGTCTGCTAACCAAAGTATACTATAAGAATTTACTGGTAGGGCTTCCCTGGTGGCGCAGTGGTTGAGAGTCTGCCTGTCGATGCAGGGGACGCGGGTTCGTGCCCCAGTCCGGGAAGATCCCACATGCCGCGGAGCGGCTGGGCCCGTGAGCCATGGCCGCAGAGCCTGCGCGTCCGGAGCCTGTGCTCCGCAACGGGAGAGGCCACAACAGTGAGAGCCCCGCGTACCGCAAAAAAAAAAAAAAAAAAAAAAAAAAAAGAATTTTAGTGTTAACTCTAGGCCACATATTCAAAACAGGTTTCAGAGGAGGAGCTATTTTTCATTTCAAGTCTCAAGTTAATGAAGGAGCAGGTATGTTTAAATCAATGAGAGAAAGGCAGGAAAGAGCACCAGAGGTGCTATTTAAAAATGCATTGCTGGGGCTTCCCTGGTGGCGCAGTGGTTAAGAATCCTCCTGCCAATGCTGGGGACACAGGTTCAAGCCCTGGTCTGGGAAGATCCCACATGCTGCAGAGCAACTAAGCCCATGCACCACAACTACTGAGCCCTCGTGCCACAACTACTGAAGCCTGCGCACCCAGAACCCATGCTCCGCAACAAAAGAAGCCACCACAATGAGAAGCCCACAAACCACAACGAGTAGCTTCCGCTTGTTGCAACTAGAGGAAGCCTGTGCACAGCAACGAAGACCCAACGCAGCCAAAAATAAATTAATTAATTTTAAAAATAAATAAAATAAAAATGCATTGCCAATCTCCTTACTGACAATCCAGCAGGCCTGGCTTTACTGCATACCCCATTCCTAATCAATTTTACTACTTTACATTTATGAATTGTTTGACAAAAACAGTTACACATATATTGCCCTATTTCATCTTCAAAACAACACTGAGAAAATGTGAAGGTAGATATTAACACAGATTAAAGAATCTGCTTAAGGTCATATAGCTTAGTTGGATGTAGAAAGTAACTCGATTTTAGATAGTGTAACTTCTAGTTCAGTGTTCCATCTACAATACTTTACTGTTATCCATACAGAGGATGTGGTCATCCATTTCATTTTGGTACTCAATTTCTATGTTAAAGTTTTTTTTTTTTAATTAAGTTATACTCAGTGTGAGATGATACATGAAAATGAAAAGATTTGTCTGAAACATGTGCTATGGGAAGCCAAGGAAGCAGGCCTCCCAGGGATGCTTTATAACCAAAGCAGCTCCATTTTTACATTTTGAACATCAGGATCCCACATATGATTTCATTTGAAAACTAAAAGACCAGAGTTTGGCTCAGAAAATTAAAGCAAGCTTTTATTTAAGGCAAAGTTACTATGAATCCTTCTGGCTATTCTTATTGTCTACTTTATGCGAATTTCGATTTCAAACTAAACTAAGTTTACTAAACAAGGCAAAACAGAATAGTATACTCGAATGGACCAAAAAAAGGCATAAATGTTGAAATAGCAACCCCTATTACCTTCAGATAGGACCACCTTCTGCCCTAAACACATAAGGATATATCCTACTTTTAAATAAGGGAGAATTTCAGTTATATAATAAATATAAATATATAAATCAATATAATAAATAACCATACACTTTTAAGAATTTGTATTTAATCAGGATTCTACTCCACCTTCATTTCAAACACAGGGAGACTGTGAATGGAAAAAAGGTACTATGTAAAGTTTAATACAATTAACTAAAATTTCTGCCACAATACACAAAGGAAACATAAGCACTTATATCTGATGGTGTATATCAGTTTAAAGGTCTGTCTCAGCTGACTTTCCACATACCTTATGGGAATAATGAGGATCCATGATCCGTGCAAGACCGAAGTCGCCTATCTTCAGCACCAAGTCTTCAGTATTAATGAAAAGATTAGCTGGTTTGAGATCTCTGTGCAGTACGTTTGCTGAGTGAATATATTTGAGCCCACGTAGCAGCTGATACATGAAAAGCCTGGCATGCTCTTCCAGTAATGGGCCCTGCTCCAGCACATTAGCTAAGTCTGTCTCCATGTACTCCTGAACAATGTAAACACTGTTCAGTTCAGTAAGAGAGCCCACATCATCTGTTAACTGGCTTCCACTAGGACCAAGAATTTCAAACACCTTCACAATGTTATCATGGTCAAGTCTTCTAATAATTTTGATTTCACGCAGAGCATGTTTAACACTCTGGGGATCAGTAAGGACAATTTTCTTGATGGCTACTCTTTTGTCACAGTCATTGTCTACAGCAGAAAAAACCAAGCCATTGCCTCCACAACCCAATGGTTTTAAGTCCATATACCTAGAGCCCAGATCAAAACCATGAATGTTCATGAGACTTTCAAATTTCTCTGCCATTCTGAAACCCTTACTATTGCCTTTTCCTTTCGTATTGTTGAACTTGTGTAAATAAGGAAGAAAGCTGGCATCAAAAGGAAAGATCTTTCAAAAAGGTAGAAAAAAAATAATTTTGCTTCCACAGCAAGATGGTTTCATTGCATATGCCAACCAGGCCTGTTGAGTTCCCCTTAGATTTAAAGCTCAAAAAGCTCTACTCATACTGAGAATTAAAAAGATTGCAGTACTCATAGTTCAAGAAAGGGGCAGCAACTCTGCAGACATTTAAAGAAAACACTCAAGAAACTCAAACGGAATGAAATGACATACTATGCACTCAGATTTACTGTGCTGAAGGATTTAACATTTAACAAAAATGTGAATAAATATGCACACAACAGGCTTCTATGAACATTCTCCTCACAGTGCAGATACATTCAGTGTTGGACTGGTCCTGAGCAGCATCATTCTAAGGTGCTGGTAAGCACTATTTCCGTTTTGCTTCTTTTCTTCCTTTGTTGCTGTATATTTCAACAGGAAGCCCTGGTGACTGTTGGTTAACAGAAGATGTCTTTTGTTAGTGATCAGGTGGCTCCAGCTCACCACAATCACAATCAAAGCTACCGTCCATCTTACTCTGATACAACCTGGAGGATGAGAAAAAAGAAGGAAACGAGTCACCACTGTAGGAAATGCTTTTTTTTTTTTGGCTGCACCTTGTGACAGGTGGAACTTCCCCAACCAGGGATCAAACCCATACCCCCTGCAGTGTAAGCGAGGTGTCTTAACCACTGGACCACCATGGAAGCCCAGGAAATGCTCTTTTATTCAACTCTATAAAATGACACAATTGGGCATTTAGCTATAGGCTACTGCTGATACATTAAACATACGTATTTATAGTCACTAAATGGAAAGATGACCCTCAATCAAAAACAGCTATCCATGTTGTAAGCAATTCACATGTGTTGGCTCAGACTCCAGATCCCACCATACTAGATTCTTTATATTATTTAGGTCATTAGCTTGTATAATTTATTAAATGTCAATGAGCAAAGGAAGGCTCAGAATATTTTTAAAGAATTCTCTAGAATTTTTGAGGGGTAAAGCATTAGTAACATTTTTCTAAAAATATACAGGTAATAGCCTGCAATGTGTTAGTTCGTTAAAGAACATGTTTACTGGGCTTCCCTGGTGGTGCAGTGGTTGAGAGTCCGCCTGCCGATGCAGGGGACACGGGTTCGTGCCACGGTCCGGGAAGATCTCACATGCCGCGGAGCGGCTGGGCCCGTGAGCCATGGCCGCTGAGCCTGCATGTCTGGAGCCTGTGCTCCGCAACGGAAGAGGCTACAGCAGTGAGACACCCACACACCGCAAAAAAAAAAAAAAAAAAGAACATGTTTACTTATTTACTCTGCCTAATAATATCTAATGAACAAAAGTGTAGCAGTACAAATAAGAAATTTGCCGAGCATGTTCTTAAATTTACATAGGAGTGAACTTAAACAGTGAATAAACCTATGAATAAAACCCATGAAATGATGTTTAACTTCACTGGTAATCAGAAAAATTACTTCATGAAGATAACATTTCAGGTTGAAAAACATTTTTAAGAGTCAGCTGTTAATATCAAGTCTGGAGAGCAATGTGGAAAAACAGGAACTTTCATACAATATTGGTGAGAGTTTAAATCAGTAAGACCATCAAAGAGCAATGTGGCATAAGCAAATAAATCAGGATCATACCTATGACTTGGCAATTTTTCTTCACGGACAGGTCCCTAGAGAAATGCTTGCAAATGAACATGCAAATGTTCATTTTCTTTTTAAGGGCAAAATATCAAGAAAAGCCTAAACTTTCAACAATAAGAGAATAAATGAGTTATACTCATATAGTGAACTACTATATAATAGTAACAAATGAATAGAGATGGTTGAAATCACCAAATACACACTAAATTTAAAAAGCAAATGCAGAGAGAAATGTGCATGCTGAAACCAGTTATATCAAGTACAAAATGATGCTTTTAGGGTGCATACAGATGTAGCAAAAGTATAAAAAACATAAGATTGATAAATAACAAATTCATAATAATGATTACCTTGAGGAATGAAGGAAGGGATAAGAATCAGGGTAGGATTACACAGCACTCTTCAACTGTATCTTTAATGTGTTAGTTCTCAAAAAAAAACTGAAGTGTGACAAATTATTAGAATGTTACAGTTAGGTGGTATGTAAATGAAGAGCTCACATTATAGTGGGGGAATACAGGCAGACAAAAATGTAAAACACAGATATTAGATGGCAATAAGTTGTGGAAAAATAAAACAGAGAAAGAGGACAGGGAGGGTAGTTAGGAAATGCCTCTCTGATAAAGTGTTATTGGAGCAAAGCTCTAAAGGAGGAAGTAAGGAAGTGGGTATGCCTTAGGGAGGCTATGTGGGAGAAACTGTTGTAGACAGAGGGACTAGGACTGGAAAGCCACTAAGGTGAGTGTCTCATGTCCCAGAAGCAACTAGGAGGCCAATGTCGTAGCTCATTTACATGTACATGACTATGAGCATGTAATACAGCCTAACTAACCCTTAAATGGAAAGGCTTCCTCTTGCTTTAAAAAAAATTTTTTTTTTTAATTTTTAGCTGTGTTGGGTCTTCGTTGCGCACGGGCTTCTCATTGTGGTGGCTTCTTTTGTTGTGGAGCACGGGCTCTAGGTGCATGGGCTCAGTAGTTGTGGCTCGCGGGCTCTAGAGAGCAGGCTCAGGAGTTGTGGCACACTGGCTTAGGTGCTCCACGGCATGTGGGATCTTCCCAGACCAGGGCTCGAACCCGTGTCCCCTGCATTGGCAGGTGGATTCTTAACCACTGTGCCACCAGGGAAGCCCTGGCTTCCTGTTGCTGACTTTTGATCTTAAAGCTGGTATAGGGGCATATACAGTGCTATTTTCTGAATGGGTCTGAAGAGATTGGAAATAGGACAGCTGTAATAGTCCTTTGTTCAAAGAGCTAATCGTTTAAAGGCCAGGAGAAAATTTATCATTGTATGAAATAAAGCAGTCCATTCCGAACCTGAACATGTAACAACTTACAATCACCTTCAGGTGTGGCCTAAGAACTGCTAGGACCCAAACACATCAGCTATTTCACAGTGGTGAAGCTTTCGTACAACAGAGGAATCTGCCTTTATTTTCTGCCTGCTTCATTCACATTCCTATATACTTCACACGTGGAAACACAAGATTCTGAAAAATAAAATAAGGTAACAGCATTTGCCTCAATCTGAGCAAATGCTTCAATTCTGAGAAATCCACAAACATTAAAAATAATGTGTGAAAGAGAAACTGATGATACTAATAACTCAGAGACTAAGTAGACAAATGATCCTAATGGCAAAAGCTTATTTAATAAAAACTGATTATTTACGATCCCTGAGTTATTTTAATAAATATGAGTGTTTCTTACATCTACTTAATATTGTGAAAGACATTAATAGCATAATAGCTTTCTTTGTTTCACTATGACAGAGATGGTTTCTTCTGTATGCAAGTATTTTGTCTGCTTCTCAGAAATAAAAAAATAAACACAGACTCCGCGGACTCCTAAAAATTCTGTAGCTTATCAGTCTATTTGTAGTAAAACATTTAAAAGTTAAATTAAGGTTTACAAATAAACTTTTAAATAAAAAAATACTTCAGATTTTTAAAGGGCTTTAATTAATATTGTGTGCCTCCCCCCACTCCAATTTTTTCTATTTGTATACATCTTGATTCTTCCTGTTCCCTACCAAATATCTTAGGAAAAAATCAGTATTTGTCAGGACTTCCCCAGTGGTCCAGTGGGTAAGACTCCATGATCCCAATGAAGGGGGCCGGGATTCAATCCCTGGTCGGGGAACTAGATCCTGCATGCATGCCGCTACTATGAATCTGCATGTGGCAACTAAAAGATCCTGCGTGCCACAACTAAGACCCAGTGCAGCCTAAATAAATAAATAAAATAACAATGATTCTTAAAAAAAAAATAAAAGAAATAACTTCATTAAAAAAAGTATTTTTCAAAGGCTGCCCACTGTTTCTGAAATTTACATTTCTAGTCTCCACGTGAAATAGAATGTTTGTTCACACCTACCTTCTTGCCCAACGTAGACAATTCCTTAAAGCTCAGTCAAGTTTTAGATAAATGTACATTTTTGTGTCAGTTTAACAGACTTGACATAAGAACAGTAAAACCTCTAGGTACTCTCTTAAGCTTCTAGTTTACTAATACAGCAATCATGGGCAAGCAGAAATAAGGCTTTGCTAAAAACACCACTGGGACTTCCCTGGTAGTCCTATGGTAAAGAATCCACCTTCCAATGCAGGGGGCACGGGTTTGATCCCTGGTTGGGGAACTAAGATCCTGCATGCCCTGGGACAACTAAGCCTGCGAGCCTCAACAAGAGAGCCCACGCGTTGCAACCTACAGAGCCCCCGCACTCTGGAGCCCGTATACCACAACTAGAGAGAGAAAACCCGCACACCACAACTAGAGAGAGAAAACCCAAGCGCCACTAGAGAGAGAAAACCCGCACACCACAACTAGAGAGAAACCCAAGCACCGGAACGAAGAGATCCCGCATGCCTCAACAAAGATCTCACGTTCCTCAACGAAGACCCGACGTGCCCCCCCACCACGAAAAGAAAACACCACTATCATCCAAGAATTGCAGCCAGATTATGAGAGAGACATCTTTACTCAGATTATGAGAGATCTCTGCTCAAGACCTCCAACCACAACTGCCCCCTTTCAATTTCAGTGAGACCAAGAAGCACTACAGAGCAGAAACAAGTGGAAGGATGAGAATGCCTCTTCAGAAATCTCAATGACTGGTCAGCATTTATAGGGGTAAAGAGTGGGTAAAAATTCATCTTGGGGAAGGTAGGAGTTTTACCTACGCTGAGAACTGCAGAGTTCTCATTATAGATTCAGATGATGACTATATTGAAAGCCTTAAGCAGACTTTATAGAAATGAGACCAATCTAAAGAAACAAGGTAATATTTATCAACAAAACTGTAATTCCACTAGACAGTGAGGACTGTACCAATAAAAAATTGGGGGGGGTAAAGGAGAATATCCCATTATTTACAATAGTGCTTGCCCAGTGAGTTGCCTCACTGTCTTTGAGTAGTACTCTTTGAAGTCCTTCAGTATCTATTAGACCAAAAGCTATTTATTTAGCACCTTTTCATCCAGGAGCTTGAAGAATAAGCTCACCTTAAACAGTAAGTTGGAGGTAATGTTATACCTCTGCATGATAAAGTAGATCCAGTAAATGTTTCCAATTCAGTCCCACTCTGTTCAGCAAGCATTTGCTAACTATGTTATGTACTTGTCAATATACTAAGCACTGGGGATAAAATGGTAAGTAAAAATAGGCTTGGGCCCTGCCCTCATAGAGTTTATGGTATGGCTGGAGACAAACAATAAACTAACAATATGAAAAAAGAGAATGCAGAAGGGAAAAATGGTACCAGATGGTACAGAATGGTATGAGAGCCTAGACACTGGGAGATGTGACCTAATTAGAGGTCAGGATTTATGCCTCTGGAAGCCCTAAAAAGCCAGAGGTCTCCCATGCTCCTCCTTAGTGACCATGAAAACAGCTTCTTCCTTATCACCTTGACCCTCATGGCAGTTATATTCCAAATCCTGATCTCTCCAATCACCTCCATCTTTCATATCCATCAGGGAGTTCCATGGGCATGCACATGCAACTCAACTGGATCAGCAGATTACTCATCAGAGCATTCTCCATCCACATCACCAACCTCTAGAAATGTCTCATTTATACCATTTTCTCCACCATCTTTCACGTTTAACCCCATAAAAGCAACGTTCAAGGCTTAGACTCTGGAAGGATCTGTGATTCTATATTCCTTTTGCACTTTCCACACACTTCAAGGGAGGAAAGGGAAAAAACTATGACAGGACAGTAACTTAAAAATGACACTTCCCACCACCTTTGCAATTTCTGCCTCCAAATATTACCCGTTCCTACCAACGTCAGGGCTGACACTGTGTTTATTGCTTGGAGAGAGATCACTGGTTAAGTTTTAATTAGCTGAATCAATGTTGTTTTGTTTTTAACAATTTGCTAAATAAAATGAAGTACAAAGAATCATTTATAACGATGTAACTGGCTCTTTGGTTTTCTTTCAGTGATTCACCATAACATGGAAGTAAAAGCTCTCTATGTAGCCCAGGCTGGGTACCAGTTTCCAACATTTACATGCAGTTTCCTGAAGCTGCATTAGCCACAACTGTTGCCTCAAGCTCTCCTTTCTTCCTGAAATTGTCTCCTGCTTTCGGTCAGTTAGCCTACCCCTACACCAAGAGAAATGCATGTACTCTAAGTCAAGCCTAAGTGTATGAAGTAAAGTTATAAAATGCAAAAGAAAGAAAAGACAGTAGAATAACTTCACTCTGCCCCATCTCCACATTCTACAGAAATTGGATTTTCTTTCCTTTCTTATCCAGGAACAACTTGGTCAGGGTCACAAAGTACAAAGTTTGAGGTAAGAGCCTTAAACATAAAGGTTATTTGTCTGGTTTTCTCTTCCACCTTCTATTCTGCTGCTTCTGAGGTTAAATGCTGACTTGGGTCATCTGGCCTGATCATACTCACTCAAACACCCCACCCCACCCCACCCCCCGAGCTCTTGCCTATTTAGCTCTTTTCCAGAGTGAAGTGAGTAATTTGAGTTAACTGGCATTCAGCCAGCCTCACATCTCCTCAGCCAAAACCCAGCTGCTTTTGGAGAGAAGGGAAAGGTTGAGTTCTACTTACATTCACCTAGGACTGTCTCCTAACCCTGGCACAGAGAGGTGTTGTTACAGCAAATTCACCCTTCCCTAAGATCATGTTCACAAGCTCTCATCGAAGATACTAAGTTTCTAGGGCAGAGAAGGCCAAAGGGTACAGCTTAACTGCTTGCTTATATACATTCTTGACAAAGCCCTCACTCCTAATGTAGGGTAGCCCTCAGAGTTACCAGCGATCCCTCTCAGGATTTAGACCTAGAGGAGGTCCAAAGTGCAAACCAGTGTCAGTGAATCATCTTAGGAACCTGGCTGGTGTGGGAAGGAGGACCTTAACACTTGAGCCTTGAAGACTAACAGGCTTTGCCTGCTATCAGTAACTACTGTAAGCTACACAGAAGAACTCTCAAAGATGGATGATTACATAGCTTCTAATAAAATATCCAGTTTTTTAAAAAACTCCTCTTCTACTCCTAACTTCTGTTTTTAAATTGTCTGAAACTTTGCCTAAATAACACTAACATTAGGGACACTTCAGCCATTTAAAAGGCCATTATAAAATAAATGTCATTGTTTACTTTGATGTTCATTTCTAGGTGCTATTTAATTTACTCTAAGTACCTATATTGGAATATCTGAACTTCACAGACCAGATAAACAAGTCAGAGAATCTCTCTAAAGACCCTTCCAATTCTAAAAGTCTATGATTTATGAAAGCACCACATAAGTATTTTACTTCACTAGTTTTTGCTCCCACTTATTATGGTGGGATGCCCAGAATGGTGGAAATGTGATTGAAATTACTATAAACCTAACATTAAACAAACATGATCCCTTCTAGAAATTTATGGCTGGAAAATTTTAAATTACTGTAATAACTCTTCATCCCTCTCCTATCCTCCTCCTGCCTAAGCCCTCATTTCTAAGACTCCTCTCCTAACTAATGGTAAGGAAACACTTGAGGCAAATATATAAGTAGGAGACAAGTAGGCAACCTCCTTCTTCAAGTACCTTTGGAAATCTGAGGACTCCAACCAAACAAAAATGAATATAAATTTCTGTAGTAGTAGTCAAGATAGGTTATGCAGTGTTACAGTAACCAATAACCCTAAAATCTCAGTGACTTTAACTTTTAAGTCCAGCTCATGCAACAAGACCAACATAGCTGTTATCTAAACTCTTGAAGTAGCTACCATCTCTGTCATTGCCACTCAATGTGCCAGAGGGAAAGAAGAAGGAATATCTTACTGGTGCCTAAACCTTCATCTAAAAATGATACACTTCACTTCTACTCACATTTTATTGACCAAAGCAGGTCACACTGTCCCACCTACTTAAAGGCAGTAGGGAAATGCAATCCCAACATGGAACAGAAGCAGAGAGAACCTAGATTGTTTTGAACAGCTTTCACTAAAACAGCTTCAATTCTTCCATCCATCCACTACATTTTTTTTTTGCGGTACGTGGGCCTCTCACTGTTGTGGCCTCTCCCGTTGCGGAGCACAGGCTCCAGCCGCGCAGGCCCGGCGGCCATGGCTCACGGGCCCAGCCGCTCCACGGCAGCATGTGGGATCTTCCCGGACCGGGGCATGAACCCGTGTCCCCTGCATCGGCAGGCGGACTCTCAACCACTGCGCCACCAGGGAAGCCCCATCCACTACATTTTTATTCAACAAAACCTTTAGTGCTTACCAAATGCCAGGCATTCTTTTAGGCATTAAGGTACAGAAGGGGTCAAAAAACAAAACAAAACAAAACAAAAAAACCTCATGGAGCACATATTCACTCCTAGAGCATCACAGTAACAACAGACTCCACTGTAGTACATTCCTCCCTGTCCCACTAGGCCTTCTTGCTCTCTTCTCTTTTCTAATAGCATTTTCCTTCCTTTGTCTTTGGCCATCCACCCCCAATCTCATCTAATCTCTAATCTTCAAATCCTATAATCTTCATTTTCTAGGGCACCACTCCCTTCCCCTTTGTTGTAGCTGTATTTTAAAATAAAAGGTTTGGGGCTTCCCTGGTGGCGCAGTGGTTGAGAGTCGCCTGCCGATGCAGGGGACACGGGTTCGTGCCCCGGTCCAGGAAGATCCCACATGCCACGGAGCAGCTGGGCCTGTGAGCCACGGCCGCTGAGCCTGCGCGTCCGGAGCCTGTGCTCCACAACGGGAGAGGCCACAGCAGTGAGAGGCCCGAGTACCAATAAATAAAATAATAATAAAATAAAATAAAATAAAAGGTTTGGAACTAAGTAGCTTTACTGACATTTTCTGATCATAGCTCCTGGTACTTAGTAAGCACCTTAAAAACTACTGAATGAATTAATGTAAATAACATATTCTACTTGATAGTAGAAAGTTTTGGACAAGCTCTACCCTCAATTTTTCAAAATCTGATCACATTCTGACCTACCAAGTGGGAACATCAGTGATGACTCCTAAATATGGTACTTTCCTTTCCATGCATTCCCCCAAGAGCCTCACCCTGTGGTGAACACATAGGTCTGCCAACATCTGAAGAAAGCAACTGATTGCAACCCACTCAGACTGAAGAAACAAAAACACTTCAGCTTTGTTATAGCTCCTGGTTTGTTTTGCTGAGGTAGTGGAGAGGGACTGCGCCACTGAAATAGCATCCTATATAACCAGATGAGTAGGATTCTATAAAAAGTCCTACTAGCCTATATGATAGCAAGTAGGTATCATGAAGATATGCAAGACCCTGACATTACTCTGATTTTACTGTTCTTTACTCCATCCTAGTAGGGTCTATGGCATCTAGCACCACAGCTTTCCAGACTATACATCAAATATAACAGCTGTCACTTTTGAGCTAACCCTGGTGAGGGTCTGAAGAAGGCCACATTGTGCAAGACCACACAAAACATTTCTGGACCCTCATCAAATGGAGACAACCACATGCTTGGTTAGAGAGTCCCCAACATTTTTTTTTTTAGAGATATCCTTTTTTTAATTTTTAATTTTATTTATTTATTTTTGGCTGTGTTGGGTCTTTGTTGCTGCGCGTGGACTTTCTCTAGTTGTGGCAAGCAGGGGCTACTCTTGGTTGTGGTCCGTGGGCTTATTGCGGTGGCTTCTCTTGTTGCAGAGCATGGGCTCTAGGCACGCGGGCTTCAGTAGTTATAGCACGTGGGTTCAGTAGTTGTGGCACACAGGCTTAGTTCCCCGCGTCATGGGGGATCTTTCCGGACCAGGGCTCGAACCCGTGTCCCCTGCATTGGCAGGTGGATTCTTAACCACTGTGCCACCAGGGAAGCCCCCCCAAATTTTAAAAAAATGATTCAGAATGGCATATAACTTTTCTGGAATATCTTTCCTCCTTTGTTTCTCATTTTCTCCGGACCTGAACAAAGCTTGCAAAATAAAAAATCATGTAAGTTTCCTTTCAGATTCACACTATGGTTTGGCACTGCTGAAAAATTCCTGTCTGATTTCACTAACCCCATACTAAAAACAAAAACAAAGAAACATGAAGAGATCTGAAGTCTAGTCCAGGATCTGTGGCTAAATTAGTTTTGTAATCAAAGCATCTCAGATTTCTACATCTTAGCTCCTCATCAGGAAAATGATGGAGGTAAACTACGTGATTTCTATGGTCTCTTCCAGCTCCAAAATGTTTTAAGTTTAGTGAAAGGCTCAGGATTTCCACTCCTGATTAGAATGCAGAAAGTTGCAAGACACCATCACTCTTATCCTATAAACCTTGATAAGCTGAATAAGCTACAAAATTGTAGTTTTTTTGTTTTGTTTTGTTTTTAAACATCAGGGGACTTCCCTGGTGGCGCAGTGGTTAAGAATCCACCTGCCAATGCAGGGGACACGGGTTTGAGCCCTGGTCCGGAAAGATCCCCCATGACGCGGGGAACTAAGCCTGTGTGTCAAACTACTAAGCCTGCACTCTCGAGTCCTTGAGCCACAACTACTGAGCCCGCGAGCCACAACTACTGGAGCCCGTGCACCTAGAGCCCATGCTCCGCAACAAGAGGAGCCACCACAATGACAAGCCCCCGCTCACCGCAATTAGAGAAAGTCCGTGCACAGCAACAAAGGCCCAATGCAGCCAAAAATAAACAAAAAAATTTTAAAAAACACCAGAAAGGATGCAAAGAACTCTAAATAAATTAAGTTCCAGAAAATGTCGAGCTCTTCATAAGACAAGAGACCATGGCTATTCTCATTCCTAGCAAAGTGGCAAGAAAACAAGAAATTTTCCACTAACAGGACTAAGAAGAAACCAGCCAAATTTATAAACAAATTTTACTAGCTGAATGTGGATTCAGGTAACAGATTAGAATTCAGAGGAAGCCCAGTTACAAGCCCCACCTGCCAATTCTTCCCCATGGGTCCTCACTAAGGGCACAAGTCTGAAGTCAAGGCCGGAAAGCTGAGAAAATCTCATGAAGCATATAGGTCTCCACTGTGTACAAGACAGATGCCCTCTTTTTTTTTTTTTTTTTTTTTTTTTTTGGCGGTACGCGGGCCTCTCACTGTTGTGGCCTCTCCCGTTGCGGAGCACAGGCTCCAGACGCGCAGGCTCAGCAGCCATGGCTCACGGGCCCAGCCGCTCCGCGGCATGTGGGATCTTCCCGGATCGGGGCACGAACCCGTGTCCCCTGCATCGGCAGGCGGACTCTCAACCACTGTGCCACCAGGGAAGCCCCAGATGCCCTCTTAAGGTGGAGGCTAAGACAGGAATACGAGATAAACCCCTCCAAGTCACTCTGAATGTAAGGCAGATATTCTTCATTAGAAAACGGGCAAAAACATGAGTTAAATAAAGAAAACCTGAGGTGGTACTGAAAAGCAAAGAAAATGTCCAAGCAATCCAAAGAGCTGGCAGCTAGGCTGAAAAGTAGAGAGCCCCAAGGTTCAGAAAGCTGACAGGGCAGAAGTATGTGATGAGAAAATGGACAAAAACTTTCCAAAACTGATAAAAGACATCAACTCACAAAGCTGGAAGCTCAATGAACAGCAAGCAGGAAAAATACAAAGAAACCCATACTTAGGCACATCATAAACTGTTGAAAACTGGGGGGTGGGAAGGGCGGAAGAGCAACTCTTAAAAGCAACTATGGAAAAGAGAAAAAGTATACGCTAGGGAAAAACAATAGAAACAATGGCTGATTTATCATTAGAAACAATGAAAGCCAGAAGACAACAGAACACCACCTTTCAAGTTCCAAAAGAAACTATCAACCCAGAATTCTACATCTAGGAAAACATACTTCAAAAATGATGAAATAAAAACATTTCAAAGAGACAAAAGGGAAAAGAACTTGTCTCCAACAGACTTTCACTACAAGAAATGCTAAAAGAAGTTGGTTACGGTGAAGGAAAATGACACCAAATGGAACCCCAGATCTGCAGAAAGGAACAAAATCCCCAGAAAGGGTAAATAATTGGAAAATACAAAAAGCCTTTAAAACAAAACAAAACACATGTTTAAATGTCTTTAAGAGACTATTGATTGTTTAGAGCAAAAATAATAATGTACTGTAGCGGTTATAGCACATGTAGAAGTAAAACATAAGAGCACAATGTGCTAGAAGGGGGTAAACTGAATCATGCAATGTCAGGTTTGCAGCATCAGTGAAGTAGTTTATATTATTCAAAACAGACTGCGATAAATAATGAAAGGCTCATGGGTCATCTTTAAACACCTTGTCCCTTTTTGGCCATTATGTATACTTACTAACATCCCCATCAATGGGGAGTAAAGGGAAGGAAAAAGAAAACTAAGTAAATCAACAATTATCAGTAATGATTTATTTTGCCAAGCAGTTGTGTACTTTTACATCAATAATAATACAAACTAATACATTAACATTTAAATACCACAGATTCGGGACTTTCCTGGCAGTTGGGCAGGGGGCATGGGTTCAATCCCTGGTCTGGGAACTAAGATCCCACGTGCCACACGCATGGCCATAAATACATACACACATACATACATACATACATATATACATACCACAGATTCACTGACACTTCCAAAGAAGATAGAAATTAACCATGTTACTCAAGATAAATACACATTTTATTATTTTTTCCAAATATTTTAATTGAAATAATTTTGAGGGGCTCTACTTTCTACTTTAAAAGTATATAGTTTTTAAGAATTTAAGGACTTCCCTGGCAGTCCAGCGGTTAAGACTCTGTGCTCCCAACGCAGGGGGAACCCGTTCGATCCCTGGTCTGGGACTAATATTCCGTATGCCATGTGGTGCGGCCAAAAATTAAAAAAAAGAGAGAATTAAAAAAACTACATTATGGGGCTTCCCTGGTGGCGCAGTGGTTGAGAGTCCGCCTGCCGATGCAGGGGACACGGGTTCGTGCCCTGGTCCAGGAAGATCCCACATGCCACGGAGCGGCTGGGCCCGTGAGCCATGGCTGCTGAGCCTGCGCATCCGGAGCCTGTGCTCCGCAACGGGAGAGGCCACAACAGTGAGAGGCCTGCGTACCACAAAAACAAAACAAATTAAAAAATATAAAAAAGTAAAAAACTACATTATGGAGTACAGCTCCAAAGTTCTAAGTTGACGATATAAATAACATTATCTGGTACATATTTATCCTACATCATCAGCTTTTATAAAAGCAATTAATGAAAAACATTTGTATTATAAAGGAAGTCACAGCACTGAACATGAGAATAGAATTTTAATAGTTGAGTTTTAAAAGAACTGAACAAACAATAGCAAGCTTAAGAACATAGTATGTGTGAAGCATACTACTCTTACACTAAATCCTCCTAACAACACTGCAAAATGGGTCCTAAGATCTTTAGAGAATTTAAATAATGCATTAAAAATCACATAGCAGTGAGAGCCAGAATTTGAACCTCAGGTTTCAAATCAAAGCCCATGACTGTCTCTCAAATAATAATATAATTTACTGACAAGTACACTACACATTCCCCCCCAACCCTTTAATAGTGCAGTATATTTCTTATAGACAGAACATTCTTCTGCATAACACAAATATAATCATCAAAGTCAGGAAATTAACACTGGTATAGTACTACTATCTAGTACTCAGATCCCATTTAAGTTTTTACAATTGTACCAATAATGTAATTGAGAGCTAAAAAAACCCAGTTCAGAATCACATGTTACAATGACTACAATGCAATCTTTAATGTACTTTTTCCCTTTAGAAGTTTAAGGGAGTCAAACAAACATTTTATATCGTGCACAAAAATTTACTGAGCACTTGGCACGTGTCAGGCACTGTTTCCTGGTACAGTGGCGAATAAGACAGTTAAGGTTCTTCTGCTTCCAAAGACTTTACATTCTAATGAGGAAAGATTAACAAGTAAACATAACTTCAGATTTGGCCAAGTGCTATGACCGGGTGACCTGGAAATGGCCATCTAAGGAACTGAAGCCTGAA
The DNA here is from genome assembly GCF_008692025.1 of Phocoena sinus. Taxonomy (NCBI): domain Eukaryota; kingdom Metazoa; phylum Chordata; class Mammalia; order Artiodactyla; family Phocoenidae; genus Phocoena; species Phocoena sinus. The sequence continues at coordinate 82,506,706 of NC_045764.1, forward strand.
TAGTAAGACACAACCAGTGTTGCTAAGAGATGGGAAAAGAGTGTTCCAAACAGAGGAAAAAGCAAATACAACCTAGAGCAGGACATAACTTGGTATTCTGGAGGAAAAGAAAAGATGCGACAGCGTCCTGAGCAAAGGGAGCAGGGACTGATGGCAAACACATGAGGCAGGATTCTGAATTTTATAACTAAGAAAGCTACTGAAGGATTTTAAGCAGACAACTGGCATGGTTTCATCTCCTTTTTTTTTTTTTTCTCTGGTACGCAGGCCTCTCACTGCTGTGGCCTCTCCTGTTGCAGAACACAGGCTCCGGACGCGCAGGCTGAGCAGCCATGGCTCACGGGCCCAGCCGCTCCGCGGCATGTGGGATCTTCCCGGACCAGGGCACAAACCCATGTCCCTTGCATCGGCAGGCGGACTCTCAACCACTGCGCCACCAGGGAAGCCCTGTTTCATCTCCATTTTTAAAAGATGATTCTGGCTACCAGGAGGAGAATGCACTGAAGAAGATGGTCAAGTGAAAGCAGAGACCAGTTAAAAGCTATTTCAGTAGGCCACATGAAATGATGGCGACTGAGATTAGGCTGGTAGAAATGAAGATGTAAAACAGGAGAAATCAAAATCATATTTTGGAGACCAAGAAAACGTGATGATGGATTAGATATGGTGGATAAAGGGAAAAATAGGTTTTAAGGATAACTCCTAGGTGACAATTACTGAGATGGGGAAGACTTGGAGAACAATATGGGAGAAAGAGGTCTATTTTGGACATATTAAGTCTATTTAGGTGAGAAGTCTAAACCAGAAACAAACACTTGAGAATTATTCACATATAGATAGTATTTAAAAAACTAAATTGGGGGCTTCCCTGGTGGCGCAGTGGTTGGGAGTCCGCCTGCCGATGCAGGGGGCGCGGGTTCGTGCCCCGGTCTGGGAGGATCCCACGTGCCGCGGAGCGGCTGGGCCCGTGGGCCATGGCCGCTGGGCCTGCGCGTCCGGGGCCTGTGCTCCGCGGCGGGAGAGGCCACAGCAGTGAGAGGCCCGCGTACCGCAAAAAAAAAAAAAAAAAAAAAAACTAAATTGAATGAGACCTCCTATGGAAAGAATCAAGAGAAGGGGGGAAAAAAGTCCAGGACTAACCTCTGGGATATGCCAATACTTAGAGGCAGGAGAGGCGAGAGAAGCCTGTAAAAAAAAAAAAAAAAAGTATGACAAAGTGTGAGGCAGGAGGAATACAGGAATGTGTCCCATAAACTAAGAGAAGCAGGCAAATAGGCAGAAAACTGTGGTCAATAATACTGAATGCTGCTGCAAGATCCTTTAAGATAGAATTGGTAAATGGATATCACTGGTAACCTTGACTAGAGTACTTTCAGTGGTGAGATGGTGATAGAAACCAGTCTGGAGTTGAAGAGCAAATGAAAGTGGAGACAGCACACAAAGACAGTTCTTGAAAATCTGCTTGAAAGAGGATCAGAGAAATGAAGCAGTAACTAGAGAAGAGTGTGGAATCAGGAGAGGGTTTATAACAGATTTCTATTCTATATCTGCACTGTCCAATACAGAGTCAATAGCTACACATGGCTACCAAGCAACTGAAACATAGCTAGTATGACTGAGGAACTGAATTTTTTTAAATTAATTTTTGTTTAATTAGCCACATGTGGCTAGTGGCTATATTGGACAGCATAGCTCTAGAGCACATCTGTATACCAATAAAGATGGCCCAATAGAAAGGGCAAAATTCAAGATGCAGGCAAGAAATGAGTCCTTAAGAAGTCAAGAGAAGGAATCTAGAGCACAAGTGGAGGAATGTACAAGGGATATAACATGAATGAAGCAAGGCAGGAAGCCATGTAATCGGTGGGAACCAACAAGACTTAAAATCAGAATATCCCTTAAGTTTGGTTGGAATCTTAAACATAAGACTAAATACAGAAGGCAATAAAAAGCTAATCACAAGGGGAAGGGAAGGTAATTCAAATTTACTATCTATTAAGTGACAGGCACTTTCTAAAACCAACTACTTCTGTTACTCAGAACCAACACCTTGTAAGTCACATTTTACAAATATGAACACTTTTGCTCCGAGAGGTAAATCAAGTTCACTGAAATCACACATATAGTAAATGTCAAGATCTGGACACAGGCCACTCTGACTTACTCTAGGGTTAGAATCTTACCACTGCATAAGGTGGGAGGTTAAGAACCACTCAATGTTTCTATGCCTGGAAATGACATAACAAATGGCAGATCAATCTGGCAGCTTATCAACAAGTGGAAAAAAGCCTGGAGGTACTAGGCCAGACTCAAAACTGTCCCTTCAATGCTATCTGCAAGATAATTAAGGAATATTTACTTAACAGGTTATTTTTAATATTTTTAAATCCAAGTGAAAATATCTTTATTGAGACAAATGGGAAAATGCATATTCTTGCAACTTTGAGTGTCTACATTACTGAACACAGGAGTATCAATCAGATAATTGGCATTGTTTTATAATAACTACTAAAATAATATCTGGGCATATTAGAAAAGCAGGTAGTTAGAAACCTACCATCTCTCCAATTTGTAAATGAAGAGGGAAATTATTAAATTACGCCTAATCAGTTATTTTTTTTTAGGGGTAATAAAAACATTTTATATTTTAATGTTATATGAACTCTCAACTCGACACATTTGTCAAAACTTATCAAACTGTACATCTTAGGATCACACTCACCATGCCATAAATTCATACGTATCATAGTTTTAAAGTAAATTGCATATTTTCATAAGTTATCAATTGCTTTTATAACGTATCTATTTAATAATTACCTAATACTTTTCTCAAGAATCAAGGAGAAAGATTAAATTTTTTTCCTTCAAATAAATCTGTTTAGAAGAAAATTATACGTTAAAAGCCTAATCAGTTATTAAATTACAGCTTAGACTATTTTAAATTTAGTGTGGGCAAAGATCATCTAAATCTGTGCTGTCCAATATGGTAGCCACTAACTTCATGCAGCTATTTAAGTATAAATTAATTAAAATTACAAATAATTAAATATTCAGTTCCTCAGGTGCACTAGCCACCTGTCAAATGCTCAACAGTCACATGTGGCTAGTGGTTATCTCATTGGACAGCACAGAATAAAACATTTCTATCATCACAGAAAGTTCTACTGGACAGTGATTAGATCCTCAGTCTTCCTTTTGACTTTTTTTTCAGGAGGGCCAAAGGAAAGAGCAACTCAGAAGACCTGAGTTTCCCAAATCAGTCACTAACCAGCTGAGCAACTTATGTATGGTTACTTAGCAATGCTTCCAGAAATGAATGTGCATTTGAATCACCTGAGAATCTAGTTAAACTGTAGGTTCTAACACAGTAAGTCTTGAGATGGGGTCGAGATTCTGTACTTCCAACAAATTCCCAGGTGCTGCTAATACTGCTTGTCCAGAAATCACCCTGTGAGTAACAAGGTCTTAGATTTCTCTGGGCCTCAGTTTTTTTAGCTGTCAAATGATGTACCTGGGGGAAGATAATACCCATGACCCCTCCATAAAAACTAACATTTTATAGTTTTATGGTTGTATAGAATTAAATGCACACAGATTTCTCATACTCTTGAAGAGGCAGTCTCTTCCCTGAAGTAAATGCTAGGATTCTAACAAACAATTTTTGTGATACCATTTTTTCCCCATTAAAAAAATATCAAATTTAAATGAATATCAATGGGAAAATGTGATTTGCTACAGACAATCAGTCTCGGTACTACTTTTCAGAAATGGATTTAAAAGGCCGACATGTATATAAGACAAACCTTTCTAAATGCATCACCTCCACATGACAAGCAACTCCCAGGAAAAAAAAGTAACAATTACATTATTGTTTTTATGAAGTCTCAGTCGGGGCTCTCAGCAATAAAACCGACCAAAATCCCCATACCCCTAGCAGGCAGTGGAGTAATGTAATAGCCCACAAAACAGGCTGAAGGAGCTGACAGTGGGAAGCCAACAATGCCAGAAAGAATTTACTTTTGAGGCATCTTCTATTTTAACACGGGCCCTAGAGTAGGCAATGCAAACAAGGAACTGGATAGCAGTGGTGAGGCTCATAGTTTCATAAGGCAATACCTCATAGAAAGGAGATAGGCTAACACACCCCGTTTGTTTATAAATTCTGAATGAAGCATGACAGGTAATTACCTATATTCTCAAAACACACACACTGGAAATACATGTTCAACCTCTAAATGACAGGATGCTTTGAAAATCTATAATACTTTTAAATTTGTATTTTTAGATTTCCTTTAGTGGGAAATACAGTTTAAAGTTTGAATTAAATTTTACTAAAGCTCTCCTATATAAATCATACAACGTTCTTCCAAAATCTCTCCAAAGATCTGATTCTCATTAATACACTTTACTGCCCACAAACCCCTTCAAATACATCACTGAGAAGATAAATCATATATACAAAGAAAAACTTGGGAGTGGGGAGTTTTTTTCTCACTTTTAAAACAAACTGCTATCTCAATCTTCTTTTTTCCCCTCAATGTTACTTTAAGCCAACCTGCTAAACAATGGCTTTCTACAATGGTCAAAATTATTTTATTACCAAATTTCAATGTAAGTCCTAAATTTGGAGCTGTACATTCAGCTTATCTTAGAAAAAGACTGATGAAAAAATAGTGCCTATAACAATACCTATTCTAAGTTGTCTTTATTAAAACAGCAAATTCACGTAGATCAGGAGAAAGCACTAAATATAATTCCATCAGAGTGAAATGTTCATATTAAGAGCTTTATCTGATTAAACACTGCTGTGCTTTTACAACACTTATTTAAACTACAGTAATTTCTAGATATTATAAAGATAACTTTTACATTACCAATGAAAACAAAAGGTTAATTTCTATCCACACCATAAAAGTACTATCTGTCCTTTGTAAATAATCCATAAGAAATCTCTCTCAATAATAACCAAGGAACTGCTAGTATCAAATATTTAATTGCAGCAACTGACCAGCAATTAATTTTACCTTTCCTCTCAACAAATATTACAAAATTCCACCTGCAGGATAAATGATATCCTTTTAAAATGCAATTTAAGAAGCCATTACTTTTTTACAGAAACTGTGGCTCCTCTATGAGAGACACAATTATAATGTGTACAGGAGCATTTTAGCCTATCATTTAAGAAAATACAGTGTGTAAAAAAAAAGGCCACGTAGCAGTCCGTGGGCAGGATGAGTCATCACCCAACTCAAAACTTGCAGCACTTCTAAGCTTCCTCCTACCCGACCCCATCCCCTTCAGCAATGTACCCTGAGTCAGCAAACCTTCCTATTTTGTCAGTTATGAATTCTCACGATGCTTAAATGAACTTATGCAAAATGCTGCAACACGTTCAGTACTAACATTTGTCATTAGAACATGTGCTTTTTTCCTATTGCAAAATTAACTGATCTTCAATCTTCTCTGGATTCCTTCTTAATCACAGAAAGTAGCAAACACTTTTAATCCTCTTTTGCAAATAAATGAACTGCAAAATATGGTGATATATAATGGTTTTTCTAAATAATTCTCCATTTCCCAGAGTTTTTTTCTGAACAGTAATACTTAGGTGATTAAAATGTATCCTGCTCAAATCTGGCATATTTCCTAGATGACTGCAATTACTGAATTTAGGACACCAATAAGCAATTTTACCAAGTTTCACAAGGCAATTCTTATTAAGTGATGTAACACATATATGGAAAAGGACTCCACGCTCCTTGGCACATGTAAACATGTTTGAACAACGACCCGTTAAAGAAGTGTAAAGTCTCTGCCACCCAATTAGAAATTATATTTCAAACATAAATATCTGACATTGCTAAGAAGAAACTCTAGAGGCAGTTCCCTTTCAGGGCCCAGTCCTGTTTGGTCTCTTCATTCTTCTAGCTCAGACTACTCATTCTTCTAGTCAGACCATCTCAGGTTCCCAATGTTAGAGAGAATGTGTCCAATCATAAGTTTAAATGACACGGCTAGGGCTTCCCTGGTGGCGCAGTGGTTGAGAGTCCGCCTGCCGATGCAGGGGACACGGGTTCGTGCCCCGGTCCGGGAAGATCCCACATGCCGCGAAGCGGCTGGGCCCGTGAGCCATGGCCGCTGAGCCTGCGCGTCCGGAGCCTGTGCCCCGCAACGGAAGAGGCCACAACAGTGAGAGGCCCGCGTACCGAAAAAAAAAAAAAAAGACACGACTAGACAAATCAAACAATCAGAAAACTACTCTGAAGCTGTTTTCGCTCCATTTTGTCCCCTGTTAATTTTTGTTTCCGTTGACAAACCATCTTGTACCTGTAAAAAAGTTAACACTCAGACTGACTTTGGGGAGCACTTTTAGCATTGAAGGAAAGAACATGAATTTTGCTGCAAATGCTGTAGGCTTCTAATTCTACCTCACCAGTTTCCCTTTACTGGACCTTTTCCAATGAGCGAGCAAAGGAAAAAATAAAACAGGAAAGGAATCAAAAATATCCTGCTCCGGGGAGCTCCCACATAACACCTGAACCAGTCTTACTAAGCCAAGGAACAAAAGGCGGCCAAAACGCCCTTAGTTTTCAACGCACCTCACCAAGTCAGGGAAAAATGCACAGCGGAGCGAGGAGGCCCCTTTTCAGTGAACTGACAAAACAAGTTTTCATTTGGGGACCTTCATAGACCACCACCGCTCCACGTCCAGAACGCAGCTCAGGCAAGGGTGTAGTAGAGTAGGAGGAAATTAGGAATTCCGATTCAGACGACTTTTTCTGTACCTCCTTTAGGCCACACTCAACTCAGGCAGAGGACTTCAGGGCTCTGAGCCGAGCCGGGTGAGCGGCGCGCTACGCAATTTGCCGAGTGCACTGGAGACTGCCCGGCCGGAGTCAGCTGAGGCCGAGTCACCCGAGTGGGATGGGGGAGGAGACGCGGGAGCATTTCGAAAGGCAACATGCCAGGAAGGCGAGACTCCGCGCCACCTCACGCTCCCGGGGCGGGCCGCCCTTCCCGGCCGCCGCCCCGGGCCCGCCGGCGAGGCCGGGCCGGGCTTCGAACCCACTGACCCGGGCGCGGGCGGCGGTGCGGTAGCCAGAAAGCGGGGCCCCGGGGCGGGCAGCCGCGGCCGGGCCCGGAACCGCGGCCGGCGAGGGGCGTGCCGGGTGGGAGGGGCGCACCGGTCGCACTGCCGGCCCCACGCGGGGACCCCGGCCCGCCGCCCGCCGGCCCGCGCGGGGCCGCGCCGGCCAGGCCCGAGTTAGCGAGCCGGCAGGCGGGCCGGGGGCGGGCGGGAGACGGAACAAAAGTGCCTTTGTTGAGGGGCTGCAGCCGGAGGGTCACACACAATGGAGGGAGCCGGCTCCGCCGCCGCCGCCGGGCCCGCCGCGGCGCCCTCCCGAGCAGCCCCGCCGGCGCGCCCTGCACACGTACACACACATACTCACGGGACTTCTCCGACTCATCGAGGGAGTGCGGGGCCCACGGACAACCCCCTGTGTCGGCTCAGGTCTCCGGCTGTGCTGGCGGCAGCGGCGTCTCCGAGGCTCTCGCTTTGCCGCAGTCGCCGCCATGTAACCCCGACCCGCGAGAGAGGGCGAGGAAGAGGGGGCGGGGTTTCCAGGAGCCACGCCCTCTCACGTCACAGGCTCACTCCACGGGTGCCCCCGCCCCTGCCCCAGACCAGCCCCGCGCGCCGGCCGGCGCCGGAATTTCCAACGTTGGTGTTTGGGTTCCGCGCAGTGCAGGGGTGCAGGAGAGGCACGCGGGCTCGTCAGGCGTTTCTCGTGGGTGGGGTGGGGTAGGGTGGGGTGGGGTGGGGTGGGCTGGACTGGGCCAGGCCGGGGGGCTGGCGCGGAGGTAAACAGACGGGCCCTCTTCGCTCTACGTGCCCCAGCATTAGAGGGCGAAGTGACCAAACTCTTTGCGAGCGTTTACTGCGTACCTACTACGTGCAAGGTACTGGACTACCTAGAGGAATAGGCCATTGTCCCCGCCCCCGGGGAACTAGGAGGCTGGACCTGAAGATACATGGGCTAGAAAGCAGCAGCCATCGAACAAGGCAAACGCGTTAAAGGTCAGGTGCTAAGGAAGGCTTCTAAATGAGGTTGCCACTGGTGACCTTTCAGCTATATGAGGAGCCCATGAAACCAGAGGAGGTGAGGGGATGGCTGTTCCTTCGGAGGGAACAGAATGAGCAAAGACAGGGAAGATGAGAGCACCTGGCTTGTTGCAGGAACTGGGACTAGGCCAGTTTGAGGGAAGTGTAGAATTTGAGCAGGAATGTACTGTGAGATAAGTGGGAAACGTAGATTGGTGCCTTCTTGGGCTCACTTGGACGAAAAGCAAGCTTATTTTATCCATCATGGCTTACTGAATCCGAGAAGCCATCTAGTGTTTATGTGAATTGTATGTAGGTATTTATAAAACTAGAGACACAGGTCAACATATTTTTTCAATGACTTATTCACCATTCCTGATGAGAACCAAACGTTTGGCAGCCCTTTGCCATTATTATGCGCATCCTCAAGCTTCAAGCACGAGACAAAGACCACTTCAAAGGTAACATAGTGGCTTGAAATTAAGTGGTTGGGATGGAGTTTGAATGTTTTATATTTTTTATATTTAAAACAATACCATCTGAATACCAGGTGTGGAGGGCACAGTGAGTAGATAAAACCAAGAGAAAGGGGAAGGTTGTCCTAACCACAGGATTTCTTATTTCTGGATGCAGCCTTTCTGCAACAAGAGCTCCTTTCCTGTGACCATTGTACATCCCTTCTGCCCCTGCTCTAGGCTCCCCTGAGATTCCTAAGACACCTTTCCTCCCCCATCCATCAATGTTTGATCACTAGGAGGAGGGGGTAGAGGATAAGTACTGTGCCTTCGCTCAAGGAGGTTATAATGTGTCAGCTCTTAACTTCCGTCAAAGACCACCAAAATAACCTGTTGATCAAGCAAAGCCAAATGTATTCCTTACAGGAGGTAAGAGAAACCCCTGTGTTGACAGAGTCTTAGTAGCATCTCAAAGAGGGAGGTCAAGAGTGAGATGGTTTCAGAGGGTCAGGATTAATTTAAGACAGGTCTTTCAATGAAAGCATGATTGAGATGGGACTAAATTTGTTATATAATCTTTTAGGGTTAGTAGACACAAAGAGGCGGAGAGTTTTGAAGCAAACCTAGAAAAGTCAACAATGGTTTGATAAACGCAAGAGTAATTTTGTTGAGGAGGGGCTGTTTACCCTGATGAAGGCTAGGTCGGTTGTAGTCTGTTGTTCAGTCAAATGGACTTTGAGGAAGTTCTTTGAAACTGCAATAAAGTTACTTGCAACTTCATTTTTTCAGGCAAGAATTTCTTGGAATTGAAGTCATGTTTATGCAGATGTTAGGGTTGTAAAGTCATGTTGAGGTAGTCGGTATTAGTTCTTAATCCTATTGTGCGTCTGTAAATAGTCTTAAGTTCTCAGTTTTTCAAACTGCTATACACAGTGAAATCATTTTGGTGGATTATGATCTGCATTTTTTTCTTAATGAAATAGAGAAAATAAAACCAAACTAGAGACCATAGTCTATAACAAAGGGTAAACACCTTTGTGAAACTTTTGTTTTGGTTATGTATCATATTCCAACAAATCTAAAATGTCATCAATTATGACAGACCGTTATTTTAGGTACTATGAAGAAAGCGAAAACTATCAAAATAATGATACCCTATTGCTACATCCTGATCTCAGAGATATTAAAATGGAGGAAGTACTTCTTAAAATTGTTGAACTATAAGGTATCTATAAATGTGCCAGTTGGATTACAGTGGCACTGTTTATTGCTCATTATTGCTATGAGCTATGTTATTGTTAGAAAGAGTTTGAAAGCCACTGTTGTAGTGGAAGAATGCAGGAAAGGAACAGGTAAAGTACACCATAAGGCAGCTTGAGATTAGTGCGTCCTGAACAGAGATGCAAATTACCTGCTCTTGTTGGAAGGAACAATTGATAAAGGACTGGGAACATCAGGAAAGTTCCAACAAGAAAACAGAGCATTTGAGCTGGGCTTGATTCCATCAGGAAGTATGAGGAAAAAAGAAATTTCAGGATGAGAGGGCAGAGTGTACAAAGTCATGAATGTGCTGGGCACACTTTGGTAAAAAGTCTTACAGGCCTGGGGGAATGAAGGCAAGTTAGCACCAGTTGAGAAGGCCTTATTTGGATGCCAGAACTTTTGGATTTATGCTAAAGGCAGAAGGAGAGGAATTTAGATGATTCACTAGTATTTTAGAGTGATAATTCTGCTATGAATGCGAAGGGTAGATTAGATGAGCAAGAGGTTGGCAACAGGAAGAGGGCAGGAGGATCCATTGTTGTTTTCTGCTCTGTATCCAGTCTGCTTTACACTGGTAACAATACTCTAATGTCCTTTAAGGAGCCCTTTCCTGTATAAGTCAGAATTCTTTTTGTTACAGTGGCAGAAAACCCAATCCAAACTCTGGTTTAAGCATGAGAGAAAGTGAGAGAATGTGTCTCAATTGGGCACAGAAAGGGGATGACAATACAAGTGATATTCTTGGAGCCAGATCAACTGGACTCCATGAGGGGAAAGTCTTGAATTACCCAGTTGCTCCCATTTTGCCTATTTGAGTTTAAATTCCCTCATTAGACTACTTGTTTTATCTTTTTCCATTCTGATGACCATCTTCCTATGAAAATAAACTGTCAATATCTTGATTTTCAAGATGAAGGGAAAAGCGGATTTTAGAAATAAGACCACTAAGCTTGATGCCAATTCCTGGAAATTTTCTAATGTAAATCATTGAACACGATATGTTAGGGAAAATGTAACAGTTAATAGGAGTCATCATGGATTCTTGTCAAGTAAATCATGACAAAGAAATACCACTTCCTTTCTTGATAGGATTATTACATTACTAAACAAAGATGTTGGTCATTTCAAAAAGTCAAGACACTTTTGTGGATAAGATTGAGAAATATGGGTTTAGATAATTGCAGAGAATTGATTCAAAGAGTGCTAATTACTGGAGTGACATTAATCTTGAGGCCTCAAATTCTCAAGAAGAGCAATGCAGATTTGTCCTTCTTTGTCCAGACCTGAGCAATATTTTTATCAATGTTTTGAGTTAAGATATCAAATTTGAGGAAGATATAGAACTCATCAGAATATGATGACAGAATAGTTATTCAAAATCATGATTTTTCTTTTAAAGAAGATGACATTTGGCTGCAATAAATATAAAGTGTAGTATCTTTGTTCAGAAAAATCATTTGAAAGGGGCCAGGATTTGGGGAACAGCTTGACCTGATAATGTAACTATAAGTTACAGATATTCATGCAGTGTGAGCTGTCACCAAACAACTAACAAAATGTAGACTGTGTTAATGCAAAACAGTGTTCAGGTCACGGGGGCACCAGACCTATGCTATTCAGCTCAGGATTTCTGAACTCATGTGTTCAAATATAGATACCACATAAAAAGAGCTACCTTGCATAACAAATCAGAATTCATTAGGAAGAGACATCTAGGAAGAGTGTGGAAACCATTTTTTCTCTGAAGAAAAGATGAGGGAATTGGGTCTGCTTAACCTGCAGAAAAGCAATTTGCTGAAGGGTTGTTATGCAGAGAAGAGAGTAGATTTATTCCATGTTGCACTGGAGTTCAAATCTAAGACCACCAGGAGGGCTATTACAGAGAGAAAGATTTTGACTCAGTGTAAGAAAGGACAGTTTTGGATATTGGAACTGAGCTACAGTGGACAGGACCTCCTGGTGAAGAGCGCTACATCACTGGAAGCATTCAGTCAGAAAACAATGGCCACCTGTCAGGGATGCTATAAAAGAAATTGCTGCGGGGAGGAGGGACCTGCAAAGAGGTGATAACATCCGAGGTCTTCTTTAACTATTGATAGAAGCTTCTATGTGTCGTTGTTTATACTCTCAATTTAAAATGATTGCATTCCTAGACATGGTTTCTAAAAGAACACATTGTAATTTGATTTGTAAACAAAAGAACTTTCCACTGAAGAAATTGGTTGCCAAGTACAGTTGATTCTTGTTGTTTGTGGTAGTTATGTTCTGTAAAGTCACTTTGAGCACTGAATTAGTAACTGCTGAACCATTGCTTCTAAGGGAAATACAGGATTCGTTTCCTGCAAACCTCTGGTCATGTTTTCACCAACCAGTCAATACATAACCTTGTTTTATGTGTCCTTCTTTAAAGACATCTTATTTAATATATGTTGTTGATTCATTAACATTGAACTCTGACCAATAGCACTGTAACTCATGCTGAATGAAGCTTATCTAACACATATTTTCTCCGAAAGGCATATCACAGCTTTCTTACATTTATAGCCAGCACATCAGAACTATGCTTGGGGACCATTTTAAACAGCTAAATCACCAACAAAAAAGCAAAAAATGCAAAAAACATGGTGCTAACTAGACCACAGAAAGGACACTTGTTTATAATGTGAGAGTTGAAACAAGAAGGCAGAGTGTTGCCTCGTTCAACCTCAATGGGAACATACACAGAGGGCAACAATTTTTTCACCACTCTGCATGTCAGAAATGCTGTGAGTATTGATTTAGGGGTTACAAATAAATTTTAGCAAGTAGGCAAATTCGCAAGCAATCTGCGAATAATGAGGATTGACTGTAGTTAAAGATTATGAAGAGAATGTTTTCAGTCAAGATCCAGTGAAGCTGTATCTAAAGTTCAATGAGAGGCAGATCACATGAAGGTTTTTTGAAGCGAGAGACACCTGTAAATGAAGATTAAGGGTCCTACATTTAACGTGATGGGGCAGCAAAGAGCTTACTCCTTGGGAGAATGGTAATAGCATTTATCAAGTAACGTGTTTCAGGTAAACACTTTGTAAACATTATTTCATTCTCTTAGGCTATGGTAAATAGGATTTTGTAGGAAAGCTGCAATAAACTACTTAATTTTTTTAGACAAAACCTGGCTTTCCTTGTAACAAAATCTCTGAAACAATCTGTACACGTACTTTTTATTTATTTATTTATTTATTTATTTTTGGCTGCGTGGGTCTTCGTCGCTGTGCACGAGCTTTCTCTAGTTGCGGCGAGCAGGGGCAACTGTTCATTGCGGCGCGCATGCTTCTCTGCGCGAGCTCTAGAGCGCAGGCTCAGTAGTTGTGGCGCACAGGCTCCGAGGCATGTGGGATCTTGCCGGACAGGATCTTCCCGTGTCTCCTGCACTGGCAGGCGGGTTCTTAACCACCTCGCCACCAGGGAAGTCCCTACACTTACTTTTTGAATAATGGTTATATAACTAAATACGTAAATGTACTAGGAAATACCTATTGGGGTAATTTTACAAAAATAGCAAGTAATCAAAGGATCCTCCCTGTAATTTATCTGCCTTGAAAGTCAGTATTTTGTGGAAGTCGGATAAATTTGTAGAAATGGTAGAATTAAACGACTAATACAATAGTTGTAGCTCCCACCTGCCACACACACACCCACACGCATACTTTTTAAGAGGAGCAGAGAGATGGTGACACTCTTGGCTTTAGGGAAATATGGTCCAAAGGTTTTCTTATTTTCACTCTGTCCATCCTCCTCCTATCTTGAGAGCCCCATTAGCATAAGGAGAACAGACGCTCCTGAGTTCTGGAGATAGTCCGTATTTTTGAAAGTTGAACGCTTGAGACCACAGTCTTCTATAAACATCCTCAGTTTTTGAGAACAACCTGGGCCTCCAGCACATGACCAATGCAAATAAAAGATTAGACAAGGTGTTCCTTAGCCCATCCACAGAGTGATAAATATTTTGAGTTGTGGGGACAAAGCAGCTTTCAGTACACAAGGTCATTCCCCTCCTTTTTGTACTCCAAAATAGTCAAGCTATCTGTCGTTTGGGGAAGAAGGTAATCACTATCTGTTAACGCTAAGTAAACATGCTGAAGGTGTGTTTACATTGGTCATTCTGAGTGCTCAAGTTACCAACCAGTATATAATATGGTGCAGTAGGTCTACCTTACACAATGTGATCTCCTTCTATTTGACATATTTTGCCAGCTGGCAGTTACCACCACTGGAAGAACCTTCCCTGAAGATGTCATCCCCAGAGACCAGTACCCACCTTGAGTCTTTTGTTTGTTTGTTTGTTTGTTTATGGCTGCATTGGGTCTTTGTTGCTGTGCGCGGGCTTCCTCTAGTTGCAGAGAGCAGGGGCTATTCTTCATTGTGGTGCACGGGCTTCTCATTGCGGTGGCTTCTCTTGTTGCAGGACACAGGCTCTAGGCACACGGGCTTCAGTAGTTTCAGCACATGGGCTCAGTAGTTGTGGCTTGTGGGCTCTAGAGAGCAGGCTCAGTAGTTGTAGCGCACGGGCTTAGTTGCTCTGCAGCATATGGGATCTTCCCAGACCAGGGATCAAACCCGTGTCCCCTGCATTGGCAGGTGGATTCTTAACCACTGCGCCACCGGGGAAGTCCCACCTCTGGAGTCTTGACTGAAGCGTTCACTGTTTCTAGCAATACCCTAGGAGTGGTATTCTGAAAGGGAAATGGCCAGACCCTCAGGAGGCTTAAGATCCATCTGCCCATCCTGTGTAGCTCTATCCCTGTGAATTCCTACCCTAGGCTACCACAGACCTCCCCCACCTTTGGCCTCCACCCCACCCCATATCCAGGGCATTATGCAGGACCACACGCTCAGAAACACCCCATGCTTGGTTTAATACTCTCCTATTACCATCTTGAAATTCCTAATAATTTTATCTTTGAACTCATGTTTTGTAGTGCATTTGGATGGGACAATAGAGTATGCATGTGAGCAGAAGAGAGGCGCAATGGGTGTCGACTGTTCCTTGCCACCCCATTCACATATAGCTGTCTTAGGGCCCCATAAGCACAGAATTCTGGTGGACCCACAAGGCATTGGAGTTCAGTGAAACAAAGCAAGTGAGTATAAGGTTTGTTACATCTACAACTGAGTAACTGGGGGTGCTGATAGCTCTGAGAGGCCATGCTTTCCACTGGAACCAGAACTTGCTTCAAACGCAGAAAGAAGGCAGTGGCGTTCTAGGAAGCACAAATGATCAAGGAACCCTATTGCATCCTTTCTTGCGTTACTTCCCCATATTAGCCAACAGCCTAGGCCAAAACATTTCTTTTGTCCTTTCAGCCCTTATTTACTCCTCAGTAAGTCAAAGGTAGAGAGTGTTGGTTGAATGTGTGTATCAAGAAATGAAATAATAATCATTAAGTTAGTTTTCTGCAGTGTTTTCCACTGCTCTGGTGAGAACAAAATATATATGCATGTAGGAGCTGCAACATAGAAATTGTGTCATTTTGGTGATTTCACATAGGAGTTAAATACTCATATTTGTATTTCAAACTATATTTGCATCTTACAATATAAAAATTAATTATAAAAGTCATGTTGACAACTTAAATTTTTAATTTTTCCTTACTTAAAATATTAGTTATGATTATTGACTATCTAAATTAAACACCGTAAGTCGAGAGAGAGAGACCAGAAGAAAGGGAAAAGGCTTTATATTTTGGTACCTTTAGCTCCATCCATTTTTTTCCTACTTTTTGAATAAGAGGCCCCAGAAATTATGTAGCCAGCTTTGAACCCCCCACCCCACCCCCGCAAAGAATCCCAACAGCCCTGATCCGGAGATGGTGGATCAGGGAAAGACTCCACACCTGACCCCACTGTCTTCACTGACAGGGTTAGGTCAGGAGAGGTGAGAGAGTATCTCTGCCCCATGGACCAGGCATCCAGGGCTGCTGCAGTGCCCAGCTGCCCGCAGGCAGGAGCTGCATTTCCTGTAGTAAACACACTGGCTTCTGCTCATGGAGGTAGGAAGTGGGGGAGGAAGGAAGTCCTTATTCTGCTGCTGGGGCACATTTTCCCATGGAAACAATGCTGTAGGTCACAGTTCTCATCCTCTCATAGTCAAGCTGCTTGTGGCCTAAATGGGCTTCTAACAGTCAGCCTGAGGACCTACCAGTATTTGTCACATTGTTTCTCTGGGGAAAATGCATTTTCAGTTTCAAACAACTAAGAAGTCAACTTTTGGGAACATAACTCAGTCATACAGGGACTATCTTTATTTTCCTAGCTCAGAAGAAATGCTGAGAATACAGAGAAGGATGGTGTGTGTAAGACCCAGATAAACAACTCAACATTAATGAGAAGGTTATTAATAGTAATAACTTCACTTTATTCTCTGGGTGGTATGAAGAGTCCAGTCCTAAAGATTTGCAGCTTGAAGAACTTGATTGCAGGCTCACCATGGTTGATTGGTCTCTAGCAACCAACACATACCAACCAAACCCAAGAGACTGCACTATAAACCAGATGCCAATTCATAAAGAACACAAGAAAAGCTGTGCTGAGTTGGACAAAAGATTCATCTGGTCTGGTATTCTCTGACAATGGCTGTGAATTCTATGTGTTACTGTAAACTCTAGTGTGGGGCATAGTATCTGAATATAGTGTCCTCCCAATAAAATGTTTGTTGAAAACGAAGTGTTTTTGAATATTATAATTGCCCTCTATGACATAAACTTGAGAAAGGTAAATAAGAATTTCCTCCAAATATCCACTTATTTACTCCTTTTTTTTTTGCAGTAGGCGGGCCTCTCACTGTTGTGGCCTCTCCCCTTGCGGAGCGCAGGCTCCGGACGTGCAGGCTCAGCGGCCATGGCCCACGGGCCTAGCCTCTCCGCGACATGTGGGATCTTCCCGGACCGGGGCACGAACCTATGTCCCCTGCATCGGCAGGCGGACTCTCAACCACTGCACCACCAGGGAAGCCCTTTACTCCTATTTTTAAAGCAACTTTCTTCTTAGGGAATCTGTTTGATTATTTTAGTTGCTCTTTTCTCTCACCTGGTATACTGACTAGGCACTTTTTTAAGGTTTTGGGGCAGAATTAGATGCTTGACCCCAGGTATAGCTTCATTATCATTTTGTTGAATATAGGACAAAACAGTGCTTTCAGTTTTGTTTTCCATGTTTTTAGCCAGGAGGCTAAGAACTTGGAAATTATTGCTGTATGACTTTAAGAAACAGTCAACAATAACTCATGGTTCTCTTTCTTGAAATAAAACATAGCTCCAAGCTCATCTTTCAAGTGTCCTTCAGACTAACAACCTAAATGCATTATCCAAAATCAGTACAGAATGAAACTAATTTGCCATACTTCTGTCCACTCACATAGCCTTGTTTATTTATCTTTACTTCAATTTAGATTGATCTGCTTGGTGTTTACTACTCTGGAGAGCTTAAGGACACCTCAGCCTAGTGACTTTTCTTTTTTTTTTTTGCGTTATGTGGGCCTCTCACTGTTGTGGCCTCTCCCATTGCGGAGCACAGGCTCTGGACGCGCAGGCTCAGCGGCCATGGTTCACAGGCCCAGCCACTCCACGGCATGTGGAATCCTCCCAGACCGGGGCACGAACCCGTGTCCCCTGCATCGGCAGGCAGACTCTCAACCACTGCGCCACCAGGGAAGCCCCTGTGACTTTTCTTATATGAGCCCACTTTCAAACAGTCTATGAAAAGTTTTAAGTAAGTCCCCTAGCAGTAATCCTTGAGGACTCCACTCTGAAATCAGAAAAATCCATCTGGTATTGGGGAACCAACAGTAGTCAGCAGACCTGCATACTGGCACCAGTTCTGCCACTTATTAGTTGTTAGGGTACAGGCAAGTCATTTAATCTTATCATAAAAATGCCTCTCCTCCCTTGCAGGTTTGTTCCAAGGATTTCATGAGATAATGTGTGTGAAAGCACTCTGAAAATGCTAAACGACTGTATAAATAAGTGGTGCTATTAATATCTCCACCCAGAAGCTTGCCTGTTTAAACCACGGTTTCCTAAAGTTAAGGCAGCTCTCTCTTTCATTCAATTCATTCCACAGATATTCTTTAAGTGCCTACTTTACCCAACATAGAACTTTGTCCCCATTTTCTGAGTAACTTAGTTAAGTAGGGCTTTTTTCTTCAACGTTTAGTATGTAAATTTGTAAACACTTTTTTCTTAAAATGTAGCTTTCACTGTTTCTATGCTTATTTACCCCTCAAAGAATTGTGGTCAAATAGTGAAACAGGAGACATGCCGTAGCATGCTGCAAAGGTAGAAGGCCAGAAGAGTCTCTGCCTGCATCTCCCACAGAAAACAGGAGTGTCTTCTATGCAGCCCAGGAGAGACGAAGGGAAAGTTCAGACAGGGTACAGCTGATGGCACAGTGAGAAGGGGAGGAGGAGGAACTGTGTATAACTTCTCAGATCCCAACAATCAGTATTATAAGAAATAGATTTACTTACGTGAAAGCAGCTTACGGAAATCTCCTTTAGGTGGTGGCCCATTCAGCAAAGAAAAATTTCTTCCAGTTTTAGAAGCTTCCTAAGGTTTATAAATACTGTTTCCAAAGGAAATATAAAAGGCAAGTGATTCTTGGGGAAGAGGAAAAAAGACAGATTTAAAAAAATGATTTCGCTGTACAGCAGGTTATGAAGGAGGGAAAAGGAAGAGATTAAAATGATTCTTTCCCTCCTCCCTCTGTGACTCAGAGATTAATTTTAAAAATAATCTTCATCCCAGTATGGGAAGCTGAGCAAAGACTCACATCTTCACATTCCAAGTTCCCTGATGGCCTTGGAGAGGAAAGGAGCAAAAGGAAGAGGGAGATAGGAAACAGTAACTATTAAAGATAATCTGGGAAAGACTTTACCTACTCAGAAGAGGTGAGATGAAATTAAAGGCAGGTCTAGCTGTGATGAAATAGGCATTTTCTGTTATCGCCCTATTCTGAAGTATGTTGTATCAGCAAGGATGAAGCCTCAACTTGTCTTTTCATTCTAACCTCCCACTAACTCTTCTGGTGATCCATAGTTTACTCATTCAAATGAATTTTCATCTTTCAACACCATTCCTCTTTCTTTGTATCAGCAACAGAAGGCTTTCTTCTAGGTGTTTCCTAAGTCACATTTAATTTATGTAAGCATGTTCATTTTTTTTAAAGTTTTTTTTAATTTTGAAAGTATTAAAACTTACAGAAAAGTTGCACACATAGCATAATGAACTTTTTTTTAACTGACTAATTTGAGAGTAAGTTGCTGGCATGACACCTGTGGTGGAAATTGAGATGCATTGACAAGATACCCTTCAAGGAAGGACTTGTTGCTCAATTGTGGGGTCAACAAGCATCTGTCCACTGTCATTCCCTTCAGGGTTGGCCTCATCTGCAGAGAGCTACCTTGCCCAAGGAGATGCCCCTTTCCCAGGTGGCCCAAATCCAAGGACTGATCAAGGGAAGGATAGAGCAGCCTGGCTATTTTGACCCTGTGCAGGGCAACTTCAATGGGCCGTTTCTGCTCAAGAGCTCCCAATGGGGTTAGTTGAGTTTATCAGCCTGTATCTCAGATCAGCATCTTCCTCTGCCCAACTCTGTTTTCTTTCCTCCAACCCATAGACATGGATCTCAAGAGCTCGCCTTCATAATTATCCTGAACACTAAAGTCTGTCTCAGAGTCTCCTTCCTGGAAAACCCAAACTGCCACAGTTGGAGCCAGGAGAGATTGAGAAAGCAGATGATAAGATGGGGTTTTGAAGCTGGATCACTACCCGGCTGGTATGAAGACCTCATCACTGGTGATGGATGGAGCACAGATAGTCCCTGGCATAAGGTAACAGTACAATTACTAACACTTTCACCAGTGGTGAATTGGGTTAGTATACTAGTGAAAGAGAATGTATTAGTTGATACCATATATGGAGAAAATAGTAACTATAAGGACAGTGGGATTGGATGGTTATTGCTTAGCTCTATTAAAGCTCTAGGAGAAGAAAACAAAAAGCTAAGAGAGTGGCTAGTAGACAACTGAAAGCCAAGTATGAAAGCCAGAGGGTCTCTTTGGTAAAGAGGCTTTCATAACCTGCAGAGGGAGTGCAGAGAAGGCTGAGGACCAGACCACACTAACTTATCAGTGTGGCCAAGCTCCAAAGAAGGTTAAACTACTAATAAACTAGGTCTCCTAATCCAAGGACAGGGCTGTTGTTGGGAAAGAATGAGACCCTGACACATGGGATGGGGACATTTGAATTGATGCCCCCCAATATCTTATATTCCCAGGTTCCTTTTGATCCTCTGAGCCTGCAGAAGTGAGCCACCCTTTTCTACTAAGAGCCATACACTCCCCTAGCTTGAGACAATGCCAGGGCCTCTTCCTGCAATACAACATGTGTCTCCTCAGGATCTTCCCCCACCAACCCTCCGGTCCACTAAATCTATAACTAGGGTTAAGTGGCAGCATAATCCAGCTGGGGGCATGCTAGGCCTGAGAAGGGAGGAAAGAAACCATATCCCAAAGGAGTGAAAAGATTTAACCAGCATGGATTGCAGGAGGTGGGGGAATACACATGGGACTAGATTCTGAGGGTACTTGATCAAGGGGGATAGAACATAAGATTCAAAAACAATTTGGGTACATTCTCCCAAAATATAAGATTTATACTCTGTCAAAAGACCCCAGGGATTGGTGCAAACTTACTAGTAAGATGGCTCCTATGAAGCATGGAAAAAGTGATGACCCATGCTAAGAGATATCAAAATGCCATAAATGTCTTGGCAGATGGTAGAGGAAAGGATTAAAACACTGAGGGAAATCAAAAATAATAAAATACCTAGGAGTAAATTTAGTAAGACGTATACACTGAAGACTACAAAACTTTGTTGAAGGAAATGAAAGAAGACCTAAATTAATGGAAAGATATTCCATGTTCATTTATTGGAAGATTAATCTCCAAACTGATCTGTAGCTTCAAGGTAATCCCTATCAAAATCCCAGCTGGCTGTTTTGCAGAAATTAACAAACGGATCCTAAAATTCATATGGAAATGTCAGGGACCTCGAATAGCCAAAACAATTTTGAAAAAGAACAAAGGTGGAGGATTCAATTCCCAGTTTCAAAACTGACTACAAAGCTATAAAAACAGTGTGATACTGGTATAAGGATAGACATGTAGATCAAGGGAATAGAATTGAGGGTCCAGAAATAAACCTACACATTTATGGGCAGTGGATTTTCAACAAGAATGCCAAAAAAATACTATGAAGAAAGAATCGTTTTTTCCAGCAAATGGTGCTATCCACATGCAAAAGAAAGAGTTTGGACACTTATCTCCCAAAATACACAAAAATTAACTTAAAATGAATCATAGTCTTAAATGTAAGAGCTAACACTGTAAAACTCTTAGAAAAAAGTAAGTTTGAATTTTTGTGACCTTGTATCAGGCAATGGTTTCTTAGACATGACACAAAACACAGTCAACCAAAGTTGCACTTCATCAAAATTAAAAGCTTTTGTGCTTCAGAGGACACCACCAAGAAAGTCAAAGACAACCTACAGAATTAGAGAAAATATTTGCAAATCGTATTCTGATAACAGTCTAGTATCCAGAATTTATATATATATATATATGTAAACTTTACTCAACAGTAATGACAAATAACCCAATTTTAAAATAAACAAAAGATTTGAATGGTCATTTCTTTTTTTTTGAATAGTCATTTCTTTAAAAAAGATATACAAATGGATAACAAGCATATGAAAATATGTTCAATATCAGTAGTCATTACAGAAATGTAAATCAAAACCACAATAAGATACCACTTCACACCAATAGAATGACTATAATAAAAAATTTTTGAAAAGAAAGAAAAAGAAGTGTTGATGAGGTTGTGGGGAAATTGGAACACTCATACATTGCTGCTGGGAAGGTAAAATGGTGCAGCCAATTTGGAAAACGGTGTGACAACTGCTGAAAAAGTTAAGCATAAAGTTACCATTTGACCTAGCAATTCCACTCCTATGTATATTCCCCAAAGAAATGAAAACATAATGTCCACACAAAAATCTGTACACAAATGTTTAAGGCAGCATTATTCATAATAACCAAAAGGGGGAAACAACCCAAATGTTCATCAACTGATGAATGGATAAATGAAATTTGCTATACCCGTACAATGGAATACTGTTCAGTTATGAAAAGGAATGAGGGGGCTTCCCTGGTGGCGCAGTGGTTGGGAGTCTGCCTGTCAGTGCAGGGGGCACAGGTTCGTGCCCCGGTCCGGGAGGATCCCGCATGCCACGGAGCGACTGAGCCCGTGGGCCATGGCCGCTGAGCCTGCGCGTCCCGCAATGGGAGAGGCCGCAACGGTGAGGGGCCTGCGTGTCGCAAAAAAAAAAAGGAATGAGACTGATATATGCTACAACATGGGTGAACCTCGAAAACATTATGCTAAGTGAGAGAAGGCAGACAAAATGCCACACATATTGTGTGCTTCCATTTAATGATATGTCCAGAGTAGGCAAATTCATAGAGACATAAAGTAAATTAGTGGTTTCCAGGGGCTGTCAGTAGGGAGAATAAGGAATGACTGCCAACTGACACAGGGTTTCATTTTGGGGTGGTGAAACTACTCTAAAATTGTTTGTGGTGATGGTTGCCCAACCTTGTGAACATACTAAAAACCTATAAGTTGTGCACTTCAAAATGGTGAATTTGGGGCTTCCCTGGTGGCGCAGCGGTTGAGAGTCCGCCTGCTGATGCAGGGGACACGGGTTCGTGCCCCGGTGCGGGAAGATCCCACATGCTGCGGAGTGGCTGTGCTCCGCAGCGGGAGAGGCCACAATAGTGAGAGGCCCACATACTGCAAAAAAATAAAAAATAAAAAATGGTGAATTTTATGTATGTAATACTATCGCAATTTTTGTAAAAGGACACAGGGAAGTGGGCATGTTGGTATAGCTATACTATGTCAGGCCAGAAAACCCACCAGATGACTCTTCCATAGGAGGACCTGGAGGATACACCATCTACCAAAGCAATAAAGAATGTGCTGGTGAAAGGGCACCAGAATCACTATGAAGTTCAGTAGCGGCTCTCTTTTGCAGGCTGGACTGATGATGGTAGGCGATGCTGTTATAAAACTGACTTCCTTATTAGCAATGGAGTTAATACAACCCAGAAATAATTGAACCAGGTGGCATCACACACGTGTCAGAAACCATGTGGACGCAATTATGATAATAAGCAGCAAGATCAAAGCGGCAACCAGGGGCCCCTGACCTGCAGAGAGTTATGGAGATAATTAATAAAACGTGGTGTCACTTGCTGAAAAATAGATGGGCAGCCAATAAGGGTACTAATCGGTTTGTACAAGCAAAAGAAAACAAAGAGGGTGTAGGGAATGGAACTATTTGGGAGCAAAGTTTTTGAATAGTATTGAAATTAAGTTGGTATTAATCTGAACAACATTGTTATAAATTAAGATGTTAATCATAATCCCAGGAACCACTAATAACTCAAATATATATATGACAGGGAAATTAAAATGTTACATTGGAAAATATCTTTTTAGCACAAAAGATGGCAAAATATAGGAATAGAGGAGCAAAAAAGCTATGGCATATGGAAAAGAAGGCAAAATGGCAGTTGTAAATCCTTCAATATAAAATGACTCAGCCAGTTGATCCCCCCTTGGTCAATGACCACACCATTTCTGGCACAATGGATACTTGAAGAAAGTGGCCACGTGGCAGACATTGAGGCTATCCTGGGCCCATTAGCATGGGTTCCCACTTATCAGTTATTGCCTCTGCCAAATGTCCACCTTGACAGCAAAAGAGATCAATGCTGAGCTTCTGATATGGCACCATTCCTCAAGGAGCCCAACCAACAAGTTGGTGGCAAGTTGACTGAAAGTTAGAATGTTTCGTTCTGACAGGAATGGACAAATATTCTGGGTAAGGATTTTTTTTTTTTTTTTTTTTAGCGGTACGCGGGCCTCTCACTGTTGTGGCCTCTCCCGTTGTGGAGCACAGGCTCTGGACGCACAGGCTCAGCGTCCATGGCTCACGGACCCAGTAGCTCCGCGGCATGTGGGATCTTCCTGGACCGGGGCACGAACCCGTGTTCCCTGCATCGGCAGGCGGACTCTCAACCACTGCGCCACCAGGGGAGCCCTGGGTAAGGATTTAAAAGTCTTATCTTCAGGCCTCACTCTGGGCTTAAACAATATTTGATCCACCAGCAGGGGACTTCACATAACATTGCATCAGACCAGGGGACCCAATTTACAGTAAAAAGATGTGAGAGTAGACCCATGACAATGGTATCTGCTGGTTGTATCACTTACTGCAACACCCTGAAGCTTCTGGCCTGACAGAGCATTGGGGTGCCATGCTGAAGGTATGGCTGACGTGTTAGCTGAGATGCAATGCTCTGTGAGTGCCATCCCCCTGGATACATTAAACACATTGAATCAAAGATCTTTATTTGGTGCTGTGTCCCCAACAGGAAGAATACATGGGTCTGAGAAGCAAATTATGGAAGTACGAATAAACCTGCTTATCATTATTCCCAATGACCCAATGGGAAATTTATGCTTCCTGTTCCTGTGATTCAGAACCCTGCAGGGTCAGAGGACCTTGTTTCTAAAAGGGGAATATTTCCACCCAAGGATACAGCAAAAGTCCCTTTGAACTACTAGCTTAAACTTCTGCTGGGCACTTTGGGCTCCTAGTATCCAGGGATGAGTGGGCTGGAAGTAGAGGAATCATCTTAGCAGGGGTATCAACCCTGATCTGCAGAAGGACTTAGGTCTGTTGTTATACAATAAGGGTAGGGAAGACAGTTTTAGCACTCGGATGATCTGCTTGTGTGCTTCTTGTTATTCTCTTGCCTAGTTGCAATAGTAAATGGATAATGCAGCAAGGACCTGGCGACCAGGAACCCAGACCTCTCTGGGATGTGAATCTAGATCATGACGCCAGGTAAGTCACTGAGGCCAAGAGGAGTGGTAGCTGAGAATGAGAGGAATTTAGAAAGGATGGTTGAGAAAGGAGGCTGTACGTTTCAATTGCAGCCCCAAGAGCAGCTGCAGCAGAGAGGGCTATCGTTTGTTTGTCCTACAAGCCTTCCTCTTCTAAGTTTCCCCAGGAGGAGAGGCTCATCAGAAACCTGAAGAAGCTACTCCTCAATGCATATGAACAATTAGATCCGGGAGCCGCACAGGGAACGAACGTGGAGATGACCCACTGAGATTTCCCTTTGCAGGCGGACTTCTTGTCCCAGCTACTTGGGGCACTGTCAGCAGACAGCCTTTAGGCTTTTGGCAGCAGAGAGCTGCCTTATCAGAGCTCACACCCCTTTGGAGACAGCTTACATCCATTAACTGATCAAGGCGTGGTTTTAAAGCCCAGCCATTTCAGCTTGGTTTGGCACAATGCTGAAGGACCGTTTCAGCTCCAGAGCTCCTCATGGGGTCATTTCAGGCTACTGGGCTTTCCTTATATGCAGCCTGCTTTTCCTTCCGTCTAAGCCTGCTTCCTTCTCTTCTATTCCACAGGTGTCGATCCCAAAGGCACTCCCTGATAAACATCCTGGACAGTAAACTCTGACTCAGAGTCTTCTTCCTGCAGAGCCTGAACTGTGAAAATGCCCTGTCATCACAAATACTTTTAGTATGTATGTTTTACTAGTGAATATTCATCTAGATAACCCCAGTACAATATCAAAATCAGGAATTTAACATTGATATGTTACTGTATAATCCTCATACCCCATTCAGATTTGGTCAATGGTCACAATAATGTCCTCTGCCCAGAAATTGTGCATTGTATTTAGCTGTCTCTTCAGTCTTCAATCTTGAACGGTTCCCTAGTCTTTGCTTTACTTTCATGACCTTGATACTCTTTAAGATTACGGCCACTTATTTTTGTACAATGTCCCTCAGTCTGGGTTTGTCTGAGGTTTTGTGATGATTAAATACAGGTTATCTTTGGTGGAACGATTAGAGAAGTGATGCCATGTTCTCACTGTATCCTATTAGGTGGCACATGACTTCAATCTGTCGTGTCACTGGTGATGCTAACTTGATTAAGGTGGCATCTGCCTTGTAATTAAGTATTTTGTGTGGAAGTACTTTGAGGCTATGTAAATATCTCATTCTTCATAATACTTCCTAGTTATTCTTTTTAAAATTTATATCTGTATTAGCCAAGGAATTTCTATTTTATTCAGTGGACAGTAACCCATTACTGTCGTTATTTTGACACTTGGACTGTTCCACATTTGGTCACTGGAAGCCTCTTCAAGTTGGCTTCTTTATTCTCTTAACATAACTCCATCATTCTTTTGCACTTCCTTGCTTGCTGCATGAGATAGTCCAAGCTTATTTTGTACTTTTCCTGCTCCAGCCCTGCAATCAGCCATTTCTCCAAGGACCTCTGGTTCCTTTTGGCAGAGAATGGCATTCAGAAACTAAGATCTTGGCGTTAGATGTGCTCATTGCTATTGAGGTATCAACTGTTCTTAGGCCCTTTCAGCAGACAGATCTAGGGAATATATGAAGTATATGTATGTATATGTATATATGTATTTATGTATATAAATTTACATTTATGTTTACACAAACACATTTTACATCTATATTTCTATATGTATATATATTCAAAATCATGAGTTCACACTGATACCTCCAATTTCAATCCAATACCAACTAGTTCATTCTAGTTTTTTCATTATTCATATATGTAACTACCATCTCTACCGGTAACAAATGTAACTCCCATTATCCTTAGTATGACTATTATATTTCATCAGTCCTTCTGTGCATAAATAATCTCCTGTGATTACCCCTTCCCCCTGTGTGGACACCTCCTCACCTTGCACTGGGCTGCTGCTCTGCCTGGATACCTTCTGTATCTTGCTTGGGCTCCAATGCCCCAAGCTGGACCATCCCCTGCACAGTCACCTTCCTCACCCTGGTCTGACTCGGACACCCTGTGCCAGATAGCCTTCCTTCAATGGATGGCCTCCTTACCCAGCTTGATCTCTGCACCCACACTAGGCCTCCTTTCTTCCTCTCCCTTCCCCTTCCCCATGTGGATAGCTATCTTACCCACATTGGGTTCCAACACCTGGCAACCACAGGCTAACCCTCTGCAGGGACTCCATTCTCACTATGCTCAGGATACCACACCGGTCTCCCTCTCCGTGGGCGGGACATGCTCCTCATCCCAGTCAGGCCACCCTCCACACAGATGCCCTTCTCACCTGTCTTGGGCTTTGACACCTGCACCTGGCTGACCTTTTACCCAGATGCCCTCCTCACACCTTTCAGCCACCACAGTTCCACACCCCCACAAAGGACACCAACCTTGCTTGGCTCCATGAATTGGCTTTTGGCCTGATTTGTACAGAAAGGAGAGGGAAGAGGATGGGAAGGTAGAGGAAGAAGTGGCAGACCATTAATTCATTCTTTGAAGTTCATTTTTTTTAAGTTTTATTTTATTTATTTATTTTTTGGCCATGCCGTGTGGCTTGTGGGATCTTAGTTCCCCAACCGGAGGTTGAACTGCGCCCTCAGCAGTGAATGCATGGAGTCCTAACCACTGGGCCACCAGGGAATTCCCTAAAGTTCATTTTTTTTTTTTTTTTTTTTTTTCCTGTACACGGGCCTCTCACTGTTGTGGCCTCTCCCGTTGCGGAGCACAGGCTCCGGACGCGCAGGCTCAGCGGCCATGGCTCACGGGCCCAGCTGCTCTGCGGCATGTGGGATCCTCCCAGACCGGGGCACGAACCCGCGTCCCCTGCATCGGCAGGCGGACTCTCAACCACTGCGCCACCAGGGAAGCCCCTAAAGTTCATTTTTAATAGAATCATTTTTCTGATATTCACTTCCATTTTGGTTTGGGGCTAGATTTATTTCCTTTTTTCTGACTAGCTTTATTTCTGACGTCATGTCTGTTAAATTCATGTTTGCCAAAAGAGCCAAAGCTGCCTGCTCAGCCCATTCCTTATCTGTGATGGCCACCATCTCCTCTACCAGAACAAGATGGCTCACACAGGTCAATACACAACAGGTTGCTCACCATTCTTTTCAGTGGGGTTTTTGGGATAATATAGATATTGTTGTGCATATTTAGAAAAAGGGTATCTTGGTTCCAATTTCTTTTCCCTGTTTCCTTTTTTTCTCTTCCTATCAAAACTGTTAATCTTGCTAGGTCAGTTTAAATAGAACCTCAGTTGCCTCTAAATTTCTCCTAGACTTTTTCCCATAGGAAGATACTTCAAAGGTATCTCCAGAGCCCAATAAGAATGGATTATTTGCTATTCTTCAAATATGCCCTAGGCTGTTCTACGTGTGAGCCTTTATTCATGCTGGTGCTTCTGCCTGGTCTGTCATCCCATTGCTTCTCCGAAGGTCAAAGCCCTACATCCTGCAAAGTACACTTCATATGCTACCTCCTACCAAAGTCTTTGTAAATATCCCCAACTCTGGACCCCAATAGAACTTTGTATGTATTTTTGACATAGGTCCTGTTCTGACATATTATCATTGCTGGGAGACAGGAAACTTGTTCCTTAGGTACAGATACCGTTCTTTTTCATTTATTTTCTCCCTGGAGGCCTTGCACATAGTAGAGACTACACGTTTGTTGAATTGAAACATAATCAAGGTTTCTATACTTTATATTAATTTTTCTTTTTACATAGTACACTCTTCAAAACAAACTCCCTAGTAGTGTTTTCTGGCATGAGACCTAAATTTTTTCCCTCATAGAAGAGAATGATGTTTAGTTTTACCATCCAAAGGACAAGAAAGTTAATGTGTTTATCTTTTTTCCAATATGATGCAATAGGTTGTATTAGTATACCAAGAGGTACAATCTAATCTCAAAGCAAATTCATATTTGCCTATGCAAGCCTATATTTTTATCCTGCCCAAATGGTACACCATTTTGACTGTTGCAATTATTAAATATTGACATTGTCCTAGAACATATGCATTACTTTGCATAGTGAATAAAATCATATTTTCACCTGCAGAGAGATGGCCCCAATTCCTCACTCCCCACAGGAATTATGTAATTACAGTAGGAGACCGACCTGCTTCTTTTGTGTTGGTCTTAGCCTGGATTCTCATAATCTGTTCTGAAGTAGGGCAGTATCAAAAATCTAGGCTGCTTTGTCATATTTTTTTCTCCATTTAACTGTTTATTGCAAGGCCAATCATTAGATTGTAAACTCTTTGACTTGGAGTTGTCTTCCAAGTCTTTTGTATCCTTCTTTTGTAGGTGATGATAGCATACTGTGGATGTGCAATGAATGATTTCACCAAATTAGTCTTAGAGTGCTTGACTTCACTGGGCCGTCACTTCTAAGCTTGTTGTGTTCAGAAGCCAAAAACACGGACTTTTAGTGTTCTTCTCCTGCAAGTTCTTACTGCTTTTAAACCTCTGTTTATCCCTAGTGGCCTGATAGCTATTGCACCAAGTTTTTAGAGTTGGAAGTTTAATGAATTTTAAGATTCTCTCTCTATGTCATGCCTTGAAATTGGAAGAACTGCATAGAGAAGGAAGGGTTGGGGACCATGAAGAGCTTTCCTGCTTAGAAAGAGAACTCCTTCTGACAGGTATCGGTGGTAGGCTGAGTTATGGCTCCCCAAAAATGTCCATGTCCTAATCCCCAGACTCTGTGGATATTACCTTGTATGGCAAACAAACAAACAACCAAAAACTTCCAAGACTTTGCAGGTATGACTGAGGATTTTAAAATGGGGAGATTATTCTGGATTATCTGAGCGGGACCTAAATGCAATTCCATGCATCCTTAGAATAGGATAACAGGAGATGTGACACATAGGAGAGAAGGCATTATGACTATGGAGGCAGAGACTGGAGTGATGTGGCCACAAGCCAAGAGGTGCCAGCAGCCACTAGAAGCTGTAAGAGGCAAGAAACATGTTGTCCTACTGTCTCTGGAGGGAGCACAGCCCTGCTGGCATCTTTATTCAACCCAGTGAAACTGATGAACTTCTGGCCTCCAGGAATGTGAAAGGATAAATTTCTGTTGTTTTAAGCCATCAGGCTGTGTGGTAATTTGTTACAGCAGTTACAGGAAACTAATACAGTATCCTATATCTCAAATGTTTCTATATTTTCTTTTTACTGCTCCCCTTATTTAGCCTATATGTATGTATATATCCCATTTTGTTCTTTCTTTTCTTCCTGACAGATTTTTTCCTGTGGGTGTCCCTAAGAAAACAACTTTTCATACCCTTTTCAATTACTTAGATGTTGGGTTTCAAAACAATTTAATAAACATTTAGGGACCATCCACTGTGCCTCTAACATTGTTTAGAGACTTTGGGGGGACATAAAGAATAAACATAAACTCCACCCTCAAGTATCTGTAAATTAATTAAGAAATAGTTTACATAATGTTATGACCCAATGTGCGCTAAAGTACAAAGATAAATACCAAAGACAGGAAGTGCTGTAGAAATTCAGAAAAGTGAGTAACCTGTGAGGGGTATGGAGTAAATTGGGTGGGTTTTATTGAATAGGTGGATTTTGAAGGCCGGCATTTGGACAAAAGGAGAGGAGTTTAGATTTCATCCTCTGGGCAGTGATAATTCATCAAGAATTGCATCCCCACTGTTATTTCTTTTTGCAGTATGAAAGTAATCTAGGCTTTTCTTAAAACATTTCAGTGATATAAAAATTAGAATGTAA
Source organism: Phocoena sinus (assembly GCF_008692025.1). Lineage (NCBI taxonomy): Eukaryota > Metazoa > Chordata > Mammalia > Artiodactyla > Phocoenidae > Phocoena > Phocoena sinus. The sequence goes on from NC_045764.1 coordinate 82,537,295, forward strand.
ATATATCCCTATAATTCCACTACTCCTGGAGAAAAGCTTTGCTATCAACTTGACATATATTCTTCCAGATTTTTTTCTGTACATATGGTAATCTTGCTTATATAATTATTACAGAAATGGGATATGCTGTGAATATTCTTTTCCCACCTGCCATTAAAGACTTCTGAGCAAAATGAAAAGGAAAATCATATTGTAAGATGATTAATCTTACGGCAACATGTATGTAGATCTCCCTACTCTGTTCTAATTACAGTATGGACTGGACTTCGGGGAGAAATGGAAACAGAGAGAGAGAGAGAGAGAGAGAGAGAGAAGCTAATGGCTGTTACAATAATGTGGGCAAAAAAAATGAGGGTAATGACTATGGCAGTAACTGACAAAGTAAGAGATTGGGAAATTTTTCTATTAAGAGTTAGGAGATATATATATATTTCCAGATCTTGGGCCACATAAATAAAAACTAACTACTCCTTTTAGCTTTGAGAGAGGGAAAAAGATGAAAGATTCCATTTATCCACATTTTAAGTTAGTCACATGCTCTGATTGTACTAATAGCAATTCCAAAGGGAAGAAATTGCTTTCTAAGCAGTGACAGCAGGGTTATGTATTTTATATATAATGATGTCTTTTGTGATTATAAAAGCATTGTATAATTATAAAAGCATTTGTAGAAAACATGGAAAATATTGAAAAGTAAAACAAAGAATAAAATCACCCAGAACCCCATCACTCAGCCATAACCACCATGTACATTTTGGCGTATTTTCTTTCAGACATTTTCCTGTGCAAAGGAATGCACATAAATGAAATTGAGATAATACAGGATACTTCTCTGAAACATACAATTTTTACTTGGCAGTGTCATAAGCATCCTCCCATGTCTTTAAATATTCTTTTAAAAATCTTTGTTTTGTCAAATTGGCATTTTTATTCATTTTTGTGTGGATTACAACAGTGGTGCAATTTTGTTGTAAAAAATGCAAACAAACACAGAAGTAAGTAAGGTAGAACATGAAAGTCTTCTCATAATCTCACCTCCGAGGGGTATAGAGATGTGCTGGAGTCTGCTCACACTGGCTTATTAAGCTAATTGTGTGCATACATCAAGAGCTTGGAGTATTTACACTGTGGAGATCGGCAAACACCACTTATCAACGATTATTTTTCCCCCCTGGAAAACTGGTTGTTAAACTTTTACCAGAACATCACTATGCTATATCCTCCTAGACATTTTCTGTATATTTAAATATTTATTTACATAAACAGAAAACATCCAATTTTCTTTTTTCCCCCAGCTTTATTGATATATAATTAATGTATAACGTGTAAGTTTAAACTGTATAAAGCAGTAATTTGGTACATGTGTGTATTGCAAAATGACTACCACAATAATATTAGTTAACACATCCATCACCTCAAATAGTTACAATTTGTGTGTGTGTGTGTGTGTGTGTGTGTGTGTGTATGGTAAGCACACTTAAGATTTGCAATCTTTGCAGTTTTGAAATATACAATATGGTATTGGTTGTTGTTGTTTTTTTTTTTTTAGCGGTACGCAGACCTCTCGCCGTTGTGGCCTCTCCTGTTTCGGAGCACAGGCTCCGGATGCACAGGCTCAGTGGCCATGGCTCATGGGCCCAGCCGCTCCGCAGCATGTGGGATCTTCCCGGACCAGGGCACGAACCCGTGTCCCTGCATCTCAACCACTGTGCCACCAGGGAAGCCCACAATATGGTATTGTTAACTGTGGTCACCATGGGGGGTACATTACATACTCAGGACTTAACAAGTGGAATTTTGTACTTTTGACCATTCTCACCTACTCTCTCCTTGTTGTGTCCTCTCACCCCCAACCCTGGCAACCATCAATCTACTCTCTATGAGTTCAGGTTTTTTTTAGATTCCACATATAAGGAAGATCACACAGTATTTATCTTCCTCTGTCTGTCTTATCTCACTTGCATAATGCCCTCAAGTTTCATCCATGTTGTCTATAGCAGGATTTGCTTATATTTTATAGCTAAATAATATTCCATTGTGCATTTTTCCACGTTTTCTTTATCCATTCATCCATTGATGAACACTTAGGTTGTTTCCATGTCTTGGCTATTGTAAATACAATGCAATGAATATGGGGGTACAGATATCTCTTTGAGATAGTGATTTCACTTCCTTCAGATACACACCCAGAAGTGGAATTGCTGGATCATATGGTAGTTTTATTTTAATTTTTTTTGAGGCACCTCCATACTGTAGAAAACATCCAATTTTCCCATTGGCTCTGGCAATCCAACAATATATTATGCCCCTCTACTTCAAAACACATTCATCTACCTAATCCTTGCTACTTAGCACTTCACTCTGTGACTGCGTTATAATTTATTTGAACAATTCTCCATTGATGGGTGTTTTGATTGGTTCCAATTTCTAGCTATTATAAACAAAGTTTCAGTGAATATTTTGTCCATATATATCTGCATATTTGTCAAATTATTTTCTTGGGATAAATTTCTAGTCAGGAGATGTTGAATCAAAGAGTATTCCACAATTTAGATAGATGATACCAAAATCCCTTTAAACGGTTTCTTATTTTTATACTCCCTTCACTGGTGTATGACAATGCCCTGAAAAACATAATTTAAATGATTGCATAGTATTTCAGTTTATAAATGTCTGATAATTTATTTGATCAATTTCTTACTATGGTGTTTACAGTATTTCTCATTTCTATAAACAATGTTATAACAAACACCCTTGAAAATCTTCAGGTGAATCTCTTATTATTTTCCTAAGCTAAATTCTTTGATATGGAAGAACTACAGAGTCAAAGGTAAGAATATTTTTATGACATTTTTGTACATATTATTAGCTTCAGGTCAGTATTTAGTACTTGTTTTTTTTTTTTTTTTTTTTTTTTAAGAATTTACTTGGGCTTCCCTGGTGGCGCAGTGGTTGAGAGTCTGCCTGCCAATGCAGGGGACACGGGTTCGAGCCCTGGTCTGGGAAGATCCCACGTGCCACGGAGCAGCTGGGCCCGTGAGCTACAAATACTGAGCTCTGCGCGTCTGGAGCCTGTGCTCCGCAGCAAGAGAGGCCGCGACAGTGAGAGGCCCGCGCACCGCGATGAAGAGTGGCCCCCGCTTGCCACAGCTAGAGAAAGCCCTCGCACAGAAACGAAGACCCAACACAGCCAAAAATAAATAAATGAATAAATAAATTTAAAAAAAAAAAAAAAAAAAAAGAATTTACTTGATGCTAAATAGAAAAAAAATTTTTTTCTAATGACTAATATTGTTTTTGGAAATAAAATCTTATGGCTCTTAAATAACCTTTAGGCTATTTTCCATTTAATTACTTCTTTGGGATTTTAGGCCCAGGATTCTACCCTACTCCCCCATCCAAATTTTGTTTCTGTGTTAAGTAGCAGGTTAAGTAGCAGATAAAAAGTATAACATATAGACGTGTGTTTGCACGTTGGAAAGTTAAATGTATCCATACATATATATGAATCATTTTTTTAAATTAATTAATCAATTTGTTTTTGGCTGCTTTGGGTCTTTGTTGCTGCGTGTGGGCTTTCTCTAGCTGCGGCAGGCGCTACTCTTTGTTGCGGTGCACGGGCTTCTCATCATGGTGGCTTCTCTTGTTGTGGAGCACAGGCTCTAGGCACGCGGGCTTCAGTAGTTGTGGCATGCGGGCTCAGTAATTGTGGCTCGGGATCTCTAGAGTGCAGGCTCAGTAGTTGTGGCGCATGGGCTTAGCTGCTCTGCGGCATGTGGGATCTTCCCAGACCAGGGCTCAAACCCGTGTCCCCTGCACTGGCAGGCAGATTCCCAACCACTGCGCCACCAGGAAGTCCCTATATGAATCATTATTAACCTTACATAGTCGCACCCATTTAAGGTATGGGATTAACCCTACCTGTCATTTCCTTAATGAGTAACGAAATAAATTGCAGTCAAAGAAATGAAATCTTCACTGGACTCTTTAGGGAAATTTCATATATGAAACCCAAGAAAAAAATCTAAATTTCCCCAGAAGGTAACAGTTACTTTATTTAAATGTATCACTTTATCAGTAGATACATAAAAATCAGAGTGCTTATAGCTGAAAAATATTTCCTTAATGTTTGCCAGTCTTAAAAGTACTGCTTTTTTTTTAATTGGGAAAAAAGAGAAAACAAATGGATATTTCTAAATATTTTTATAAGAAGTGTTTTGATTACTATCTAAAGTTAGTGTTTTTCAAATCTCTCCTTCACACCCCAAGTCAATTTTTTGTTAAGGAAAAATTGGTGAGGGTATATGTGGGTGTGTGTCTCATTTTGCAGAAGGAGGTCTCTTCAGGGTATACCATCACCACCTTGTGGCCTTTTGCCATATTACTGTTAAGGGGTTTAACACCATAATGCTCTTTTGCAATTGCAAGCATGAAATACAGTGTACCTCCTTTTGGTAATCCTTCTCTGGATTAGATGAAATAAACTGAGGGCCAGAAACTGCCTGCATGTAGGGTTCCCACCCTATGGTGAGATGATATCCCTGCATTTATGTTGTGTTTTCACATGGTGCTAAAACAACCAGTTGAGTAAGGAAATCTAGTGAAGAGATGTAATGAGCAGTTTTACTGTAAAGTGAAACGTTCAGTTATCTTTTGTGTTTTGTGTTTGCCGAATCTGTTTTAGTGATTCCTTCTGATTTGTAAAAATATTGGTTGGCACGGGAGCCTGTTAATCTCCTTTTTTCTCTGTTTCTTTGGTTATATTGTTGGAGTGTTTTCTCATTTTTGTTTCAATATTCCCCCCTGCCTTTAGTACTATTTTATTATGTTCTTTTTTTAAAAAATGTTTTTTTTCATGCTTTTCTCTTGTAGATGATTCCTCCTTTCCCTTTGTCTCATTAATATATTTTTCCTTCTTTTCTCTCTTTCCTCATCCTTCTCATTTTCAGTTTCTTTGGTATCCTTGCTGCAGATCACTTTACTTATTCAGCGCCCTGTACTAACATCCACACCCACAACGCCCCCTCCCCCACTTGTGTCCTCCTTTCTTTGTTCCTTCTAATTCCTTCCCCCAGTAGCTGATGTTCCGGCTTTTCTAGTGCCGAGTGCACCGATCTCATCTGGTCTGCGGCTTAGGTCTTTTAAGGACACGGCTTCCTGGTAACCCTTAAACTTCCGGGAGGAACCTAAATCCTACCTATTCAAGGAAGCCAGTGCCTAAACCTAACCCTAGATTCAAGAGAAAAGGTTTCAAAAGGACAGCCTTAGCTTCAGTCCTAAGAAATAGTTAGTGACTCATTATCTTTCTTGTTCATTTTTCTCAACACAAGTGCCAATTTTCATAGGAAGTATACTGGGACATTTTCCAAGCTCATATTTGCCTGTCCAAACTCTCGTTTGCATAGGGAACAGTTATTCACTAGTGCTTTGGAGTTGACATTTGAATCTTATAAAAGTGAGTTAAATTAATGATACTGAGAAGAAAAAGATTGGCAGAAGGCTGTGCTATCATTTTGAAAAACAGCTGAAATTGTATTGTGAGATATGTATTTCTGTCTTTTCTTGTCTCATCTTTCACCAAAATGCAAGCTTCTGAGAAAAGACACTTGGTCTATTTTGTTCTCTGTTGTATCTCCAGTGCCTAGAATAGCTTCTGGCACAGAGAAGGCACTTAAATCCTCATCGGATGAGTGAATGTATCAGGTATTCTATTAGTTTTGTTTCCATCTCAGTCTGTTCTCTCACGGAGACTTCTGTCCTCTTGTTGCAATCTGGACCAGCATCCCTCTAGGCCTGCAGGCCTAACTATCATCTTGGTATCCTTTTGCCTGTGGCCAATCTTGGGTTTCCTGCCTCTAAACCTTTTCTATTCCTTGGTTTAGTCCTTTTTTGGTGGACCACATTCATCAATTGTACAATTTTTGAGTAACTCTTCCAATTGCTATTGCTGTGTAACAAACAACCTCAAAACTTAGTGGCACTCTTCCACAACACTTATTTATTATCTCCTGGTTTCTGTGAGATGGGAATGCAGGAAAGGCTCAGCTGGGCACTGGTGGCCTGCAGACTGGAGCTGGAACTGCAGGAGGTCTACAGAAGCTGAGGGCTGGTCATACATCTCTATGTAGTTTGTCTGCATGGGCTAGTTGGGCTTCTTCACAGCATGGCAGCCTCAGGACTGTTGGACTGCTTACATACAGGCTGGCTTCCACTGAATCTCATTATTCTTCCCTAGTACTAAATGATAGCTTGGGGAGAATAAGATTCTAGAATGGATTATTTTCCTTTAGGACTTCATAAGCAATTCTCCATTGTTTCATAACTTTCAGAATTGTGGAATGTCATTAAATTCCAGATCCTCTATATGTCAGCTGATTTTTCTCTCTACAAGTGTTTAGAATAATCTCTTTATCCCCAGTGTTCTGGAACTTCATGTGAATCAAGGAATAGATTTGATAAACTAACTGAAGTCTTCCTTGGTTGAATTTTAAGTTCCACTCAATTTTATGTCCCGATAACTGGGTTTCCTCCCATTACTTCATTATTCTAGCTTGAATCATTCTGTCTGTCTTAGTCTATTCTCACTATTAATAACAAAATACCAAGACTGGGTAGCTTATAAATAACAGAAATTTATTTCTCACAGTTCTGGAGGCTGAGAGGTCCAAGATCAAATAGCCAACATGATTGCATTCTGGTGAGAGCCCTCTTCCTGGTTCATAGCCAGAGACTTCTCACTGTGTCCTCACATGGTAGAAAGGGCTGAAGAGTTCTGTGGGGTCTTTTAAAAATAAGACTACTAATCCTTTTTAAATTACCTAATCACCTCCTAAAGGTCCCACCTCCTACTACCATCACTTGAGCATTAGGATTTCAACATGAACTTTGGGGGACACAAACATTCAGACCATAGTACTAAGAAACCTTTCCTGACTAACTTCCAGGGATATTAATCGTTTTCTGTTTCCCATTCTTCAGCACGTGAATATAGTTTATAATTTATTTCTAAAACTTTAATTCTTCAGATGTTTTAAAGATTTGTTTCATTTCCCCCAGTCTCTTCTGTATATATGAAAAAAATCATGTTTGCTATTATTTTTATATCCCTATAGCACCCATTGCAGGGACTCAGTTAAGGCAGATAATTGAATGCTCTGCATCTTCCAAGAAATGAGCTGCCCCGTTGTTCACTTACTGCTGTAGAGAAAGACCTCGGGACTTCTCCTTCTCTTTAGTTCAGATCAATCTGCCCCTTCTAAAAGCTAGCTCCTTCCACAAAGTACTCAGAAATAAGCCACATGATCCTCCCATGGAGTAGCAGTTTACCATAAATGGAGTGAATTTGCAGTTAATGTATTGTTTAATCAAGCTATTGTTTTTCCTCTAAGTCTTTATGTTATACAATTTTTTTTGTTTTGTTTTGCGGTACGCGGGCCCCTCACTGTTGTGGCCTCTCCCGTTGCGGAGCACAGGCTCCAGACGCGCAGGCTCAGCAGCCATGGCTCACGGGCCCAGCCGCTCCGCGGCATGTGGGATCTTCCCCGACCGGGGCATGAACCCCTGTCCCCTGCATCAGCAGGCGGACTCTCAACCACTGCGCCACCAGGGAAGCCCCCAAGATGTTATACAAATTTTTAAAACACATATTCCTGTTTTAAAACTTGGCGTAAGCATAGATTTCAGACATTTTAAAGATATTTAGTTACCTTATAAAAGTGTTTGTACACTAATTGTGTCGTGTTATACTCTATTGTGTTAATCAACCTAGTTGAATCTTTGTTTTTTGACTGGGGGTATTGATCACTATTTTGAGGATCTTATGAAGGCAGAACATGGGAAAAAGACAAACTCTCAAAAACTGGGAAAAATGATAAAGCTACCCTGGAGATGTTTTATCCAGGTACACACCTAACAGATGAAATTCTACATCCCTGAGAGCAGAGCAAGAGATTATCTTAATACCCAAAGTTAAATTAGTAAAACACAAACCCAATAGGATAAACTTCTCCATCTCTGGTAGTAAATGAAAAGGTGATTTTAACACTCTAAACATCAATGATAGTGATCTGGGTGTAACCTCAAGCAAGCAGTACCAGAAAATGATTGTGATTGATTTAGTTGAAATCTAATTGAATGTATTATGTCCTGTCTGAAGAAAGACAACTTGAAGATCAGTGGTCAGCACAAAGTATAGCAAAAAGAAAAACAAAGAACCAGAAGTTATTTGTTTTGCACTATTCATATGGGATAAACACATTAATTCTGCTAGTCAAGAATATGGTTAGGGTGATTCAGCAGGCCTCACTGTAATTCAATTTGTTAAGATTTAATCAATGCACTTTTTCTTTTTTTTTTTTTGGCTGTGTTGGGTCTTTGTTCCTACACACAGGCTTTCTCTAGTTGTGGTGAGCGGGGGCTACTCTTCGTTGCAGTGCACGGGCTTCTCATTGCGGTGGCTTCTCTTGTTGCAGAGCACAGGCTCTAGGCGTGTGGGCTCAGTAGTTGTGGCTCGCGGGCTCTAGAGCACAGGCTTAGTAGTTGTGGTGCACGGGCTTAGTTGCTCCGTGCACGTGGGATCTTCCTGGACCAGGGATCGAACCTGTGTCCCCTGCGTTGGCAGGCGGATTCTTAACCACTGTGCCACCAGGGAAGTCCTCAATGCACTTTTCAAGGATAGTATTCCAAATGAAAATGAAACTGAATCACAATCAAATAGAATACTTGTTTTTCCAGTATTCCAGAAAGTTTTAACATGATCCCATCTACCTACTCTTACATCATCCACTTTATACACAATAGCTCTAGGATAACATACTCAGTCCCACTTCTTATCCATTTGAACCCTGTCAGTCACTCCTATTTGCAACAAAAATATATCTCATAACCTCCAAAGTAAAAATATACTGTTGCTTGTCCAAGATCAAAACCCTCATATTGAAAACAAAGAAACCAACCAACCAACCCTCATGTTGGGCTAATCAGGTAAGATCTTAACACAGGATGTACATTTTTAAAAAAAATTTTATTTTATTTATTTTTGGCTGCGTTGGGTCTTTGTTGCTGCATGAGCTTTCTCTAGTTGAGGTGAGCGGGGGCTACTCTTTGTTGCGGTGTGTGGGCTTCTCACTGCAGTGGCATCTCTTGTTGTGGAGCACAGGCTCTAGGTGCACAGGCTTCAGTAGTTGTGGCATGTGGGCTCAGCAGTTGTGGCTCACAGGCTCTAGAGTGCAGGCTCAGTAGTTGTGGTGCACGGGCTTAGTTGCTCCGAGGCATGTGGGATCTTCCAAGACCAGGGCTCGAACCCGTGTCCCATGTTTTGGCAGGCGGATTCTTAACCACTGTACCACCAGGGAAGCCCCAGGATGTACATTTTTGACAACTAAAAATTTAAGCTTCCTAAAAACGATCTAGTTGTTTAACATGTGCAAGTCACTTCATTTCTTTGAGCTTCTGTAAAGCAAGAGGGTTTATCTAGCACTGACCTATTATGAAAATTCTATTACTGTCAGATTTTACAAGGTACAAGTATAGCCACATTTCCTAGGAAAATTAAACTTTTTCCCGAAAAAATAAACAAGCCAATGGAACCCTCTGAATAGTTTCTCTAGCTGCAAGCTGCAACCCATTCGTAAATCACGAAATCAATTTAGTGGATGCACCACCTGTCAGCATTAAAAACAAGCTGAAATAGAATAAAAGAATAGGAAATCTCAGACTGCATCTTAGTAATCAGTATTGTTTTGTGAATTATTTATTTCAATTTTATACATAAAAGTGCATACCGGGTTAGGATGGGACAATTTTGATGTTTGAAAAACACTGCTCTAAAGCTGCAGTTGTTAAAGAGTGGACCGAATAAGACCCTTTTGGGTGTACGAGAGGCCCTCCCTTTCCCAATCACATACATACGTGTGTTAGGTCTGATTTTCTTCATAAGCTTCAACCAAAACCTTTCTCAAAAGATTGAATATAGAAGCAGGTATTTGAGAATTCATCTGTTTTCATTTGAGACAGACACTAAAGATATTTTCAAAACTAAAACAATTCCACTCAATTTTTTTTGGTTTTGTTTTAGAAAAAATACAGTCGGTTAAAATTTTTAAATGCTATTTATGTTAACCTGTTTATTATTTTTAAACGAGTTTAAAAAATTTCTGCCTTAATTACTATTACAGTAAATAGCAATAGATATAACCCACAGAAACAAAAGCACTTTGGAGTTTGCAACAATTTGAGAACCCCTGATCCATACGAAACAAAGGACTTCAGGCCTGACTCCTGGCAGGTTTAACACGGTCCCAGGCCCTCTGGGGAGCCCCCAACTGCGGCCCGCTCCACTGATGCCCAGACCGGGTGTACCCCGAAGAGAATCCTCACGAATAAGAACAGATATTGACAAAAAGGCAGGGTTGCTGACGTAAGAGAGCCGAGAAGTGCAGCTTCACTGCGCACGCTATACTATGTAGCTGAAAAGCTAAAAGACTTTTAGCGAATCTTTGCGACACTGTCGCGTTTCGTTGGTTCCGTGCCGTAAAGACAGCGGCGGAGCCGCCCCCGGTGAAGACAGCTGACGTGCGCGGCAATGGCGGATATGGAGGATCTTTTCGGGAGCGACGCCGACAGCGATGCTGAGCGTAAAGGTGGGGTCATCTGGGCTTGGGTGGAGGCGAGAGTGGCTGAGCTTCTGCGGCGGGAGCTCAACAGCGGTCCGGTTCCGGGTCTGCGAGCGCTCCGTCGCCGCGGGCGAGTGATGGCTCTTCCTGCACTCCTGCCCCAGCTCCACCTGCACTCCCTGCGGTGCCAGCCTCCCCCCGGAGGGCGGGAATGAAGTGACAGACGCAGAATGTGTACCTCGAGATTTTTGGTGTCCATGGAGCAAGCCGTGCCTGGGAGCGTGTGGAGCGAAGGGGGCGCGGGGCAGGGGTGGAGGCCGGGCGAGCCAGCGCAGCCGGAGGAGGAACCTTGGAGTCCTGCTCTGTCCTACCTTGCACAGGCCAGCGCAGAGTAAGGGCTTTTGTGAATGAATGGAAATTAGGTGTTCGGGAACATGGGGATGGGCTGGGCGAATTTGCATAGGGGCTCAGAATGCCCTCTTGAATGAAACCAGAGCGTGGCGTGTTGGGGAGTTTGAGATGTCTGGGTGAGGAGATTGGGACGGATACCGAGGTAGGGCCGCATGTAGGCGTTACACGCAGAAGATAATGTGTCCTCCGAGAGCCTGTGCAGAAACTCTAGAATTTCTTGAGTCGGTGGTATTAGATTGGGGAGCATAGGAGGTCTGTGTTTGGAGAGAAGGGATGAAGGATTTGATGCAGAAATGAATTAGTGAGTGTATGTTTATGGTGCAAGGAAGTCTTTCTGGCACAAAGAGTGGGTATTTGAGTTTGAAATGTGAATAGGAGATATTTGAAGTCAGAAGGGGCCCAAGACCAAGTGCAGAATTCTTGCGAGTCCCCAGGCTCAAAGTAATGTAGTACCTACTTTTTTCCTTAGTATAGTGCATTATCGTGGTTGTTTTTTTCTTTCGCCAGCTTCAGTTTATTAATACTTTTTAGAGTATAGTTAAGGGAGCACCAGGTGGAAGTCTAGTGTGAGGGCTCTACCAGGATGGACATCCAGAATGTTCTTTCTAGTCAGGATGTCTGGAAGTATAACGCCCAGTATATTCTTGTTCCACTCACTTTGCTGTTGTTTTCCTTTCCCCTTCATCTGTACTTGTCCGTATCCCGTTCACCCTTCAAGGCACAGAACCATGTGAACCCTCCCGTGACTCACTTCCATGAAGTTGTTCATTCAGCATTTATAGATCCCCTGTCATGTTTCAGCTACTTTGCTAGATGTAGGGGATATAATGATGAAAAGATTGTCCTCCTCCTGCCCGCCCTCAGCTTACCTCAGTGCTTAATGCATAATTGGATGGGTAGAAGCAATAGTAGAGGTACCCTGCAGTGCTTTCCTGTTGCAAACTCAGGGTATGGGGAAGTGATGTATGGAGATGGTTGCTTCTCTGGGCTTCATGTTTTACCTTCTTGTAAGTCTACTGCTGCATTCTTCTCTCTTACCATTAAATTATAGAACTCTCTAGGATTTATTTCCAAATCTGTCCTTGAAGGTTGCTGTTGGTCCTGAACTTAGGATGGATGTGGCAAGGTAACTCCTGTTATATCATCATATTTAATTATTTCCCTGGGCTAAGACAGACGTAGAAAATAACTACACTTGACAGATTTCTTGGTATAACAGTGGGTAGAATTCCTACCTAGGCCCAGTGTGTTTGTTTCATGTATAAATGTGCCAGGTCTTCTTTAATTTCTTTCAACAATGTTTTGTAGTTTTGATTGTATAAGTCCTGCACTTCCTAGGTTAAATTTATTCCTAAATATTTCATTTTGGATACTGTTGCAAGTGGAATTGTTTTCTTAATTTCGTTTTTGGATTGTTCATTGCTAATGTATAGAAATACAGCTGATTTTTGTTTGCTAATTTTGTATCCTGCAACCATGTGTAATATATTAGCTCTAATAGTTGTTTGGGGTGTGTGTGTATTCTTTAGGATTTTCTACATATAAGATCATGTCATCTGTGAGTAGAGATGGTTTTACTTCTTCCTTTACAATTTGGATGCCTTTTATTTCTTTTTCTTGATTAATTACCCCAGCTAGAACTTTCTGTATAATGTTGAATAGAAGGGTGAGAGTGGATATCTTTGTCTTTTTTCTAATCTTTGGGAAAAAGCATCCATTTCTTTACCACTACATATGATGTTAGCTGTGGGTTTTTTGTAGATGCCCTTTATTACGTTGAGATAATTACCTTCGATTCCTAGTTTGTTGAGTAGTTTTATCATGAAAGGGTGTTGAATTTTGTCAAATGTCTCTTCTGCATCAATTACGATGATCAAAATTTTTTCCTTTATTAATATTGTGTTTCATTTTGATTTTTAGATGTTGAATCAGTCTTGTATTCCTAGGGTAAATTCCACTTGGTCATGGTGTATATCCTTTTAATATGTTGTTGGATTTGGTTTGCTAGTATTTTGATACTATTTTTGCATACATATTTATGAGGGATATTGGTCTGTGGTTTTCCTTTTTTTGTGATTTTTCGTCTGGCTTTGGTATTGGGGTAATGCTGGCTTAGAATGTGTTAGGAAGTGTTCCCTTTACTCAAGTTTTTGGAAGAGTTTGAGAAGGATAGGGATTAATTCTTCTCTAAATGTTTGATAGGATTCACCAGTGAAGCCATCTTGTCCTGGCTTTTCTTTGTTGGAAACTTTTTGATTACTGATTCAAACTCTACTTGTTATAGGTCTATTCAGATTTTGTTTCATCTTGAGTCAGTTTTGGTAGATTGTGTATTTCTAGGAATTAATCCATTTCATCTAAATTATCTAATTGTTGGTATACAGTTGTTTATAGTGTTCTCTTTTAGTCTTATTTTCTGAAAAATTAGTAGTAAAATCCCCACTTCCATTCCTGATTTTAGTAATTTGAGGGTTCTTTTTCTTCCTTGGTCAGCTTAGCTAAAGGTGTGTCAATCCTAAGTTTTTAAAGAATGAGCTTTTGGTTTCATTGATTCTATTATTTTTTCTGTTCTTTATTTTATTTATCTCTGCTCTAATCTTTATTATTTTTTTTCTTTCTGCTTGCTTTGAGTATAGTTTTCTTTTTCTAGTTCCTTAAAGTGAAAGGTTAGATTATCAGTTTGAGTTTTTTGGGGGTTTTTTTGTGTGTGTGGTATGCGGGCCTCTCACTGTTGTGGCCTCCCCCGCCGCGGAGCACAGGCCCTGGACGCGCAGGCCCAGCGGCCATGGCCCACAGGCCCAGCTGCTCCGCGGCATGCGGGACCCTCCCGGACCGGGACACGAACCCGCGCCCCCTGCATCGGCAGGCGGACTCTCAACCACTGCGCCACCAGGGAAGCCCTGTTTTGTTTTTTAATGTATGTGTTTACAGCTACAAATTTCCTTTTTTTAAAAAATTAATTTATTTGTTTATTTATTTATTTATGGCTGCATTGGGTCTTCGTTGCTGCGCGTGGGCTTTCTTTAGTTGCGGCGGGCAGGGGCTACTCTTCGTTGCGGTGCACGGGCTTCTCATTGCGGTGGCTTCTCTTGTTGTGGAGCATGGGCTCTAGGTGCACAGGCTTCAGTAGTTGTGGCTTGTGGGCTCTAGAGCACAACCTCAGTAGTTGTGGCACATGGGCTTAGTTGCTCTGCAGCATGTGGGATCTTCCCGGATCAGGGATCGAACCCATGTCCCCTGCACTGGCAGGCGGATTCTTAACCACTGTGCCACCAGGGAAGCCCTACAAATTTCCTTTTTAGCCCTGCTTTCCCTGCATCCCTTAAGTATTGGTAGGCTTTGTTATCATTTTCATTCATGTCAAAATATTTTCTAATTTCCCTTGTGATTTCTTCTTTGCACCCTTGATTGTTTGAGTGCATTGTTTAATTTCCACATATTTGTGAATTTTCCAGATTTTTTTCTGTGATTGATTTCAGTTTCATTCTGTTGTGGTCAGAGAACATACTTTGTATTATTTTAGTCTTTTCAAATTTATTGAGACTTGTTTTGTGTCCTAAAATTATGGTCTGTCTTGGAGAATGTTGCATGTGCAGTTGGGAAGAATGTATGTCCTACTGTTGAGTGGAGAGTTCTACTGATGTCTGTTATGTCTGGTTGTTTTATAGCATTGTTCAAGTCCTCTGTTTCCTTACTGATCTTCTTTTAGTTCTGACCGTTATTGAAAGTGGGGTGTTTGAAGTTTCCAATTGTTACTGTTGAACTATTTCTTCCTTCAATTCTGTTGGTGTTTTGTTTTTTTTCTTTTGGTGCATATATATATATATATTTTTTTTTTTTTTACTGAAGTGTTGATTTACAATGTTGTGTTAGTTTCTGGTGTACAGCACAGTGATTCAGTTATATATTATACATATATACATATACATATATATTACATATTTTTTAATATTCTTTTCCATTATGATTTATTACAGGATACTGAATATAGTTCCCTGTGCTATGCAATAGGACCTTGTTGTTTATTCATTCTGTTGGGTTGGCCAAAAAGTTCGTTTGGTTAATGAATACATTTAATAAAGTTCTTGGTGAAAATGAAAAATGTGTGTTTTATTTTTACTTAAAACCGAATGAACTTTGTGGCCAACTCAGTGTATATAATAGTTTGCATCTGCTAGTCCCAAACTCTCAATCCAACCCTCTCCCACCCCCACTCCCCCTTCGCAACCACAGGTCTGTTCTCTATGCCTGTGAGTCTTTTTCTGTTTCATAGATAAGTTCATTTGTGTCATATTTTAGATTCCACACATAAGTGATATCCTATGGTATTTGTCTTTTTCTTTCTGACTTACTTCACTTAGTAGGATTATCTCTAGGTCCATCCATGTAGCTGCAAATGGCATTATTTCATTCTTTTTTTATATTCCATTGTGTATATATGTGTGTGTGTATACATATATATGATATTTATATATATATCATATATATATATATGTCTCTCACATCTTCTTTATCCATTCATCTATCTGTGGACATTTAGGTTGTTTCCATGTCTTGGGTATTGTGAACAGTGCTGCTATGAACATAGGAGTGCATCTGTCTTTTTGAATTATAGTTTTGTCCGGATATTTGCCCAGGAGTAGCATTGCTGGATCATATGGCCACTCTGTTTTTAGTTTTTTGAGGAACCTCCATACTGTTCTCCATAGTGGCTGCACCAATGTACTTTCACACCAACAGTGTAGGAAGGTTTCCTTTCTCCACACCCTCTCCAGCATTTGTTATCTGTAGACTTTTTTTTTTTTTTTGCGATACGCGAGCCTCTCACTGTTGTGGCCTCTCCTGTTGCGGAGCACAGGCTCCGGACGCGCAGGTTCAGCGGCCGTGTCGCATGGGCCCAGCTGCTCCGCGGCATGTGGAATCTTCCCGGACCAGGGCACGAACCCGTGTCCCCTGCATCGGCAGGCAGACTCTCAACCACTGCGCCACCAGGGAAGCCCATCTGCAGCCTTTTTTAATGATGACCATTCTGACTGGTGTGACGTGGTACCTCACTGTAGTTTTGATTTGCATTTCTCTAATAATTAGCCACGTTGAGCATCTTTTCATGTTCCTGTTGGCCATCTGTATGTCATCTTTGGAGAAATGTCTGTTTAGATCTTCTGCCCATTTTTTTGATTGGGTTGTTTGTTTTTTTGTTATTGAGTTGTATGAGCTATTGGTATATTTTGGAAATTAAGCGCTTGTTGGTCACATCAATTGCAAATATTTTCTCCCAGTCTGTATGTTGTCTTTTCATTTTGCTTATGGTTTCCTTTGCTGTGCAAAAGCTTGTACGTTTGATTAGGTCCCATTTGTTTATTTTTGCTTTTATTTCTATTGCCTTGGTAGACTGACCTAAGAAAACATTGGTACGATTTATGTCAGAATGTTTTGCCTGTGTTCTCTTCTAGGAGTTTTATGGTGTCATGTCTTATGTTTAAGTCTTTAAGCCATTTTGAGTTTATTTTTGTGTACGGTGTGAGGGTGTGTTGTAACTTCATTGATTTACATGCAGGTGCATATATGTTTTAAATTATATCTTCATGTTGGATTGACCCTTTTATCATTTTATTATGTCCTTTTTTGTCTTTTGCAACAATTTTTCTTAAGCCTTATTTTGCCTGATATTAGTATAACTACTAATATAGTTATACTATATAAACAGTATAACTACTGTTATACTGTCCTGTAGACAGCACATAGATGGATCTTTTTTTTAAAAAATTATTTACTTTTGGCTGTGTTGGGTCTTTGTTGGTGCATGCGGGCTTTCTCTAGTTGCAGGGAGCGGGGGCTATTATTCTTTGTTGCAGTGCGTGGGCTTCTTATTGCGGTGACTTCTCTTGTCGCAGAGCACGGACTCTAGGCGCATGGGCTTCAGTAGCTGTGGCTTGTGGGCTCTAGAGCGCAGGCTCAGTAATTGTGGTGCACAGGCTTAGTTGCTCCGTGGCATGTGGAATCTTCCCAGACCAGGGCTCGAACCTGTGTCCCTTGCATTGGCAGGTGGATTCTTAACCACTGCGCCACCAGGGAAGTCCCAGGATGGATCATTTTTAAAATTCATCCTGCCAATTTCTGCCTTTTCATTGGAGAAGTTGATTTATTTATGTTTAAAGTAATTACCAGTAAGAAGGACTTCTGCCATTTTGATATTTGTTTTCTATGTCATGTCTTTTTTCTTCCTCAATTCTTCTTATTACTGTCTTCCTTTATGACTGCTTTTTCTGTAGTGTACTGTTGCGATTCCCTTCTTGTTTCTTTGTATATTTTTAGTTTTAGTAACTTTCTTAATGGTTACTCTGGTGACTACAATTAATCTTAATTTCTAACAATCTAGTTTGTATTAATACCAACTTAATTTCAATAGTATACAAAAACTTTTTTTCTATATAGCTTCGTCCTGTCACCTTTTTATTGTTGTCACAAGTTACATCTTTATACACTGCCCAGTGATGTAGATTTATAATTATTGTTTTATACAATTGTCTTTTAAATTAAATCTTATGAAAAAAGAGGAGTCACTAACTAGAAATTCATTAATACTGACCTTTATACTCACCTATTTAGTTACCTTTACTGGTGTTCTTTATTTCTTCTTGAGGATTCAAGTTACTGCCCATTGTCCTTTCATTTCGGCCTGAAGGAGTCCCTTTAGCATTTCTTGTAGGGCACTGGCAACAAACTCTAATAAATTTGTTTTTATTGAGGTGAGATTTACATAACATAAAATTTACCATCTTATTTTATTTTTATTAAGGTATAATTGACATACAGCATTAGTTCCATGTGTACAACATAATGATTTGATATTTATACATATTGTGAAATGATCACCACAGTAAGTCTAGTTAACATTTGTCACCATACCTTGTTACAGAATTTATTTTACTGTGATGAGGACTGTTAAAATCTACTCTCTTAGCAACTTTCAAATATGCAATACAGTCTATTAATCGTAGTCGTCATGCTGTATATTACATCCCCATGACTTATTTTTTTTATAACTGGAAGTTTGTATCTTCTGACTCCCTTCACCCATTTTGCCCACCTCTCCCCCTTCCCTCAGTCTCTAACAACCACCAATTTATTCTCTGTATCTGTGAGCTTTGTGTTTTTGTTTTTTTAGATCCCACATATAAGTGATATCATATATACGGTATTTGTCTTCCTCTGTCTGCTTATTTTACCTAGCATAATGCCCTCAAGATCCATCCATGTTGTTGTAAACAGCAAGATTTCCTTCCTTTTTTCTTTGGCTGTGCCACATGGCTTGTGGGATCTTAGTTCCCCAACCAGGGATCGAACCCGGGCCCCCTGCCATGGAAGCGCCCAGTCCTAACCACTGGACCACCAGGGAATTCCCAAGATTTCCTTCTTTTTTATGGTTGAATAATATTCCATTATATATATATGTCATCTTTACAGTGGCATGAATAGTATTTTATTGTATATATGCACCACATTTTTTTTGTCCATTTATCTCTAGATGCACACTTAGGTTGTTTCCATATCTTGACTATTGTAAGTAATGCTGCAATGAACATAGACATGCATATATCTTTTCAAATTAGTATTTCTGTGTTCTTTGGGTAAATACCCAGAAGTGGAATAACTGGATCACATAGTAGTTCTGTTCTTTTTCTGAAGCATTTCCATAATGTTTTCCATAGTGACTGCAGCACTTTACAATCCCACCAACAATTACAAGTGTTCCCTTTTCTCCACATCCTCTCCAACACTTGTTACTTCTTGTCTTTTTGAAAATAGCCATTCTAACTATGGTTTTGATTTTCATTTCTCTGATTAGTGATGTTGAGCATCTTTTTATTTACCTGTTGGCCATCTGTCTTTTTTAGAAGTGTCTATTCAGGTCTTCTGCCCATTTTTTAATTGTATTGTTTGTTTGCTATTGAATAGTATGAGTTCTTTACATATTTTGTATATTAACCCTTTATCAGATATATGATTTGCAAATATTTTATCCCATTCAGTAGGTTGCCTTTTCATTTTTGTTTTGTTTTGTTTTGTTTTGCGGTACACGGGCCTCTCACTGTTGTGGCCTCTCCCGTTGTGGAGCACAGGCTCCAGACGCGCAGGCTCAGGGGCCATGGCTCACGGGTCCAGCCGCTCCGCAGCATGTGGGATCCTCCCGGACCGGGGCACGAACCTGTGTCCCCTGCATCGGCAGGCGGACTCTCAACCACTGCGCCACCAGGGAAGCCCTGCCTTTTCATTTTGTTGATGGCTTCCTTTGCTGTGTAGAAGCATTTTAGTTTGATGTGTCACACTTGTTTATTTTTGCTTTAGTTGCCTTTGCTTTTGGTGTCATATCCAAAAAATGATAACCAAGACCATGTCAGGGAGCTTACTGCCTGTTTTCTTCTAGGAGTTTTACGGTTTCACGTCTAAAATTTAAGTCTAATCCATTTAGAGTTAAATTTTGTGTATGGTGTAAGATAGTGGTCCAGTTTCATTCTTTTGCATGTTGCTGTCCAGTTTTCCCAACACCATTTATTGAAGAGACTATCCTTTCCCCATTGTGTATTCTTGGCTTGGTTCCTTTGTTGTAAATTAATTGACCATATATGTGTGGGTTTATTTCTGAGCTCTTTATTCTGTTCCATTGATTTTTGTGTCCGTAATACAGATTGAAATCAAGGGTATGATGCCTCCAGCTTTATTCTTTTATCTCAAGATTGCTTTGGCTATTTGGGTTTTTTTTTTTGTTCCATACAAATTTTAGAATTCTTTGTTCTATTTCTGTGAAAAAATGCCATTGGAAGTTTTATAGGGATTGTGTTCAATATGTGGATTGCTTTGGGTAGTATGGACATTTTAACAGTATTGATTCTTCAAATCCATGAGCGTGGAATACCTTTCCATTTATTTGTATCTTCTTCAGTTTCTTTCATCAGTGTTTTCAGCATACAGGTCTTTCATCTTTTTGGTGAAATTTATTCCTAAGTATTTTACTTTTTTTGATACAATCGTTAATGGGATTGTTTTCTTAATTTCTCTTTCTTATAGCTCGTTATTAGTGTATAGAATCACAACTGTATATTGATTTTGTATCCTGCAACTTTATTGAATTTATTTATTAGTTCTGACAGTTTTCTGGTGGAGTCTTTAGGATTTTCTATATATAATACCATGTCATCTGCAAATAGTGACAGTTTTACTTCTTTTCAGTTTGGTTGCAGAATATGCCATTTTTTTCTTTCTCTAGTTGTGGCGCACGGGCTCCAGGATGCATGGAGTCTGTAGTTTGCAGCATGCATGCTCTCTCATTGAGGCACACGAGCTCGGTAGTTGTGGCGTGAGGGCTTAGTTGCCCTGTGGCACGTGGGATCTCAGTTCCCTGAGCAGGGATCATACCCGAGTCTCCTGTATTGGAAGGTGCATTCTTTACCACTGGACCACTGGGGAAGTCCCTGAATATGTCATTTTTAAGTGAATAATTCAGTGGTATTTAGTACCTTTAAAATGTTGTGTAGCCACTATCTCTGTCTAGTTCTGAAACATTTTCATCACCTCAAAATAAAACGCCATACCCATTAAGTAGTTACTTGCCATTTGCTCCCTTTGCTAGCCCCCATGAACCATCAGTCTGCTTTCTGCATCTATGGATTTATCTATTCTGGACATTTCATACAAATGGAATCATAAAACATGTGGCTTTTTTTTTTTTTTTTTTGCTGCACCTCGCAGCTTGTGGGATCTTAGTTCTCCAACCAGGGATTAAACCTGGGCCCTTGGCAGTGAGAATGTGGTGTCCTAACCACTGGACCACCAGGGAACTCCTAACATGTGGCCCTTTGTTTCTGATTTCTATCTCTTACCATCATGTTTTTGAAGTTCATCCACATTGTAGTATGTATCAGTACTTCATATCTTTTTAATGACTGAATAGTATTCCACTCTGTGTATATATCCCAATTTGTTTATCCAGCTGTTGATGGACATTGGGTTATTTCCATCTTTTGACTTTTAAATAGTGATGCTATTTGTGTACAGGTACTTGTGTGAGTGCCTGTTTTCAGTTCTTTTGGGTATATATGTAGGAGTAGAATTGCTGAGTCATATGGTAATTCTTTGTTTTACTTTTTGAGAAACAACCAAACCATTTTTTATAGCAGCTGGACCATTTTAAATTACCACCAGCAGTGTTTGAGTGTTCTGTTTCTTCATATCCTTGCCAATACTTATTTTACTTCCCCCCAACCCCGCTCTTTAAAATACAGCCATTGCTGTTGGTGTCTAGTGATATCTAATTGTGGTTTTGATTTCCATTTCCTAAAGGCTAATGATATTGAGCATCTTTTCATGTACTTGTTTCATTTGTGTAACTATGCAGAAATGTGTATTCAAGTCTATTGTCTATTTTTCAAATGGGTTTTTGTCTTTTGGTTGTAAACACTCTTTATATATTCTGGATACTATACTGTAAGTATATACATATACTTGACAGATATATGGTTTGCAAATATTTTCTCCCATTCTGTAAGCTGTTTTTTCCCTTTCTTGATAATGTCCTTTCTTGCATAAAAGCTTTTCATTTTGAGGAAATCCAATTTATCTTTTGTTGCTGTTGTTGCTCATAATTCCTTCATTTTTGAAGGATAGTTTTGCTGGATATAGAATTCTTGGTTGACAGTATTTCTTTCAGCACTTTGAATATTTCATACCATCGCCTCCTGGTTTTTATGGTTTCTGATGAGAAATCAACTGTTACCTTTATTGAAGATCCCTTTGTATGGGACCTGTTGCTTTGCTGCTTTCAGGATTTTTTCTTTGTCTTAGACAGTTTGATAATGATGTGTCTAGGTGTGGCTCTCTTTAACTTTATCCTACTTGGTATTTGTTGATCAACTTGTATGTGTACGTTGATGTCTTTCTTCAAATTTGGGAAGTTTTTGGCTATTATTTCTTCAAATATTCTTTCTGTCCCTTTCTCTTTTTTCTCTTCTTCTGGAACTCCCATTATGCATAGATTGGTACACTTGCTGATTTCTCACAAGTCTTTAGACTTTTCATTTTTCTTCATTCTTTTCTCTTTTCGTTCACCAGACTGGATAATCTCAGTTGATGTATCTTTTTTTTTTTTGCGGTACGTGGGCCTCTCACTGTCGTGGCCTCTCCCGTTGCGGAGCACAGGCTCCGGACGTGCAGGCTCAGTGGCCATGGTTCATGGGCCCAGCCGCTCCGCGGCATGTGGGATCTTCCTGGACCAGGGCATGAACCCATGTCCCCTGCATTGGCAGGCAGACTCAACCACTGTGCCACCAGGGAAGCCCTCATTTGATGTATCTTAAAGTTTCCTGATTCTTTTTTCTTCCTACTCACATCTACTGTTTAGTCCCTTTAGTGAATTTTTCATTTCAGTTATTGTACTTTCCAACTCCAGAATTTCTGTTCGGTTCTTTTTTTATAATATCTGTCTTTTTATTGATATTCTCTATTTCGTAAGACATCATTTTCATTGACTGGGCTTCTTCAGGGACAGTGTGTAGCCTTTTTTCATATGTATGGGCCATGCTTCCTTCTTCCTTTGCAGGCCTTATAATTTTTTGTTGATATATGGACATTTTGAATATTATAATGTGGTTACTCAGGACAGCACTCTCTTCCCCCCACCCCACGCCCAGCATTTGTTGTTGCTCTTTGTTGCAGTAGTTATTGTTTATTGACTCTTTTGAACTGATTTTGTAAAGTCTGCAGTCTTTGTTGTGTATAGCCACTAAAGTCTCTGTTCCATTAGCTTAGTGGTCAGCTAGTGATTGGACAGAGATTTCCTTAAATGCCACAAAAAGAAACAAAAACAATAACGAAAAACTCCCAGCCTTTGCAGGTTGGCTCTGTGTGTGTGTTAGGGCATGCTTTCAACACTCAATCAGGTTGTTTACAACCTGTCTTTGCCTTCATTTCCTGCTTGCACAGAGCCTGAAGGTCAGCCGGAAGTGAGAGTTTAGGGCCTTCTTGGTTCTTTCTTGAGCATGTGCACAGCCCTGGGCAAGTGCATGGCTTTTCAGGTCAGTAAGAATATGTGGGTGGTGTTTTTCCTTTTCTTTTCTTTTTTTTTTCGTTTATTGTGGAAGCTTTTAAAAACCCTTATATTTTGTCATTCCTCAGCCTTTTCTCCCAAGCTTTTTAGTTAGTCTGTTGTTTGCCTCAACTGCTTTCCATCATCCCATACAGAGGCAACTAATACATTTGCCTATAAATGTTTTTGACCAACACTCTCAGGTAGCTTCCTTAGCAACAAGAGAGTTCCAAGTTAGGTGAGATAAAGTCAAGCCTTTTGAGCCAGTCCTTTCAGTGATCCACCAGACAGATCAAAACTAACAACCATGATTCTTTGCAAATGAGGTGCCTTCTGCTTCTTCCATTAGTGGTACATACACCAGAAATTTGGGCTATTATCTTCAAGGTACCCTTGACCAAGGGGTGGGTTGGGGGTGGGGGGGTATGTTAAAACACCCCTTTTTTCTTACTGAGACTCAGCTTTTTTTTCTTGTTAAGCATTCCCCTGGTTGCTGCAACTTTTAGTTAGTTTCCAGAGTCTGAGAAGAAGTTAGTTTCCAGAGTCTGAGAAGATAGATGCTAACAGCTTTTGACAAGATTTTTCATTGCTTTTATGTTAGGATGGACTTTTGGTGTTCCTTATTCTGCTTTTTTTGCTTACATCACCCTGTGTTTATATGATCCCATAGATTCTGATTCTGGATCAGGCTCAGATTCTGATCAAGAGAATGTTGCTTCTGGCAGTAATGCCTCTGGAAGTGAAAGTGATCAAGATGAAAGAGATGACTCAGGAAAACCAAGTAATAAGGAACTGTTTGGAGATGACAGTGAGGATGAGGGAGCTTCTCATCATAGTGGGAGTGATAATCACTCTGAAGGATCAGACAATAGATCAGAAGCTTCTGAGCGTTCTGACCATGAAGACAATGATCCCTCAGATGTAGATCAGCACAGTGGATCAGAAGCCCACAATGACGATGACGATGAAGGTCATAGATCAGATGGAGGGAGCCATCACTCAGAAGCGGAAGGTTCTGAAAAAGCACATTCAGATGATGAAAAATGGTGCAGAGAAGATAAAAGTGACCAGTCAGATGATGAAAAGATACAAAATTCTGATGATGAGGAGAGGGCACAAGGATCTGATGAAGATAAACTGCAGAATTCTGATGACGATGAGAAAATGCAGAACACAGATGATGAGGAGAGGCCTCAGCTTTCAGATGATGAGAGACAACAACTGTCTGAGGAGGAGAAGGCTAATTCTGATGATGAACGGCCAGCAGCTTCTGATAATGATGACGAGAAACAGAATTCTGATGATGAAGAGCGGCCACAGATGTCTGATGAGGAGAAAATGCAAAATTCTGATGACGAAAGGCCACAGGCCTCAGATGAAGAACACAGGCATTCAGATGATGAAGAGGAACAAGACCATAAGTCAGGTAATACGTTTATGAGAACCATAATGGTTTAGTAGAAGCATTCAGGTACAGCAGGGGCTCATTTATTCTTTTCACGTTCCTACTTTTAGTACCCTGTTTTTTCTCTTCTGTCCCTCCATTTTAGCCTTTTCTAACTCTATACATTTTGCCTTTAAACATTTTCCTAATCCATGTATTATTTCTCTCTATTCCCCTTCCATTTAATATATGATAGATCAGGAGGAAAAAAATTTAAAGAGGAAAGTCTCAGAGAAAGATGTATAATGCTAAAGTAGCTAGATATCAAATAGTTAGTTCCATTTTTGTGGGTAACTAAGAGCATGCCTCAGGTGAGAATAGATTTGCCTGGGCGAAAAAACCCAATACCATTGAAACTCCCCCATAGGGTAGCTATAATGAAGTGTGAACACCAGGTTCCAGCTCAGTTTATTTGAGATCCAAAATTTCAGCCTCCAGAGTAATCAGGCTCCGAGGAGTTTACTCAAACTAATCAAATTCACAGGAAACTATAAAAATTGAATTGCAAAATTGTTTGTTTCAAGAGCATCAATTATTTCTCTCTTATCATTGTATCCTTTCCTTTGGGGGAAAATCTACATTGGATGCCAAATTATAACAATCAGGAGGTGACCTGGGGAGCATAATATCCAGAAAGTGAAAACACAGCTGGATGATCTCAATGAGCTATGATAGCTTGACATATGCGTCCTCATCCTGGGGAGATGTGCTTGGATCAGAACATTCATTCCCTAAAGACAGCAGGAAACACAGAGCTGAACTTTGGCTTTTGGACCCCGTTTTATAATAGTCATTCACACTGTTTTCCTGAAGTTAACACGTTCTCATATAGAATATTAAAACAATTAGCCATCTTCTTTTTTTGTATTATATAAAAGTCACTTTGATTAGGTTGGAAGTCTTCCTGAAGTAATTAATATCTGGATTGCTTCATTTTTATAAGTGATTGATTATAATTACATATTGATCCTGTCTTCTTAAGAGCTGCAGTATGGAGAGAGGGGGTCTTTTCCCTTGTAATACATACCTCAGGATAGCATTCAATACCACATTTTAGCATTATTTAGGAGAGGAGATCAGAAAATTTCCAGAGATGGATATAGGTCTATATAGACTATAGGACTGCAGTAAGTACTCAGTAACTAGTTCTGGGTAGAGTTATTTGTACTGTTACCAAAATCATTAAGGCTCATGCACTACTTCCCAAATACTAGCAGGCTAATATAAAACTAGGGTCATATTAGGAATCTTGTAGCTGGTCATTCTGCTTAATTCTTAACTAGTTCTACAATGGTTCTTTTTTTTTTTTTTTAAACATCTTTATTGGAGTAGAATTGCTTTACAAAGATGTGTTAGTTTCTGCTTTATAACAAAGTGAATCAGCTATACATATACATATATCCCCATATCTCTTCCCTCTTGTGTCTCCCTCCCTCCCACCCTCTCTATCCCACCCCTCTAGGTGGTCACAAAGCACTGAGCTGATCTCCCTGTGCTATGCGGCTGCTTCCCACTAGCTATCTATTTTACATTTGGTAGTGTATATATATTCATGCCACTCTCTCACTTTGTCCCAGCTTACCCTTCCCCCTCCCCGTGTCCTCAAGTCCATTCTCCAGTAGGTCTGCATCTTTATTCCCATCCTGCCCCTAGGTTCTTCATGACCTTTTTTTTTTTTTTTTAGATTCCATATATATGTGTTAGCATACAGTATTTGTTTTTCTCTTTCTGACTTATTTCACTCTGTATGACAGAATCTAGGTCCATCCACCTCACTACAAATAACTCAATTTCGTTTCTTTTTATGGCTGAGTAATATTCCATTGTATATATGTGCCACATCTTTATTATAATGGTTCATGTTTGAAGTTTACAATTTGGTAAATAATTGTACCATCCAGATATATTTGTCTCTTCCATTGCAATATTTTTACCTCTTTTTTTTCTTCTGTAATGAGTGGTATATAAATTTAATTATAAGTTTCAGTACTGCTTTTTGCATTCTCCCAAGTTTTTCTGCTTACAGAAACCAGTGTTCCTTTTATTAATTTTATTTTAAAATTTACTATAGTAAGTTGATTTTTGTGTGTGTATGTACAGTTCTGTTAGTGTCAATGCTTGTATAGATTTGTGTAACCACCACCACAGTCAAGATACAGAATAGTTCTGTCACCCTAGAAAACTCCCTCATTCTATACCTTCTGTAGTTATATACTTCCCCACCTGTGACCCTTGACAACTACTGCTCTGTTCTGTCACTGTAGTTTTGTCTTTTTGAGAATGTCATCATATAAATGGAATCATACAGTGTGTAACCTTTTTTCTTTCACTTAGTGTAACGCATTTGAGACTTACCCAAATCGTTACATGTATCAGTAGTTCATTCTTACTTATTACTGAGTAGTTTTCCATTGTATGGGTGTACCACAGTTTGTTTATCCCTAATGTTGCTTTTATTTATTTATTTATTTTCCTAATGTTGCTTTTAAAACACAAAATTCTAAGTAATGATAATGACTGTGATTATGCAGATCTTCTGATTCTCCTCTTACAGAATCTGCAAGAGGCAGTGATAGTGAAGATGAAGTTTTACGAATGAAACGCAAGAATGCAATTGCATCTGATTCAGAAGCAGATAGTGACACTGAGGTACCAAAAGGTACTCAAATTACTTCTTTTATATATCTGTATTTCCATCCCTCTCTCTGCATTTAGCTGTAGTGCATTCCCAACACTGGGCACTGGCCCCAGACTGCAAGACGCACAGAAGAGAGTGTGGATACATTTAGTGTACACAGGCAAGTTGTACAGATATTAGAAACTGCTTGCACTTAATTAGTTGAAGAACCTGCTTCATTTATAGTCGGAGTGAATCTGCTATTAGGGGCTGAGGCTCTGGTTGAGGTGGAGATGGCAATGTCCATTCTTTGGTTTGAATAATGACAGTTCCAGCGCAGCTTGTTAGCTTGTTCTTTTTTTTTTTTTTTTTAAAGTAAATTTATTTATTTTTGGCTGTGTTGGGTCTTCGTTGCTGCGTGCAGGCTTTCTCTGGTTGCGGTGAGCGGGGGCTACTCTTCGTTGCGGTGCACGGGCTTTTCATTGTGGTGGCTCCTCTTGTTGCAGAGCACAGGCTCTAGGCACGCGGGTTTCAGTAGTTGTGGCATGTAGGCTCAGTAGTTGTGGCTCACAGGCTCTAGAGTGCTGGCTCAGTAGTTGTGGCACATGGGCTTAGTTGCTCCGCGGTACATGTGATCTTCCCGGACCAGGGCTCGAACCCGTGTCCCCTGCATTGCCAGGCGCATTCTTAAGCACTGCGCCACCAGGGAAGCCTGTTAGCTTGTTCTTAAGTTCTTAATAGGTTAATATCAGATGAAGAACCATATTCTTCAAGCTATGGTTTATTTATTTAAATTAATTAATTAATTTATTTTTGGCTGCATTGGGTCTTTCTTGCCGTGGGCAGGCTTTCTCTAGTTGCGGCGAGCAGGGGCTACTCTTCATTGCGGTGCGCGGGCTTTTCATTGCAGTGGCTTCTCTTGTTGCAGAGCACGGGCTCTAGGTGCGCGGGCTTCAGTAGTAGTGGCTCTCAGGCTCTAGAGCACAGGCTCAGTAGTTGTGGCGCATGGGCTTAGTTGCTGTTTGGCATGTGGGATCTTCCCGGACCAGGGATTGAACCTCTGTCCCCTGCACTGGCAATACTTAACCACTGTGCTACCAGGGAAGTCCCCAAGCTCTGGTTTAGATGAAGAGTTTATAAAAACCCAGTGTTAGGTAAGATGGGTTTGTTGTAAAGTTAAAAGATCTACCTGTTCGCTTCTTCATGTGACTACATTTCCAATGGCTAATTACTATACAGTAAAGATAAGATGTTAGTATAAAAGTTACAGCAAACATAAGTTTGATATGCACAACCATTTTGTGCTGAATGGTAATTAGGCATTAATGTTAAATAGCTTATATAAATTATCACAAGTAACAGTATAACTAAAGGAAACATTTAGAGAGTCAACTAGAGAGAAAAGGAGAGAGCTGGACAGAACAAGCTCTGGGGTTTACTTAAAGACCTTTAGATCTATGTACATGGACTTCGGAATCAGATGATCCAAGTTAGAATCTTTGTGGTTCTTTGCACTTTCCAACTGTATGATTTTGGTCAAATTAATTACTTACTCCACTTAAATTTTCTGATCTGTAAGAGGGAGGTGATGCTAACCACCTAACAGCATTGTTGTGAGAATTAGATATATTAATTATTTTATTTGTTTACAGTTATTTATTGAGAATCTGCTTTGTACTAGTACTATTCTGTGCACTCAGAATGTAGCAATAATCAAAACAGATAAAGACTTCTCCCTTGTAGAATCCATATTCTGGTGGGGTCAGTGTAAGGTAGGGACAATAATAGTACAATAAGTAAATTAAATGTTAGATGGTGATAAGACCTAAGAAGAAAATAATCAAGTGGGGACGTGTGAGTGTTGCTGGATGGAGTTGTAGTTTTGGTGATTTTATCATATAGATGAACTTTTCAATACTTGTGACCTTCCTCCTTCCTCCTCTTTTAAAAAAAAAAAAAATTTTTTTTCTTAGAGCAATTTAAGGTTTGCAGCAAAACTGAGGGCAAGAGATTTCTCATATATGCCCTGCCCCCACTCATGCATAGCTTGCCCCACTATCAACGTCCTCCACCAGAATGGTACATTTGTTACAATTGATGAACCTACAGTGACATATTGTAATCACCCAAAACCCATAGTTTACATTATGGTTCACTTCTTGGTATTGTACATTCTGTGGGTTTGGAAAAATGTATGTATGACCTGGATCCACCATCTTCATACACCATCTTCATACTATTCATACAGAATAGTTGCACTGTCCTAAAATTCTCTGTGCTCTGCCTGTTCATCCCTCCCTCCTGCCTAACCTCTGGCAACCAATGATCTTTTTACTGTCTCCATAGTTTTGCCTTTTCCAGAATGTCATAGTTGGAATCATATAGTAAGTAGCCTTTTTAGATTGGCTTCTTTCACTTAGTAATATGTATTTAAGTGTCCTCCATGTCGTTCATGGTTTTACAGCTCATTTATTTTTAGCACTGAGTAATGTAGGCATACCTTGTAATATTGCACTTCAGTTTATTGTGCGTCTCAGATACTGTGTCCTTTGCAAATTGAAGGTTTGTGATAACTGTGCATTGAGCAAGTCTGTTGGCGCCATTTTTCTAACAGCTTTTGCTTATGTCATATCTCTGTGTCACATTTTGATAATTCTTGTGATATTTCAAACCCTCCACCAGCAAAAAGATTATGATTCACTGAAGGCTCAGATGATGGTTAGCATTTTTTAGCAATAAAATATTTCATAATTTTTAAATAATTTTAAAATTTAAAGTGTTTTAAAATTAAGATATGTACATTTTTTTAGACATAATGCATTTGCACACCTAATAGACTACTGCATAGTGTAAATACAACTTTTATATGCCTTGGGAAACCAAAAATTTCATGTGACTTACTTTATTTCAATATTCACTTTATTGTGGTGGTCTGGAACCAAACCCAAGATGTCTCCGTGGTGTTCCTGTATTCCATGTCTAGAAGTACCAGTTTATCCATTCACCTACTGAAGGACATCTTGGTTGCTTCTGAGTTTTGGCAGTTATGAGTAAAGCTGCTATAAACATCCGTGTGCAAGTTTTCGTGTGGATGTAAATTTGCAGATCCTTTGGGCAGATACCAAGGAGCACAATTTCTGGGGCATGTGGTAAGAGTATGTTTAGTTTGGTAAGAAACTGCCAGACTGTCCTCCAAAATGGGTGTACCATTTTGCATTCCCACCATCAGTGAATGAGAGTTCCTGTTGCTCCACATTTTTGTCAGCATTTGGTGTTGTCAGGGTTCTGAATTTTGGCCATTCTAATAGGTTGCCTCTTCTTTTTTTTTTTTTTTTTTTGTTGCCTCTTCTTTTTCAGTGATCTGTCCTTCACCTTGTCTCAGTAACTCACTCCCATGGTTTTATCCTAGATCATGTCATTACCAATAATCGTAACTCTTTTATAACCCCAGTTTCAAGCAGTCTTCTTTTTGACTGCCCTCCTATCTTCCTGTCACCTCCTCTACTACCCCACCTTGATTTATTGATTTATTACAGATGGTTGTTGATGTTGTTGTTTTGCCTTATACCTGGGTGAAGTTCTGCTTGAGAGGAGGGGGACCTGGGTAGACATGGACCTGTAATTTTAAAACTTGAGGGACTCTATAGAGAATAGGCCTGTGTAGAGTGCTTAAGCCCCAAATTTGAGTATCTAGATTGTAGGAGGATATTTTTGGGCTCCTGGGGAATAGAGGAAAGTGGAAGAACAAGGATGCGGTGAGTGAAGGGAGAAAGGAGTGCCTCCCATGCAGCTTTGCCCTTCACTGGATTTGCCCTCTTCCCTCTCCACAGACATTCTTGTCAGATCTTTGAGAGCCAGGCTCAGAGTTGTGTTTGAGTGGTTTCTGGGTGCTTGGTCTGGAAACCTTAGGAATATGTTGAAGTGATAGCTTTGAAGAATCATTGTTATAGATATTAATACTAAGCATTTTTTTCTCCTATATGGAAGATAATAGTGGAACCATGGATCTCTTTGGAGGTGCAGATGATATATCTTCAGGGAGTGATGGGGAAGATAAACCACCCACTCCAGGACAGCCTGTTGTAAGTAGAATTACCAGTGAGAATTGGAGGAGGGTATTAAATCTGTCTTCTATGCTGGGAAGGGGAAGTCGATAAATGAATTGCAGTATGAAAATACAACAAACAGATGACATTCTCAGTTAATTAGGGAACACTTGGTTATAAGGAGGATTAGAAATAACTGCCATGGCACATCCATCCACGGAATACGACTGAGCAATGAAAAGGATTTAACTATTGATACACGTTAGCAACTTGGATGAAGTTCCAGGGAATTATGCTGAGTGAGAAAAAGCCAGTCCCAAAAGGTTACATACTGTATGAATTCACTTATATAACATTCTTGAAATGACAGAATTGTAGAAATGGAGAAGAGATTAATGGAGATTAAGGAGGGATGAGGGCAAGAGGGAAGTGGCTGTGGCTGTAAAAGGGCAGCATGAATCTTTGTGGTGATGGAAATGTCCTGTGTCTGCCTGTATCAGGGTCAGTCTCCTGGTTGTGATATTGCACTATAGTTTTGCAAGATGTTATCACTGGGAAAAAATGGATAAGAAAAAGAAAGAAAGAAAGAGAGAACTGCCCAGCATGAGGTTGGCGCCATACCTTAAGAGACTAGACTGCAAGGACCTGTGAATTGAGAACCATTGGTTTAAATGTTTTTTGTGTTTTGTTGATAATCTTCTCTGATTTTAATTGATAGAGTGACTTCATATTGAAGTGCCGATTAATTTCACACTTCTATCAGTGAATATGTGGAAGGTAGATTTATCACAAAAGAGATTTTCTTATATTGATGCCTTCAAACAGATCTTGTTTTGCATGAGGTTTTTGGGGAATTGGTTGGTAGGGATGGATGTTAGCCCTAAAGTCATGTCTCATTATACTTCTTATCTGCCTAAGCAATTAAAGTGTGGAAGTTGAGCTAGACCACCTCTAAGGTCCCATCAAGATCTAAAATTCTGTGACTCTTTTACTAGGATGAAAATGGATTGCCTCAGGATCAACAGGAGGAAGAGCCAATTCCTGAGACCAGAATAGAAGTAGAAATACCCAAAGTAAACACTGATTTAGGAAATGACTTGTATTTTGTTAAGCTGCCCAACTTTCTCAGTGTAGAGCCCAGGTAAGGGGATCAGTTAATAGTGTTTTTTAATGTTGGATAGAGATATGTAGAATGTTGATATTTTTCTTATTTTGTATGAGTTGACTAATCACAAAATGGAAAACTGGTTATGTAGCTCTGAAAAAATAAATCAAGTATATACTGTGATAGAGAAAGTATGGACTATTGGTAAAGGAGACTTTTAATGCTTGTAATTGTTTTTAGCAGTCTGGTATTTCTTATGAATTAACAGACACCACAAGTCTTTGGTTGTTTCTGACTAATGGAGCCCTGAAAAAGCTGGAATTGAGAGTGGTGAAGTTTGCTAGAGAAACTGCCAATGTCTACTGTAGCAGTCATTGCGGATCTAGAAAAACTAATGGTTTTGGACAGTTAAACAGTGTTGATGGGTATTATTCACTAAGTAACATGCAAGGTCTTGTGTAATTTAAAATTTTTTTCCTAAGCAAAATGATGTGGAAAGCTAGAGTATGTGTGGTCTACTCTTTGGAAGACATATAAGAATAAAGAATAGTTTGAATATTTAGCCTTGCTTGCACTTTATTTCAAGCAATATGTATTAACACCAAATTTCAAGAGGGTACAGTAATTTGAATGCTTCCTTATAGTTGACCATTATGATTTTTAATTATTGTGATTTTTTAGAGTTGCATTATATAACAGTAATGATATTTCTTACAAAATGTGATTAATAGTTTATTTTAAAAACAATTTGTAGACCTTTTGATCCTCAATATTATGAAGATGAATTTGAAGATGAGGAAATGCTGGATGAAGAAGGTAGAACCAGGTTAAAATTAAAGGTACTATTCTGTGCTTTTTTTTTCTTTTATAAAGTAAAACCTGGGAATATTAACTTGGGACTTGAGCTTTTGAAAATGATTTTTTGTTTCTTGTTTTATCAACAAATTATCTACCTTTTCAGAATATTTTTAGAAAGAAAATACGTAGCGTTTTCTCTGTAAAAGGTGTCACTTTTCTGTTACTTTTCTTAGTGTTAAACTTTTTTGATGCTTTAAAAAAATTATTAGCTACTTTCTTCAGAATAAGTTGTACTGGGGTTTGGTGTTTAGGGCAGCTACCACCATACGTACTGTTGGTTAAGTTCTAACAAATTCCTGCAAGGGGAATTTCTTCAGGCTCTTTGATCTATGGATAAACAAATCAGATACAAAAGGAGAATTTATCTCTAGTACCTAACATTTTACCATATGGCTGTCTTTGTATTCTTCCGATTGTTCTTGTTCACTATTAGAAGAGATTTTTATTGTACTAAATTCCTAATGCTTCTCTTTGATACCTTGTACTATCTGGTTACCTCTATCCAAGGACGGCCTCTAATCTTCCTTTAATCAAGGAGGGTGTAAGTTTAAGCAGATGCTTTAGAGCTGAGTTGTAGCAAAGAACAAGGAGCAGTTGGGACTTCCCTGGTGGGGCAGTGATTAAGAATCTGCCTGAGAATGCAGGGGAAATTGGTTCGATCCCTGGTCTGGGAGGATCCCATATGACGTGAAGCAACTAAGCCTGTGCGCCACAACTACTGAGCCTGCGCTTTAGAGCCCTTGAGCCACAACTACTGAGCCCACGTGCCACAACTACTGAAGCCCACGCACCTAGAGCCCGTGCTCTGCACCAAGAGAAGCCACTGCAATGAGAAGCCCGCGCACTGCAATGAAGAGTAGCCCCAGCTTGCCGCACTAGAGAAAGCCCGTGTGCAGCAACGGAGACCCAATGCAGCCAAAAATAGATAAATAAATTAATTAAAAAACAAAAACCAGGAACCAGTTGAACTCATGATACTGAAATTGGACCTATGCATTTAAAATTCTTAAATCTGAAGGATTTCCTGTAAATACTTTTTTTTTTTTTCCTGGTGGATGTTGTACATGGTGTTAAAATATTAAGAGGTGGCAGTCTGGCATTCTTGGAATTCAGGGGCTGAAATTTTAGAGTAATTCCATATCTTCAAGTGTGATAGATCCACAAGCACCTAAAGAACCTTGATATATAAGATGGTTTCCCTAAAATCCATGGGCTTCCAAAGCTTTTCAGTGAAATGTCACTACTCCTCCCTCTTAATGGAAATGCAAATCAAATGAAAAACTGGAGATAAACAGGCACCATTAACTTGGTCAAGGTCAGACAATTAATAAGAATAGTACTTAGACTGTTTTTGATATTTTGCAGTTCTTCCCCTTGCTTCCCCACCCCAAACCCCACCCTGGTCTCCATTAGGTTATCTCTTAATATCTTTCCTCAGAACATGTGTATCTGTTGATTTAGGCTGAGCACTGTGAATTTTTCAAGGCTGTTTTAGTACCTCTGGCATTATTCTGTTGCCTTTCTTTCTCACCATTTATATAAATTAATGTGATAGTGCCTTATTTGTTTACTTTTTATGGATTTTTGCATTTTCCCCTCACGTTCTGTCATGATACATCAGCAAGTGTCAATGTATCTGTATTTTAAGACCATGTAAATCAGACTGTAGTGTAGGCATCAGAGTTTAGAAATAAGTAGTTTACTCTAAAACCTTGGTGCTTAGAGTACAAAATGTCAGTGTATAACAGACTTTTTAATTTTATTTTAAAAAATTTTATTTTTTATACAGCAGGTTCTTATTAGTTATCTATTTTATACATATTAGTGTATATATGTCGTCAATCCCAATCTCCCAATTCGTCCTCCCCTTCCACCACACCCCTATGTTTTCCCCCCTTGGTGTCCATACGTCTGTTCTCTACATCATTGTCTTTATTTATGCCTTGGAAACTGGTTCATCTGTACCATTTTTCTAGATTCCACATATATGTGTTAATATACGATATTTGTTTTTCTCTTTCTGACTTACTTCTCTCTGTATGACAGTCTCTAGGTCCATCCACGTCTCTACAAATGACCCAATTTCGTTCCTTTTTATGGCTGAGTAATATTCCATTGTATATATGTACCATTCGTCTTCTTTATCCGTTCATCTATTGATAGACATTTAGGTTCCTTCCATGACCTGGCTATTGTAAATAGTGCTGTAATGAACACTGGGGTGCATGTGTCTTTTTGAATTATGCTTTTCTCTTTTCCCAGTAGTGGGATTGCTGGGTCATATGGTAATTCTACTTTTAATTTTTTAAGGAACTTCCATACTGTTCTCCATAGTGGCTGTATCAATTTACATTCCCACCAACAGTGCAAGCGAGTTCCCTTTTCTCCACACCCTGTCCAGCATTTGTTTGTAGATTTTCTAATGATGCCCATTCTAACCAGTGTGAGGTGATACCTCACTGTAGTTTTGATTTGCATTTCTCTAATAATCAGTGATGTTGAGCAGCTTTTCATGTGCTTCTTGGCCATCTGTATGTCTTCTTTAGAGAAAGGTCTATTTAGGTCTTCTGCCCATTTTTTTGATTAGGTTGTTTGTTTTTTTAATATTGAGCTGTTTATATATTTTGGAGATTAATCCTTTGTCCGTTGATTGATTTGCAAGTATTTTCTCCCATTCTGAGCGTTGTCTTTTCATCTTGTTTATAGTTTCCTTTGCTGTGCAAAAGCTTTTAAGTTTCATTAGGTCCCATTTGTTTATTTTTATTTCCATTTCTCTAGGAGGTGGGTCAAAAAGGATCTTGCTGTGATTTATGTCATAGAATGATCTGCCTATGTTTTCCTCTAAGAGTTTTATAGTATCTGATCTTACATTTAGATCTCGAATCCATTTTGAGTTTATTTTTGTGTGTGGTGTTAGGGAGTGTTCTAATTTCATTCTTTTACATGTAGCTGTCCAGTTTCTCCAGCACCACTTATTGAAGAGACTGTCTTTTCTCCATTGTATATCCTTGCCTCCTTTATCATAGATTAGTTGACCATAGGTGTGTGGGTTTATCTCTGGGCTTTCTATCCTGTTCCACTGATCTATATTTCTGTTTTTCTGCCAGTATCATATTGTCTTGATTACTGTAGCTTTGTAGTATAGTGTGAAGTCAGGGAGTCCGATTCCTCCAGCTCCGTTTTTTTCCCCTCAAGATTGCTTTGGCTATTCAGGGTGTTTTGTGTCTCCATACAAATTTTAATGTTTTTTGTTCTAGTTCTGTAAAAAATGCCATTGGTAGTTTGATAGGGATTGCGTTGAATCTGTAGATAGCTTTGGGTGGTATAGTCATTTTCACAGTATTGATTCTTCCAATCCAAGAACATGGTATATCCTCTTCATCTGTTTGTGTCATCTTTGATTTCTTTCATCAGTGTCTTATACTTTTCTGAGTACAGGTCTTTTATGTCCTTAGGTAGGTTCATTCCTAGGTATTTTATTCTTTTAGTTGCAGTGGTGAATGGAATTGTTTCCTTAATTTCTCTTTCAGATCTTTCATTGTTAATGTATAAGAATGCAAGAGATTTCTGTGCATTAATTTTGTATCCTGCAACTTTACCAAATTCATTGATTAGCTCTAGTAGTTTTCTGGTGGCATCTTTAGGATTCTCTGTGTATAGTATCATGTCATCTGCAAACAGTGACAGTTTTACTTCTTTTCCAATTTGTATTCCTTTTATTTCTTTTTCGTCTCTCATTGCCATGGCTACCAAAACTGTGTTGAATAATAGTGACAAGAGTGGACATCCTTGTCTCGTTCCTGATCTTAGAGGAAATGCTTTCAGATTTTCACCATTGAGAATGATGTTTGCTGTGGTTTTGTCATACATGGCCTTTATTAGGTTCCCTACGTGTCCACTTTCTGAACAGTTTTTAGCATAAATGGATGTTTAATTTTGTCAAAAGCTTTTTCTGCATCTATTGAGATGATCATATGGTTTTTCTTCTTCAATTTGTGAATATGGTATATCACATTGGTTGATTTGCATATATTGAAGAATCCTTGCATCCCTGGGATAAATCCCACTTGATCACGGTGTATGATCCTTT
This sequence comes from Phocoena sinus, assembly GCF_008692025.1. NCBI lineage: Eukaryota > Metazoa > Chordata > Mammalia > Artiodactyla > Phocoenidae > Phocoena > Phocoena sinus. Next base: position 82,574,561 of record NC_045764.1, read on the forward strand.
TAATGTGTTGTTGGATTCTGTTTACTAGTATTTTGTTCAGGATTTTTGCATCTATATTCATCAGTGATATTGGTCTGTAATTTTCTTTTTTTGTAATATCTTTGTCTGCTTTTGGTATCAGGGTTGGTGGCCTTGTAGAATGAGTTTGGGAGTGTTCCTTCCTCAGCAATTTTTTGGAAGAGTTTGAGAAGGATGGGTGTTAGCCCCTCTCTAAATGTTTGATAGAATTCACCTGTGAAGCCATCTGGTCCTGGACTTTGGTTTGTTGGAAGATTTTTAATCACAGTTTCAATTTCAGTGCTTGTGATTGGTCTGTTCATATTTTCTATTTCTTCCTGGTTCAGTCTTGGAAGGTTATACCTTTCTAAGAATTTGTCCTTTTCTTCCAGGTCGTCCATTTTATTGGCATATAGTTGCTTATAGTAATCTCTCATGATCCTTTGTATTTCTGCAGTGTCAGTTGTTACTTCTCCTTTTTCATTTCTAATTCTATTGATTTGAGTCTTCCCTTTTTTCTTTTTCTTTTTTCTTTTTTTTTTTTTTGCAGTACGTGGGCCTCTCACTGTTGTGGCCTCTCCCGTTGCGGAGCACAGGCTCCGGATGCGCAGGCTCAGCGGCCGTGGCTCACAGGCCCAGCCGTGCCGCGGCATGTGGGATCCTCCCGGACCGGGGCACAAACCTGTGTCCCCTGCATCGGCAGGTGGACTCCCAACCACTGCGCCACCAGGGAAGCCCTTCCCTTTTTTCTTGATGAGTCTGGCTAATGGTTTATCAATTTTGCTTATCTTTTCAAAGAACCAGCTTTTAGTTTTATTGATCTTTGCTATCGTTTCCTTCATTTCTTTTTCATTTGTTTCTGATGTGATCTTTATGATTTCTTTCCTTCTGCTAACTTTGGGTTTTGTTTATTCTTTCTCTAGTTCCTTTAGGTGTAAAGTTAGATTGTTTATTTGAGAGTTTTCTTGTTTCTTGAGGTAGGATTGAATTGCTATAAACTTTCCTCTTAGAACTGTTTTTGCTGAATCCCATAGATTTTGGATTGTTGTGTTTTTGTTGTAATTTGTGTCTAGGTATTTTTTGATTTCCTCTTTGATTTCTTCAGTGATCTTCTGGTTATTTAGTAACGTATTGTTTAGCCTCCATGTGTTTGTGTTTTTTTTGTTTTTTTCTCCTCTAATTGATTTCTAACCTCATAGCGTTGTGGTCGGAAAAGATGCTTTATATGATTTCAGTTTTCTTAAATTTACCGAGGCTTGATTTGTGACCCAAGATGTGATCTCTCCTGTAGAATGTTCCACATACACTTGAGAAGAAAGTGTAATCTGTTGTTTTTAGATGGAATGTCCTATAAATATCAATTAAATCTATCTGGTCTGTTGTGTCATTTACAGCTTGTGTTTCCTTATCAATTTTCTGTTTGGATGATCTGCCCATTGGTGTAAGTGAGGTGTTAAAGTCCTCCCTATTACTGTGTTACTGTCAATTTCCCCTTTTATAACTGTTAGCAGTTGCCTTATGTATTGAGGTGCTCATATGTTGGATGCATATATATTTATAATTGTTATATCTTCTTCTTGGATTGATCCCTTGATCATTATATAGTGTCCTTCCTTTTCTCTGGTAACATTCTTTATTTTAAAGTCTATTTTATCTGATATGAGTATTGCTCCTCCAGCTTTCTTTTGATTTCCATTTGCATGGAATATCTTTTTCCATCCCCTTACTGTCAGTCTGTACGTGTCCCTGGGTCTGAAGTGGGTCTTTTGTAGACAGCATGTATATGGGTCTTGTGTTTGTATCCATTCAGCAAGCCTGTGTCTTTTGGTTGGAGCATTTAATCCATTCACAATTAAGGTAATTATCGATATGTATGTTCCTTTTACCATTTTCTTGATTGTTTTGGGTTAGATTTTTTAGGTCCTTTTCTTCTCTTGTTTTTCCCTCTTAGAGATGTTCCTTTAGCATTTGTTGTAAAGCTGGTTTGATGGTGCTGAATTCTCTTAGCTTTTGCTTGTCTGTAATGCTTTTGATTTCTCTGTTGAATCTGAACGAGATCCTTGCCGGGTAGAGTAATCTTGGTTGTAGGTTCTTCCCTTTCATCACTTTAAATATATCGTGCCACTTCCTTCTGGCTTGCAGAGTTTCTGCTGAGAAATCAGCTGTTAACCTTATGGGAGTTCCCTTGTATGTTATTTGTCGTTTTAACTTTGCTGCTTTTAATAATTTTTCTTTGTCTTTAATTTTTGTCAATTTGATTACTATGCGCCTTGGTGTGTTTCTCCTTGGGTTTATCCTGCCTGGGACTCTCTGTGCTTCCTGGACTTGGATGGCTATTTCCTTTCCCATGTTAGGGAAGTTTTCAACTATAATCTTCAAATATTTTCTCAGGTCCTTTCTCTCTCTTCTCCTTCTGGGACCCCTATAATGTGAATGTTGGTGGGTTTAATGTTGTCCCAGAGATCTCTTAGGCAGTCTTCATTTCTTTTCATTCTTTTTTCTTTATTATGTTCCATGGCAGTGAATTCCACCATCCTGTCTTCCAGGTCACTTATCCATTCTTCTGCCTCAGTTATTCTGCTACTGATTCCTTTTAGTGTATTTTTCATTTCAGTTATTGTATTGTTCATCTCTGTTTATTTGTTCTTTAATTCTTCTAGGTCTTCGTTAAACATTTCTTGCATCTTCTCGATCTTTTACTCCATTCTTTTTCCAAGGTCCTGGATCATCTTTACTATCATTATCCTGAATTCTTCTGGAAGGTTGCCTATCTCCACTTCATTTAGTTGTTTTTCTGGGGTTTTATCTTGTTCCTTCATCTGGTACATAGCAATTCTGCCTTTTCATTTTGTCTATCTTTCTGTGAATGTGGTTTTCGTTCCACAGGCTGCAGGATTGTAGTTCTTCTTGCTTCTGCTGTCTGCCCTCTGGTGGACGAGGCTGTCTAAGAGACTTGTGCAAGCTTCCTCATGGGAGGGACTGGTGGTGGGTAGAGCTGGGTGTTGCTCTCACAGGCAGAGCTCAGTAAAACTTTAGTCTACTTGTCTGCTGATGGGTGGGGCTGAGTTCCCTCCCTGTTGGTTGTTTGGCCTGAGGTGAACCAACACTGGGGCCTACCCGGGCTCTTTGGTGGGGTTAATGGCAGACCCCAGGAGGGCTCAAGCCAAGGAGTACTTCCCAGAACTTCTGCTGCCAGTGCCCTTGTCCCAGCGGTGAGCCACAGCGCCCCCTGCCTCTGCAGGAGACCCTCCAACACTAGCAGATAGGTCTGGTTGAGTCTCCCGTGGGGTCACTGCTCCTTCCCCTGGGTCCCAGTGTGCACACTGCTTTGAGTGTGCCCCCCAAGAGTGGAGTCTTTGTTTCCCCCAGTCCTGTTGGAGTCCTGCAGTCAAATCCTGCTAGCCTTCAAAGTCTGATTATCTGGGAATTCCTCCTCCCGTTGTCACACCCCCAGGTTGGGAAGTCTGATGTGGGGCTCAGAACCTTCACTCTGGTGGGTGGACTTCTGTGGTATAAGTGTTCTGCAGTTTGTGAGTCACCCACCCAGCAGTTATGGGATTTGATTTTATTGTGATTGCGCCTCTCTTCCCATCTCATTGTGGTTTCTCCTTTGTCTTTGGATGTGGGGTATCTAATTTGGTGACTTCCAGTGTCTTCCTGTCGATGATTGTTCAGCAGTTAGTTGTGATTCTGGTGCTCTCGCAAGAGGGAGTGAGCGTACGTCTTTTTACTCCACCATCTGGAACCAATCTCTCCAGACTGTTTTTCAAAACTTTGGTGTGTGATGGAAAATAACCATGGACTTTTGGTTTCTTGAGTGACGTTCTAGGGACTAGGCTGACCTTTTTTTTTTTTTTTTTTTTCCTGGTATGTGGGCCTCTCACTGCTGTGGCCTCTCCCGTTGCGGAGCACAGGCTCCAGACGCGCAGGCTCAGCGGCCATGGCTCACGGGCCCGGCCGCTCCGTGGCATGTGGGATCTTCCCGGACCAGGGCACGAACCCGTGTCCCCTGCATCGGCGGTTGGATTCTCAACCACTGCGCCACCAGGGAAGCCCTAGGCTGACCATTTTTAAAGAGTCAGTTGGTGGTATAATTAACTCTTTAATGGGCAAAGAACCAGGTACAGTTTATGTACCTCTATGAGGTCCTCTGGCTTTAGAAGTACTTTGATGTGTGTTTCATCCCAGTAGGGTAAGACCTAGGAGTGTTTTATCCTTTCATAGCATCATTATTTGAATCACCTTATATAATAGGAAGCATTTTTCAAAGTGGCTTCTCAGTTGATAATGGCCCATATGTGTCTTCATACTTGTATGTGGCTGACCTATTTTGTATGAGAGGGAAGGCAGGAATTGTGACAGATCATTTCGTTTTGTTTCCTTTATTCAGGAAAATTTTAAACATATACAGATATAGTGAGAACAGTATAATAAAATCTCATGTACCCATCTCTCATTTCAGTGGTTGTCAGGTTGGACATCTTGTTTCATCTGTATTCCCCACCCCACCTTACCCAGACTATTTGGAAACAAATCTCAGATTTGACATCATATATAATTCATGAATATTATCGAGTTTTTAATCAGCCAGCTTCATAGTTGTTTGTTTATATAGTGAGGAATAAAGAAGTAAAGGGGGAAACTGGAGGGAAAACATTAGGACTCAGTTGTAAAGGCAGTTGCAGTTAACAGAGGAGATCCAGAAAATCTAACCGGGAGTGGGAGCAGCTGCTGTTAGGGTCGGTGGTGAGGGCAGAGGCAGAGGGAAGCTTGGGCTTAGATCTATCGGTTTTCAAAATGTTGGCTTCTCTTTGATGCCATCTTAATTCACATTTTCTTTATCCTTGTGAGTTTATCCTTTTTTAATTCTTTACTGTCATTTTAGTGTGTTTCCAGGATGCAGCAGGGATAAACTATGTGGATTTAGTGTGCTGTATTTTCCTGGAAGTCCCATTGAGTTTTGTTTTGTTTTTTAAAATTAATTAATTTTATTTTTGGCTGCATTGAGTCTTCATTGCTGCATGCAGGCTTTCTCTAGTTGCAGAGAGCGGGAGCTACTCTTTGATGCAGTACACAGGCTTCTTATTGCGGTAGCTTCTCTTGTTGAGGAGCACGGGCACTAGGGCGCATGGGCTTCAGTAGTTGTGGCACACGGGCTCAGTAGTTGTGGCTCACGCACTGTAGAGTACATGCTCAGTAGTTGTGGTGCATGGGCTTAGTTGCTCCGTAGCATGTGGGATCTTCCTGGACCAGGGATCGAACCCATGTCCCCTGCATTGGCAGGCAGATTCTCAACCACTGTGCCACCAGGGAAGCCCCCATTGAGTTTTCAATTTCAGTAACAGTAGTTTTCATTTTAGGAAGCCCTTGAATATTTTCCACATCTGCCTGGTGCTCCCTCTCCCCAACCCCAAACCACCTCCTACCCCCCACCCACCCCATAAAGTTAAGATAAAGTTAGACTCTAAACCTGCTCAAACCTGGGGTTTTTATTTTCGTAAGGTGCTTTTTTTTTCCTTACCCATGTGTGGGGAGCTTCCCTAGGCCAGCTGGCAGAGTTTTTTAGTCCCACATTTATTGGAGTTTTAGCTCTGTGAGAGAACCTGTTTATACAGGGAGTCTCAATCCTAAATTGCCATTTCATATGGCCTCAAGCCTTATTTCTTGTCCTCCTAGCTCTTTCTGAGTCTTAAAACTTCTGGAGTTTACCACAGATTTAGCATCTGCTCAGATGCTCTGGCACTGAGCTCTGTCTCTGGTTCTAGCACTGGGAGCTCAGAAATTCACTTAAGCATACTTTCTTTCCTGTTGTTATTTTATGCAGCATCTCTAGGTGATTAAAACAAGAGGGTTTCAGTGTCTGTTTTTCTGTCACTATCTATGCACGTTTATTCTGTGATTTTGTGTCTCTTGAGGAGAGAAGAAGCACAAGCTACAGTGTTCTGAGGCACTTGTGTTTTAAAACAGGTAGAAAATACTATAAGATGGAGGATACGCCGGGATGAAGAAGGAAATGAAATTAAAGAAAGCAATGCTCGGATAGTCAAGTGGTCCGATGGAAGGTGAGCGCAAATGCCTGAAGAGTATGGAGATGCCCAGAATGTGGCTGGGAGGGATCAAGCTTTGGAATATGAGCTTATTTGGGGTACACCTCTTATTAAAGACTTTCCATTGTTTAGTCCCTGGCATTTCAAAGAAAACCTGAGAGAAATATAAATAGGCAGTTGAGGGTCATACAGGCTGGTGGAAGACATTAAAAGTAGGCCGGAAATGTGACCGTCCTCTTTGGCTCCAGCATAGTAGTCTGGAGAAGTTAGACCAACTTCCCTCCCTCCTTACAAATTGACGCTTTAGTAAAACTGCCCTTCACTGGGAAGGTGGTAGAGGCTGAGTGAATGTCACAGCATGTTTTACTTCTAAGCATAAACATACAGAGTGTTGTACTTCTGTGTAGGTCATTTTCCACATCATGCCTTCTTTATTCTTTCCTTCCTTCTGAATTGTGTGTAAAGAGAGAAAGCAGCAGCTGAATCACATTTTAAGTGAAGTAAAATGATAGAGTGAAAGCTTTCTGACTTACATGTGAAGTGTTCCTTCTTTTCAGCATGTCCCTGCATTTAGGCAATGAGGTGTTTGATGTTTACAAGGCTCCACTGCAGGGCGATCACAACCACCTTTTTATAAGACAAGGTACCGGTCTACAGGGACAAGCCGTCTTTAAAACCAAACTCACATTCAGGTAATTACTCTCATCAACGTACTATTTGTTACAATAAAAGCGGTGAAATGTAAGTGTTGTTCAAAGTGCCTGACTCCTGATTGGCATAACCAAGATCTGGTTCTCAGCTCTGAAGGTTCAAAGGCTGTATTGTCAAGTTGCTGTTTCACAGGGAACCAGGTCATGCTACCTAAACTTCCAAGAGACTGTTACGTAAACCAGAATGTCAGTTTATTAATTCCAGTGATTACTATAACTGCCAGGAGGCCTAAGAATACTTGCAGGTCAGTGCAGTAATTAGAGGTTGTTAGAGTGCATGCAGTCAGAGGAAAGGCAGTGAGTTGGTGGGTGTGAAGGCTGAGGTCATCTTGTTCTTTAGGCTGCTGCATCCATTACCTCTCCAAGGATGTGTCCCCCAAGCAGCCCAGGATACTCAGGTCAGCTATCGAGAGTATCCCCCTTGTCTAGGCAGCGTAGGCACTACAATGAAACATTCCTGTTTTTCTTTTCTTGATTCTAAGCAGACCATCCTCCTTGGGTAATGCTTATCTTTGGAGAGGGCAGAACATTCTTGGTTATGACTTACAGTTTTGAAAATTGTAATGGTCAAGATTATAGGCTTTGGAATCAGATAGACCTGTATCTGAGTCCCATTTCCACTTGCATGACCTTGTGTAACTTTCTCAACCTTTCCTTGCCTCAGTTTCCTAATATATAAAATGTAATAATTATCTCATAGAGGAGCTGTGACAATGAACTCATGTAATATGTAAAACATAAAAGTACAGCGCTTGGCACTTAGTATTCAGTAAATGCTGCTTAAGCCCATCCATTTACTGCTTCTAGAGGGTAATTGTGCTGTGCAAACCTTTTTTACTCCAGCTTTCCGTATTTCACTTTACTTGTGAGATAAGAATGTTTTAGTAAGCTACAGAATGAAGAAAGTTCAGAATCCCCATCAAGTATATTGTTTTGTGTCCCTGCCTATTTTTTTCTAGAGAATAGGAAATGGTCACTGGCCTCCTTTGATGCTGATACGACTGGCTCACAAATGTATTTGCTAAACAATGAGGTATTTTTGTTCATTTCCTGCAGACCTCACTCTACAGACAGTGCCACACATAGAAAGATGACCCTGTCACTTGCAGATAGATGTTCAAAGACACAGAAGATTAGAATCTTACCAATGGCTGGTCGTGATCCTGAATGCCAGCGCACAGAGATGATTAAGGTATGTTGGCTGAGGTTTATCCTGGAATTTTGGAATATTAAGAATAGCATTTCCTAAAATGTTGTTCATCATCTCCTATTGACCCACTGTTTACCTTCCAGCTGGCATGAACACGGAGCTGGTTTCATTTCCTAAGCATTTGGCAAATGGGTAATAGGGTGATAGTCCTAAAACAAACCCTGGCTTGGGTTCTCTCCCACCAGGTCCTGAGAGTTTGGCAAACAGATGACTGAAAGAATCTGAACTTTCACAGATAATTTCAAGGATGATTAAATCATCTATGTCTGGTTTAGAGTCCATGTCAAAAATCAGTGGAAATGCTCGAGAGATTTGGTCTAGGTAGAATATAAATAGACAAGAAGTTTCCCCCCTTTTCTCCTGAAGGTAGGGGAGCTGGAGGGACTTTGAAGACTCCAGGACCACATTGAGAGATGCCCCAAGCCCTCCTTCACATCCCCAGCTTGCATGGAAATGCACAAGGAATCAGCTAGTTTGTTCTTAATCCCTATTCTACTGACAGTGATTTTTACTCTATACTCAGCACAACCACATACTATTTAATGAAACAGTGTCCAGCAACAGAATTAGAGTTGTATGCAGTAATAAAGCAATTAAATGAGGAATCAAAGAAACGCCAGAATATCCCTGACTTCTCATACCCTGGCCCCGCCTAGTGAACCCCAATGTGTAGAAGCCAGGCAGATGGAAGGGAATGAAGGCTCTGCTTTGGGGCTCAGGGACCCTCCCCACCAGAACCTCCCCATCCTGCCATCAGGACCTGTGGGGAGCTCTCTGGGTTGAGGGCCCCAGACTGGAATATGTGGGCACCATGGTAGTTCGGTGGAGCCTGGGCAAGTCGGGTGTCTGTCTCAGGGGTGAAGAGAACCCGCCTCCCTCAGGCATCCACTGGGCATGAACGAGTTTCCTCAGGCTGGTCGCCGCACTCTGGGCTCTGCCTGGCAGCACAGGGGACGCTGCATGTCCCAAGGCTGTGCCAGTGCCATTTCTGATGGGGCGGTTGGTGTGAGGGAGGGAGCCTTTGCCTCTTCACCCTGTGTTGTCTTCACACCTTCGAACTGAACAAGATGATGACCATGTGTGGTAACAGAGGTGTAAAATGGAGAGAACTGTACCCTGAGGACATAGGAACTGTGGTGTCCTGGGCGAGGCATTTACGTGTTCTTTACAGTAAAGTAGTTTCAAGGGGGCACTAAGTGAGTTCATTTTTTGTTTTAAAGTTCAGTAATTTATTTGCTTCTTTACAGAAAGAAGAAGAACGTTTGAGGGCTTCTATTCGTAGGGAATCTCAGCAGCGCCGCATGAGAGAGAAACAGCACCAGCGGGGGCTGAGTGCTAGCTACCTAGAACCTGATCGATATGATGAGGAGGAGGAAGGTGAGGAGTCCATCAGCTTGGCTGCCATTAAAAACCGGTACAAAGGGGGCATTCGAGGTGAGTTTGGGCAGAAATTAAATGTCATCATGTCAGGGTCCAGGAATTTATCTTTGCATTGAGCATACTCTGAATGCTCAGTCACTGGACATTACATTTTTAAGGAACCAGTGTTAATGAGTGAGACATTTTGAGGTCTAAAGAGCTAAAGACTCATTGTGGAATCCTTTCAGGTCAGCCTGGAAGGGCAGAAGCTGCCTGTGCCCTCTCGCTTTCAGACTCATCCCTTGAGCTTCTGCTTTCTGATTTGAAAGTCTGCCGATTATATTTGGAACTTCTCTCAACTTTTTAAATTACTAGTTAAGAATCAAGAAGTTCAGGTTTTAAGAATCAGGAAGTTCAGTTTTTCAGCGAGTACATGTGTTTTCTTTCAAAGTTCTCCATTGCATATTCCCTTCTTTCACAAGTACCAATAATTTATAATGGTTAACATTTATTCAGCACATACTGAATCCCAGGCAAATACTCAGACATGCATCCTATTGGATCCTCATAACAATGTTAAGACCCAGTTACTAGTATTGTCTTGTTCTTTTAAAAAAAAATTGATTACTAAACTAATTATATTAGTTTCAGGTGTACAACCTAATGATTCGGTATCTGTATATATTGTGAAATGATCACCATAATAAGTCTAGTTAACTTCTGCCACCAAAGATAGTTACGGAATTTTTTTTCTTGTGATGGGAACTTTTAAAGTCTGTTCTCTCAGCAACTTTTAAATATACAGTACAGTGTTATTACCTTTAGTCACCACACTGTACATTACATGCCCATGACTGATTTATCTTCTAACTGGAGCTCCTACCATTTGACTCCCTTCACCCTTTCCTCCACCCTCCACACCACACCTCAGGCAACTACTAATCCGTTTCCTGTATCTATGAGCTTGGTTTTTTGTTTTCCTTTTTTTCACATCCTTCATACAAGTGAGATCACGCAGTGTTCATCTTTCTCTGTGTGACTTATTTCACTTAGCATAATGCCTCAAGGTCCATTTTTGTCTTGTTCTTACTGAGGAAATGGAGACTTTGAGAGGTTGAGTGGCTTGCCCAAAGACACATAGTTGGTACGTGGACAGTTCTTGAACCAAGGCGATCTGACTTCTGATGTGTCTGTCTCCAGAACTTTCCCCACAGCCTGCAGCAAGATGTCATGCTTAAAAAAGCAAACTGAACCTGAAGGTGGAAGACCTAGGCTGGACCCAGCTGCCACTTTTTGTTTTGTTTTGTCTTGTCTTTGGCCGCACTACACGACCTGCGGGATCTTAGTTCCCCAACCAGGGATCAAACCCACACCCTCAGCAGTGAAAGCACGGAGTCCTAACCACTGAACCACCAGGGAATTCCCAACTCTCTTACTTTTTTTTTTTTTTTTTTTTTTTTTTGTGGTACGCGGGCCTCTCACTGCTGTGGCCTCTCCCGCTGCGGAGCACAGGCTCCGGACACGCAGGCTCAGCGGCCATGGCTCACGGGCCCAGCCGCTCCGCGGCATGTGGGATATTCCTGGACCGGGGCACGAACCCGTGTCCCCTGCATCGGCAGGCAGACTCTCAACCACTGCGCCACCAGGGAAGCCCTCTCTTACTTTTTAGTTAGATGACTTTTGGAAAGTTATAGCACCTCTTTTCTATTACCCTTATCAAGAAAAGAACAACCTATTAGTAATAGTATTTATACCATGATGAGGTTGTTTTGAGAATCGAATGACATAATACATATAAAGTACATCATCTAGCCCTTGGCATATAACAAGTACTAAATAAATGTTACCCCAAACTATTGCCATTGTTCTTACCACTCATCAGCTTTGGGCAAGTGACTCCATGTCTCTGAATACTGAGTTCCCCATCTGTAAAATGAGGATCTAATCCCCCCCAGGTTAGCTTTGATAGAGATTTGGGAATCACTGTACAATGTAAGGTATACCTTGGGTGACCATGTTCCTGGTTTTGCCCTGTTAGAATGATAAATTATAAGAACACCCAATTTACCCTTTCTCTGACCATCCTGTGAAACTCCCTTCTCCTTTTTCACAGCAACTGCATTTTATTTATTTTGGGACTATAGTACAGAGACCTTTTATTTTTATTTTTATTTTTTTGTTAGTGCAGATTTCCCACAGAAAATATTAACTGTGGAAATAAATCACATATACACTAAATAAAAATGAAAAAATTGAGCATTTTTTAAGGGAGAGTTATATAATATTCAGTTTCCCAGTGATTAAAAACCTAATGGAGAAGTTCATTAGTGATCAGTTCTGTCCAATAGTCAGATAGGCAGGGAGTGGGGATAAGGGGAGAGCATTGGGTTCTGAGGTGAGGGGGTTGGTCTAACATCAGCTGTTCTTATTCTACCTGCACTTCACCTGGGCTGGGGCATCAGCACAGGCTGTTATTCATCTCCATCTCCCTTTGAAATGTCCACTTGGCAACAAACCGTCTTCACAGGACCAGGAAACCACCTCTTGCTTTTTTTTTTTTTTTTTTTTGCGGTACGCGGGCCTCTCACTGCTGTGGCCTCTTCCGTTGCGGAGCACAGGCTCCAGATGCACAGGCCCAGCGGTCATGGCTCACGGGCCCAGCTGCTCCGCGGCATGTGCATGTGGGATCTTCCCGGACCGGGGCACGAACCCGTGTACCCTGCATCGGCAGGTGGACTCTCAACCACTGCGCCACCAGGGAAGCCCCCACCTCTTGCTTTTATCTTTAAAACTATTTTGGAATTAACTGTTACCCTGATAAAAGAATGACTCAGACTTTAAAAACTTATTTGGAAATAGTGGTGTCTGTCTCTTTAATCAGCTTGCACAAGCCTTTTTAATATTTAAAAGTGGTCAGATACCAAAAAAAAAGTGGTCAGATGAACCATTCTTGTATTTGAGAGGATAAGTGCTTCACTTCAACATATCTAAACTTACATTTACCTTTTTTTAAAAAATAAATTTATTTTTATTTATTTATCTTTGGCTGCATTGGGTCTTGCTGTGTGTGGGCTTTCTCCAGTTGTGGCGAGCGGGGGCTACGCTTCGTTGCCGTGCATGGGCTTCTCATTGCGGTGGCCTCTCTTGTTGCGGAGCACGGGCTCTAGGCACATAGGCTTCAGTAGTTGTGGCACACAGGCTCAGTAGTTGTGGCTCTTGGCTGTAGAGCGCAGGCTCAGTAGTTGTGGTGCATGGGCTCCGTTGCTGCGTGGCATGTGGGATCTTCCCGGACCAGGGCTCGAACCTGTGTCCCCTGCACCGGCAGGCAGATTCCTAACCACTGCACCACCAGGGAAGCCCACATTTACCTTTAAGTTTTAAAAACTTTTAATTATTTGTTTCCTCTGGAAAAAATGTACAAAGGAACTAAAGATATTCATCAGAAGAAAAATCCAGGAATGAATGGATCATTGTCTTTGAAAGTCACTTACAAATCTTCTTCCTTTGCTTTCAGAGGAACGAGCCAGAATCTATTCATCAGACAGTGATGAGGGATCAGAAGAAGATAAGGCTCAAAGATTACTCAAAGCAAAGAAACTCACCAGTGATGAGGTAAACCAAATTTATTCCATTCTAGAGGTTTACCCTGTACCTACAAGTCAACTCCTGGAATGAAGAGGAGCTCACAGCCCAGGAGCACAGATAGATGTCTACACACTTCACTGAAGCTCAGAGAGATAAATCCAGTAACAGGACTAGGGGTGGCCCAGAGGAGGGTCTGATACCTCTGCTCAGAGAAGGAGACCTCTCGTTGGGTGTTGAAGGAATAATGGTAGGTGTGCAGGGCAAACCAGCCAGGGTGGGCATGCCAGGTAGATGGAAAGGCCTGGGAGAAGACACATGGCCCTGAGATACCAAGGCTGGACTAGAGAACTAGAAATCATTAGTGTGGGTAGATCAGAGCATGTATCTCTTCTTTCTTTTTCTCTTTTTGTTTATTTTCAATATATTTTTTAAATTACAGAAATAATTCTTATGGTAGAAAAATCTGTTTTCTTTTTATTTAGATGAACTCATATTTGAAATAGTATTGAGTAATTCAAGAAAATAAATTTCCATCTATTATTGAAATAATAAATTTCCAAAGGAATTTTAACTTATGTTTTTGACAGTATCCTTTTCAAATTATAAGAGTGCAGGTGCTGAGAAATTTTGAGTCTTTTTTCAAAATATAATTTACATGTAACATTATATAACAGTATATTAGTTTCAGGTATACAACATAAAGATTTGATCGATATATGTATATATTGCAAAATGATCACACCACAATAGTTATATGTTTAGTTATATGTTTTTTCTTGTGATGAGAACTTTTAAGATCTATGCTCTTAGCAACTTTAAATTGTACAATACAGTATTTATTTATTTATTTATTTTTGGCTGTGTTGGGTCTTTGTTGCTGCACGTGGGCTTTGTGGCGAGTGGGGGCTACTCTTTGTTGCAGTGCATGGGCTTCTCATTGCGGTGGCTTCTTGTTGTGGAGCACAGGCTCTAGGCACGCAAGCTTCAGTAGTTGTGGCACGCAGGCTCTAGAGCACAGGCTCAGTAGTTGTGGCACATGGGCTTAGTTGCTCTGTGGCATGTGGGATCTTCCCGGACCAGGGCTCAAACCCATGTCCCCTGCGTTGGCAGGCGGATTCTTAACCACTGTACTGCCAGGGAAGGCCACAATACAGTATTATTAACTGTAGTCACTCTGCTGTACATCACATCCCCATGGCCTACTTATTTTGTTTGTCTTTTTATTTATTTATTTTTTTAATTAATTAATTAATTTTTGGCTGCGTTGGGTCTTTGTTGCTGTGCGCGGGCTCTCTCTAGTTGTGGTGAGCAGGGCCTGCTTTTCATTGTGTTGCATGGGCTTATTGCGGTGGCTTCTCTCGTTGCAGAGCACGGGCTCTAGGTGTGCTGGTTTCAGTAGTTGTGGCTCACGGGCTTCAGAGCGCAGGCTCAGTAGTTGTGGCTCAAGGGCTTAGTTGCTCTGCGGCATGTGGGATCTTCCTGGGCCAGGGCTTGAACCTGTGTCGCGTGCATTGGCAGTCAGATTCTTAACCACTGCACCACCAGGGAAGTCCCTATTTAAGTCTTTTTAGATTATTTTTATCTTTGCTATTCTTGAATTTTGCTATGGTATCTTACTTAGTGTTTCCTTTTATTTTCCTGATTCGGATTTGTTAGATTTTCTGAATCTGTAGATTGGTATTTTTCATCAGTTCTGAAAATTTCTCAGCCATTAATTCTTCAGATATTACTTCTGTACCATTCTGTCTCTCCTTTCTTCATGAAACTCTGATTAGATGCATGTTATTCCTTCTTACCTTATCCTCCATGACAGATCATCAGTCTCTCTTTCATATTTTCCATGTCTTTATCTCCCTGCATTCTAGGACAGTTCTTCAGATCTTTCTAGTTCAGTGCTTCTTTCTTTAGCTGTCTAATACATTTTTAATCTCTTACATTGAATTTTTACTTTGTTTCAGTTTTTTATCTCTAGCAGTTTAGTTTCTTTTTCTAATTGGTCATTTTAAAAAATTCTGCTCCTAAATTATATTTTTCAGTTTCTCCTTTTAATGTCTTTAAATATTTGAAACCTACATGTTATGGTCTTTTATGTCTGAGAATTCCAATGTCTAAAATCTTTACATGTGTGATTTTACAGCCAGTTACTTCTGCTGGCTCTTTTTCATGATGACTTATTTCTCCGTGTGCTCTGCAATTGATTTACTTAGCTCAGATCAATGGGAATTTTTGTGGCTTAGATTGATGGATTCCTCCAAAGATGGTATATATTTGCTTCTGCCAGGTACCTTGGGACTACTTTAAGTTATATTCTTGGAATAAGGTCTTCTTAGTTTTACTAGAAGTATGGGTTCTGACTTGTGGTTATGAATTTTCCTAGAAATTTTAAATTTTTTGTTTTAATCCCCTGTTAATTAGTTCTAATGTTAGAGATTAGAAATTATCCTTGCAGGCATTTAGAACAGGGGTTGGCAAATTACATCCCACTGACCTAATCTGGCCTGCCACCTGTTTTTTCAAATAAAGTTTTTTAGGAATCCACCCATGGTTATTCATTTATGTATTTGTCTATGGATGTTTTCCTTCTATAGTGACAGAGTTGATTAGTTGCAACAGAAACCATACATATGTGTTGTAAAGCCTAAGACATTTATTCTCAGGCCCTTTACCAAAAAGGTTTGCCTACCCCTACCTCAGAGAAATGGGCCTGGGTTTATTTCTACTTCACCTGAACACTAAAGATACAGTCCTTTGGGGTCTGCTATAATCTGCTCCACTTGGCCTTTGTCTCCTGTCCTCAGCACCCTGCAAGGCATAAAACCTTAAGCTCATGTTCACACAGTTTGGTAAATGTCTTCAAGGAGAAAGCCTGCTTTCGTGCTGTGCTTATCTCTGTGGGTTCTTGCTTTTGCTTAATTTTAGGTCTCTGATTACACCTTATTTTCTTGCCATCACTTTGGTTTGTTCATAGTTTTTCATCATTGTAATTTTCAGTGGGAGGGTTATTCAAAGGATTGTTCTACCATATTGTGGGAACATTGTTGTGTTCCTGTTATTCCTGATTTTAATGTATTTTGATCATTTTGGCCTGTGAACTGCGAGCTTCTGTGAGCTCTTTTCTCATGTGAAACAGAATTTTGTTCTTGTGTTATTGTTAATTACAACATTTAATATTTCCCAGTCTTTCTTGAAAGTGGCATGCTATGGAAGATAACTAGACAAAAATTGTTAAATTATTCTGCAACATACTTGTTTTAAGTTAGATAGGAAACATCTTAATCATGCATTTATAGTGTGTTGAACTGTTGGCAAACAGGAATCCTCATCTAAGCAGATGCCGTTTTATTTTTTGGCAAGCAGAAACTGTGAATAAAACTTGAAAAGTGCCATGGGACTTCTGTTTATTTCTAGTATTCTCAGAAATAAGATTTCTAAATGTGATCCATCAAATAGTCTTCTTCTAGTCTGGGCAATTGCAAACCTGTAACCTCCTGACTTAAAAATGTCTCTTGCAAATGCCTCCTAGCTGTCTGTTATAGGAGCTACCCTCTATCTTCTGCACCCAAATACTCGCTGTTAAGTCTTCCTGTACCCCTCCTTTCCCCTTTCCTGACAACAGAGACTACTTCTGCCTGGACCTCCCAACCCCTGCCTCTGCCTCCCCTTATTGCCCCAGTTCAAGTCCTGGCATGGGTCACAATGGGAGAGAGGACAAAAGGGGTCAGACCTGCTCTAGGTCCCTCTCCTTATTTGCACACTAAACCCTACCCACACGCCATGAACCTAGTTATTCCTCTGAGATAAACCGAGTTTTCAGACCCCAAGTCCCCACCCCAGAGAACCACTGTTGTCACCAGAGCATTCCTTGATATGGGGAAAGGGCATGGGTCTGGATTAGAATGAACTGGATTACTGAATCTTGGGCTATTTTATACTACTTGTATGGCCTTGAGCAAGTCATCTCACATTTCCAAGTCTGTTTTCTCATCTGTTCTATGGGGTTTATGCTCGCTGCCTTGTAAAGTTGTATTATAGTAAATAACAGATATGAAAGTGGGTGAATGCTAGCTTCCCTTCCCCAACAGGGTCTAAGTTACAAAAAAGGAGAGAAACAGAACTTTTTATCCTCCCTTATTTTTGTAAGCAGTGAAAACTTTAGAAAACCTAAGTTACAGCAAAAGTGGAAAGATGGGTAGTAGAAGAAACTGTGGAAAAGGGAAAGACTGCCGTGGAAAGGAACATGCAGACAATGGGAAGGAAGGGCATCACTGCCAGGCCTCAGCTTTCTTGGATGAAAGAGATGACCTGCGAAGGACTACCTAGAATGTGGTGCTGGTGGTCTGGTTCCTCTCCATGTCTCTCTTTCCTCCCCCAGCTCTGCCTCGTGGAGCCTCCATTCCCCCCTTGTCAGCCCTGCCTTACCTGTTAGAGGCCCCTTTGTTTATGGAGCCATCAGCAACTTGGAACCAGGGTAGTCCCAGCTTCCCCTCCAGTGTGGTTGGGATTCTGAATGTGTTTCCCTGGAAGCCTTGACACTCTTGGTGTTGGTCACTTATACTTTAAGACACCCTTATTTGTATATATTCTTAGGTATATTTTGGGTTAAATAAACTCTGAGAGCTGGTTTCTAATGTGAGTTTTACAATCAGTCTAAAAAATAAATTGTTGGAAGACAACTCCTCCATAACTGTGGGCTGCCTGTTCCTGTGTCTTTAGGGACCTGCATTCATGGCTGTATTAGAAAGCTTTGTGTTCATCTCAGAGGTCTCTGAGACTGTCCTCAGTTTTTTTCTTTCTTTTTTCTTTATTCTGCTCTGCAGTAGTTATTTCCACTATTTTATCTTCCAGGTCACTTATCCGTTCTTCTGCCTCAGTTATTCTACTATTGATCCCTTCTAGAGTATTTTTAATTTCATTTATTGTGTTGTTCATCATTGCTTGTTTCCTCTTTAGTTCTTCTAGGTCCTTGTTAAATGTTTCTTGCATTTTCTCTATTTCCAAGATTTTGGATCCATCTTTACTATCATTGTTCTGAATTCTTTTTCAGGTAGACTGCCTATTTCTTCTTCATTTGTTAGGTCTGGTGGGTTTTTACCTTGCTCCTTCATCTGCTGTGTGTTTTTCTGTCTTCTCATTTTGCTTATCTTACTGTGTTTGGGGTCTCCTTTTCGCAGGCTGCAGGTTCGTAGTTACCGTTGTTTTCGGTGTCTGTCCCCAGTGGCTAAAGTTGGTTCAGTGGGTTGTGTAGGCTTCCTGGTGGAGGGGACTAGTGCTTGTGTTCCGGTGGATGAGGCTGGATCTTGTCTTTCTGGTGGGCAGGTCCACGTCTGGTGGTGTGTTTTGGGGTGTCTGTGGCCTTATTATGATTTTAGGCAGCCTCTCTGCTAATGGGTGGGGTTGTGTTCCTGTCTTGCTAGTTGTTTGGCATAGGGTGTCCAGCACTGTAGCTTGCTGGTCGTTGAGTGAAGCTGGGTGTTGGTGTTGAGATGGAGATCTCTGGGAGATTTTCGCTGTTTGATATTACGTGGAGCTGGGAGGTCTCTTGTGGACCAGTGTCCTGAAGTTGGCTCTCCCACCTCAGAGGCACAGCACTGATGCCTGGCTGGAGCACCAAGAGCCTGTCCTCCACACGGCTCAGAATAAAAGGGAGAATATATAGGAAGGAAGACAGAAAGAAAGAGGATAAAATAAAGTAAGATAAAATAAAATAAAGTTATTAAAATAATTATTAAGAAAAAAAATTTAAAAAGTAAACAAACAAAAAACCGGACGGACAGAACCCTAGGACAAATGGTGGAAGCAAAGCTATACAGACAAAATCTCACACAGAAGCATACACACTCACAAAAAAAGGAAAATGGGAAAAAATAATCTGTCTTGCTCTCAAAGTCCACCTCCTCAATTTGGGATGATTCGTTGTCTATTCAGGTATTCCACAGATGCAGGGTACATCAAGTTGATTGTGGAGCTTTAATCCGCTCCTTCGGAGGCTGCTGGGAGAGATTTCCCTTTCTCTTCTTTGTTCGCACAGCTCCCGGGGCTCAGCTTTGGATTTGGCCCCGCCTCTGCGTGTAGGTCGCCTGAGGGCGTCTGTTCTTCGCTCAGACAGGACGGGGTTAAAGGAGCAGCTGATTCGGGGGCTCTGGCTCTGTCAGGCTGCGGGGAGGGAGGGGTACAGATGCGGAGCGAGCCTGCGGCAGCAGAGGCCAGCGTGATGTTGCACCAGCCTGAGGCGCGCCGTACGTTCTCCCGGGGAAGTTGTCCCTGGATCCCGGGACCCTGGCAGTGGCGGGCTGCACAGGCTCCCCGGAAGGGGTGTGGATAGTGACCTGTGCTCGGACACAGGCTTCTTGGTGGCGGCAGCAGCAGCCTTAGCGTCTCATGCCCGTCTCTGGGGTCCGCGCTTTTAGCCGCGGCTCGCGCCCATCTCTGGAGCTCCTTTAAGCCTCTTGTCTCTTCGGCAGCAGCAGGCTTTTCCCCAGACTCCCTCCTGGCTAGCCGTGGTGCACTAACCCCCTGCAGGCTGTGTTCAAGCCGCCAGTCCTCTCCCTGGGATCTGACCTCCGAAACCCCAGCCTCAGCTCCCAGCCCTGCCCGCCCAGGCGGGTGAGCAGACAAGCCTCTCGGGCTGGTGAGTGCCGGTCGGCACCGATCCTCTGTGCGGGAATCTCTCCGCTTTGCTCTCCGCACCCCTGTGGCTGCGCTCTCCTCCGTGGCTCCGAAGCTCCCCCGCTCCGCCACCCGCAGTCACCGCCCGCGAAGGGGCTTCTAGTGTGTGGAAACCTTTCCTCCTTCACAGTTCCCTCCCACTGGTGCAGGTCCCGTCCCTATCCTTTTGTCTCTGTTTATTCTTTTTTCTTTTGCCCTACCCAGGTACGTGGGGAGTTTCTTGCCTTTTGGGAGGTCTGAGGTCGTCTGCCAGCATTCAGTAGGTGTTCTGTAGGAGTTGTTCCACATGTAGATGTATTTCTGATGTATCTGTGGGGAGGAAGGTGATCTCCGCGTCCTACTCTTCGTCATCTTCTCCTGTCAGCCTGTGTGCATCTAATATATGAGTATTTTTGTTATTTGTTGCATTTACATGGCACAGGGATTTATTCCAGCCAAGTTCACTAAGGCAGAATCCCACACCCCTGCTTTCACAAAATGAGGTCTCCTGAAGGTTGCCACTCAACTTTCTAAGTCCTGCGAGTAGCAGGCCTGCATGCCTTTGCTGGGCTTTACTGTGCTTGTCTGTAGCCGCCTGGGAAGTTGGTCCTGGAAGGATTTTCAGAGCAGAATTCCAGAGCATCTTACCCGAGACAGTGGATTAGAACCGGTGCCAATTAGACTTCTTTGGGAGAGCTTTGACCTGGCTCCTGACTTCCCAGCTGCTTGGCCCTGTCTAGGTTCCTTTAGGACAGGCTCTACCACCTTTTAGACCTACCATGCCCGTTATTCTTTTATTCACTCAAATTTAAACCCATTAAAGAACTTTAGAGCTGAAGAGACCATACACACTGAAGTTTACTTGGGGAAGGTTGCCACAAACCAGGCTGGTATGTAGAGTTTAAGGTAAGATTCATCAGCTGAAAATAAAGGAAAAGTGGTGGTAGTAGTGAATGTGCTTCTTGCCTTTGCCAGTGTGGGGTTGCGAGAGAAGTGTTTAGGTTTGCTCAAGGCTGGGAAGTAGAAAGGAGGCTTGTCACAGCCTGGGGGCAGGATCCATCCTCCAGGGTTGCTGTTGGGGTAACTTTGTTGCTGCCAGCTGGGAAGTAAGTGCAGTAGGACTTCTGGATCTTTTCCTGTGGATTCGTAACTTACCCGTTTGAATTCTCCTATGACTTCAGGTCTGTGGGGATGCATCTGGGATAATAAGGCAGGAAACAAGTGTGAGATAGTATTGATATCTTCTCCTCAGAGGGCCAGGCATCAGAAAAAGTGGCTATGCCAGCTTGTATGCTACATCCAGAAGCATTCTCTGGACAGGGTAGTAAGATGCTTGGCCTTCCCCAACTTCAACTTTTAAACTTTGTTCACCCTGTTTTGTTTTTGGTGAGGAGTCTTGTTAAGGCAATTCTGGAGTATCATATTTAGTATCATTTCATTTTAATCAATTTTTGATATTATTTAATGTTGATCTGTTCAAATTCTTTCTGTAAGAAGTGTTTTTAGAAAACTTCCCAAATTTTTTGTTTCTATTAGAACATTATACAACGTGACTTTAAGCAGTGGAAACTTGTGTATGAAAGCCTTTAATTTCTTCAAAAATTTTTTTTCAAATATTAAAAAAAATCTTTATTCTGTGAGTTTTTAGTACATCCAAAACAAGAAATAGTTATTTCAAAAAATTGACAGTCTTGGGCTTCCCTGGTGGCGCAGTGGTTGAGAATCTGCCTGCCAGTGCTGGGGACACGGGTTTGAGCCCTGGTCTGGGAGGATCCCACATGCCGCGGAGCAACTAAGCCAGTGCGCCACAGCTACTGAGCCTGCGTGTCTGGGGCCTGTGCTCCGCAACAAGAGAAGGCCGCGACAGTGAGAGGCCCGTGCACCGTGATGAAGAATGGCCCCCGCTTGCCACAACTAGAGAAAGCCCTCGCACAGAAACGAAGACCCAACACAGCCATAAATAAATAAATAAATAAAATTATAAATAAATAATAAAAAATTGACAGTCTTTAGGGCTTCCCTGGTGGCGCAGTGGTTGAGAGTCCGCCTGCCGATGCAGGGGACACGGGTTCGTGCCCCGGTCTGGGAAGATCCCACATGCCGCGGAGGGGCTGGCCGGTGAGCCATGGCCGCTGAGCCTGCGCGTCCGGAGTCTGTGCTCCACAACGGGAGAGGCCACAACAGTGAGAGGTCCGCGTACCGCAAAAAAAAAAAAAAAAAAATTGACAGTCTTTAGAATGCTTTTTAGGTAACGAAGAAGTGAAATGCTCAGCAAGTAGAGAAAAAAGTTTAAGTAAATGCCTAATTATGGTCAAAATAGTCAGCAGAACAAGTGGTTATATAGGCTGACTTCTTTGGGAGAGCCCTAACTCTTCCCAGGGCAAAGCCCATTTCCACTTTCCTGCAGCTCTTCTCCATGTACAACAGCTTCTTCCCCCTGTGAGACTGGGTCACAATTGCTTAGCTCGCCCTCATGGGCCTGAAATTGGGTTTTAGGGTTAGTTTTGTTATTACTCCGGAGTCATTTTGAATGCCTCTAGTACCTGTAGACTTGGAAACTGGCCATGACATTAACCACTGGTTTTATTCAGCTGGTAAATGTTCTTATTAAAATTTTATGTTATCTTTGGGTTTTCAGAGAGTTATTCAGCTCAGAGCTACTTTTGATAAACCTTTCTAGAAATATTCTCTATGAACTTTGAGATTTTTCAAATTTTTATCTGTTTAGGAAGGTGAGCCTTCTGGAAAGAGAAAAGCGGAAGATGATGATAAAGCAAATAAAAAGCACAAGAAGTACGTGATCAGTGATGAAGAGGAAGAAGATGATGATTGAAGTAGAAAATGTGAGAACTTTATGTATTTTATTGTACAGTTTGTTTTATAAATATGATGTAAACATGAATTATTTTGACTGAAATAAATTGATTTGCTTTTGAGTAATTTTAATTGTAATAAAAAAATTTTAAAAGCAGGTCTCTGTTCAAGAAATTGACCCCTCCCAAAGCAGGCTGATTTTGTTAATGCCTTACACTAATTCTTAGGTTTTAGTGAATTCGTCCCAGGCCCCACAAAGAAGCCTTGCAAGGGCCAGGTGAAGCGAGTGAGGCATTCTTCTGGGGTGCAGAGTTTTAAAAGGGGCGCAAAAAAGCCTCCGTAATTGTATTCGTTTGCTAGGTCTGCTGTAGCAAAGTACCACAAATTGGGTGACTTAATACCACAGAAACCCATTCTCTCACAGTTCTGAAGCCTATAAATGCTAAATAAAGGTGTCGGCAGAGCCGTGCTCCCTCTAAAGGGAAGAATCCTTCCCTGCATTGTCCTAGCTTCTGGAGGATCCCAGTAATCCTTGGCTCGTAGCAGCATAGCTCCAATCTCTGCCTCTGTCTTCACATGGCTTGTTTCCCTGTGTGTCTGCTCTGTGTCTCTCTGTGTCTCCGCTCTGTCTCTCCAGATCCCACTCTTCTTTCAGGACACCCACCAATGGGTTTAGGGTTAACCCTAATCCAGTGTGACCTCATCTTAACTAATTACATCTGCAAAGATCCTATTGCCAAATAAAGTCACATTCTGAGGTTCTGGGTAGATATGAATTTTGAAGGGTCCCTATTCAGCCCACTGCAGTAATCAAGTTTAATATTACCGTAATACAACATTTTAAAAAATTAAAATTAATGTAAAAAAATGATGAATAAAATGTTAAAAATTCAAATAAAGATGATCTGACAGGACTGGGATTAGGGTAAGCCAAGTGAGAAGAGTGGCACAAGTACAGAACTGGATAGATTGTCTCTTTATTTGAAATTTTGATGTTTTGTTTATGGGAGTTTTTTGCATGGAGTTTAAAATGTATTGCAATATTATTTACCTTGATCACTAAGATTCTGGCGCCACTTATATTTTTCACCAAAGTGAGTATCTCACACGTTACGTCCTAGTTGTGGCCCTGCTTTCTCACAGCATGGTGGCCGGGTTCCAACGGTGAGCACCCCAAGAGAGCTGTATTATCTTTTTTCAAAATCCACCACATTCTGTTCAATAGAAGTGAGTCACTGATGTGAGCTCATATTCAAAGGGAGGGAAATTTGACTCCTCTCGATGGTAGAAATGGCAAAGAATTAGATATATTTGAAATCCGTATTTGAGATATGTATTTGTCTTTTCTGCAGTGCTCTTCTACACAGCCTAATCTTTCCCTTAGGAACGGACTAGGCCTGTTAATACAATCTAGGAGGGGTGGCTTGTGGGAGGCTCACCCTGAAGCCTGGTTATAGAGAAGTGACATTGAAAGAGAATAAGGTCCTAACTCACCACTGTGTCACTCTCCTAAACTCAGAAACCTTCAGTCCCTTGCTGTTTCTTGGTTTATCAAGTTGAAACTCCGATGCCTGGCTCTTGAGAGCCTTCATTTTGACTCTGTCCTTTCCAAGGCAACATTGTTTTTTCACTAGCAGACACATATGTGACAGTGATTGAACTCTTGTCTCTTGTCTCCAAACCTGCCCTTCTCTACAGAGCTTGGCTATGCAGAGCCAAGGCTCTGCAAGCACATTTCAGCTTTGCCAGCTGCCCCCTGTTAGGGGGCGCCAGAGAGAACTGGGAGCCTGAATAACAAAGAAAAGATTGCTCCTTCCTGTTTGTTTATGGAACTTTTCTGGGGGCTTCCTGTTGACCTCCATTCTTTCTGAGGGGGCGCAGCAGCAGCAGTAGTTTCTTCCCACAGCAGCTCAGTCCGGTTTGCAGTTTACCAAGACTTGAAGAGGCAGCTACATTGTACTCCCGAGAGACGTCAGTACCAGCTGGACACTTCTCTTCCTCAGGTATGTTTCAGCTCCAAGGGGCCCTGTCTGTAAGTTTGTAAGTTTAATAATAATTCTAACTTTCCCCTTTGTTCCCTCATCTCTAGGGGTGGAAGTTGCTCTCTGAATTTGCTAATTCTGTGATCCCTTAGGGAGTCCTCTTTGTACTTTTTGTAACCAAATCAACAACTTGAAACCTAATTACAATTTTTAAAAAATATTAAGATCTATCTGTGTAGACAACTGGTATGTTTTCTGTTGCCCAACTTGGACCTGACTGGGTAGTCCAGGAAGCAAATCCTCAAAGATGAGATGTATAGATTGGTTTGGGTCTGAGCTCCTCACCAATGGGAAACAGGATGCTGGTGGTGCCTTGGCATCATGATGAACCAGATTATCCCCTGTGATTGAGGGCTTAAGCGGCTGCTACACTTACTAGGCAGTCCTGATGACTAAGGACTGTGGTGTGGGATGGATGCTTCTGAGTGCCCTGGGGCACTTACAGAAAGTCGACAAGCTTAGGTTAGTTTCGGTTTGTTTTTAAACTTTATTGAAGTAGAGTTGATTTACAATGTTGTGTTAATTTCTGCTGTACAGCGAAGTGATTCAGTCATACATATATATTCTTTTTCATACTCTTTTCCATTAGGGTTTGTCACAGGATACTCAGTGTTGTTCCCTATGCTATACAGGAGGGCCTTGTCGTCTATCTGTTCTCTATATAATAGTTTGCATCCACTAATCCCAAACTCCCATTCCTTCTCCCCCCACACCTCCTCCCCCTTGGCAACCACAAGTCTGTCCTCTATGTCTGTGAGTCTGTTTCTGTCTTGTAGATAGGTTCCTTTGTGTTGTATTTTAGAGTCCACATATAAGGGATGTGGTATTTGTCTTTCTTTTTATGACTTCACAGAAGCTTAGGTCTTCAAACATTCTGCTTGTGACAGCACTTGTGACAGCCCTAAAGGAATCTCATATCTTGTAGTCAGAGGGCTGAGGTAGCTGAAAATCAAACGCATGTAATTGTGTGGTTGCAGAACTACAACATCAACTGAATTCACAGCCTCTTCAAGTCTCTCATGTGAAAGGGTATTGATTGAGAAAGAAACTAGGAATGGGGATTTCTGTTTGGACTCAGATAAAGCTGAAAAACAAATTTTCTAGTCCCTCTGAGCCTGCCTTGCCTGTGAGAAGCAGTCTGCCTTCCTATGTCTGAGGAAACAAGGTTTTTTTTAAATTGACATATAGTTGATTTACAATATTATATTAGTTTCAGGTGTACAAAATAGTGATTCAAATATTTTTATAAGTTATACTCTGTTTAAAGTTATAAAATATTGGCTATATTCCCTGTGCTATACAGTATATCCTTGTAGCTTATTTATTTTGTACATAGTACTTTGTACCTCTTAATCTCCTTCCTCTATTTTGTCCCTTCCCCCTTCCCTCTCCCCACTGGTAACCACTGGTTTGTTCTCTACATCTGTGAGTCTGTTTGTTTTGCTATATTCACTGGTTTGTTTTATTTTTCAGATTCCACATAAAAGTGATAGCATACAGTATTTGTCTTTCTCTGACTTATTTCACTAAGCATAATACCGTGTAGGTCCATCCATGTTGTTGCAAATGGCAGAATTTCATTCTTTTTTATGGCTGAGTAGTATTTCATTGTACATACATACCACATCTTCTTTATCTGTTCATCTGACGATGGACAGGTTGCTTCCATATCTTGGCTATTGTAGATATTGCTGCTATGAACATTGGCATGCACATATCTCTTTGAATTAGGGTTTTTGTTTCAGATATATACCCAGGAATGAAATTACTGGATCATATGGTAGTTCTATTTTTAGTTTTTTGAGGAACCTCCATACTGTTTTCCATAGTGGCTGCACCAATTTACATTCCCACCAACAGCATACAAGGGTTCCCTTTTCTCCATATCTCCCCATCATTTGCTATTTGTAGATTTTTTTTTTTTTTTTTTTTTTTTTTTGCGGTACGCGGGTCTCTCACTGTTGTGGCCTCTCCTGTTGCAGAGCACAGGCTCCGGACGCGCAGGCTCAGCGGCCGTGGCTCACGGGCCTAGCCACTCCGCAGCATGTGGGATCTTCCCAGGCCGGGGCACAAACCCATGTCCCCTGCATCGGCAGGCAGACTGTCGACCACCACGCCACCAGGGAAGCCTTTATAGACTTTTTGATGGTAGCTATTCTGACAGGTGTGAGGTGATATCTCACTGTGGTTTTGATTTGCATTTCCATGAATGATTAGTGATGTTGAGCATCTTTTCGTGTGCCTGTCGGCCATGTGTATGTCTTCTTTGGAAAAATGTCTTCTGCCCATTTTTTAATCAAGTTGTTTGATTTTTTGATACTGAGTTGTATGAGCTGTTTATATATTTGGGATATTAACCCCTTATCGGTCCTATCATTTGCAAACATTTTCTCCCATTCAGTAGGTTGTGAAACTAGTCTTCCTGCTTGAAAATGCTGTAATAACATCACTTGGGGCAGTCTGCATTCCCCTCAAGACTCACCCAGCTGAGTGCTGTCTGACCTACTTTTTACCAGCAGACCCATCACTAGGATCTCATCATACTCTGGCAAAGAAAGCACAAACTCTGAAGAAGAAATAACTTACACACCAAAAGAATTGCAAGATTTTGCTATTACATATGAGCAAAAGCCTGGGGAATGTGTGTGGACGTGGATTCTAAGAATGTGAGATGAAGGACAAACACTAACTACCTTGGGCCAAATTTACTGATACGGGTGCACTTATATCGATATATTCTGGATTGATGTGTTAGGACATATAGCTGGACATGGCTCTATACTTGATTGGTTCACCAAAAAAACTCAGTGGTGGCCTTCATTTAATGAAGTTGAGATACCAAAGCTTCCCTGGCTTTGTGCAGAGGGAATTCAAAGACAGGGAGATAGGAGTGTCAGAGTAGACATGTTTTGTGTGACTTGCATACCATCCCCCACCTTCCCCAACTACATTCCTTGAGAGCGCCAGCTTAAAACAACAAACATTTAATATATCTCACCGTTTCTAAGGGTCAGGAGTGGTTTAGCACTGGCTCAGGGTCTCCCACAAGGCTGCAATCGATAGATGTTGGCTGAGACTGTATTATTTAAAGGCTTGCCTGGGGCTGAAGGATCTGTTTCCGAGATGGTTCACTCACATGGCTCTTGGCAGGAGACCTCAGTTTGTCACTGCATGAGCCTCTCCACAGCAGTTTGAGTGTCTTCACATCACAGCAGCTGGCTTCCTCCAGAGCAAGTGACCCAAGGGAGAAAGAGCAAGGCAAAAAAGCCACAATGTCATGCAGAGCCTTGGAAGTGAGGCTGTATTCTATTGATCACATAGACCAACCGTGATACCTGTGGGAGAGGATCACACAAGGGCAAGAATATCAGAGGCAGGGATCCCTGGGATCCACCTTGAAAGCTGGCTATCACAGCAGCTTGGCCTTCCACCAACTAACTTTGCTGTTTTCCTTCCCTGTAGACACTCTCGTGAGGCTTCTGAGGGCCAGGCTCAGGGAGCCAGTCTGATCACGGTTTAGTGGAGGTTTGGTTTATGAATCTTGGGAATATGTTGAAGTGATGGGCTAAGAACTGTGTGAAGAACTTCAGTGAGAGAAATTAATACTGTGCATTTTTCCCCCAACATTGAAGATTATAGTGGGACCATGGATCTGTTTGGAGACATAGATGACATTTCTTCAGAGAGTGACGGGGACAATCAACCACCCATTTCAGGACAGCCTGTTACTGTAAGTACAATTACAAATCTCAACTGGGCCCATTGTTCAAAGTTAAGAAAAAAGTTTCAGAGGCTGATGGGTCATGTAGGGGAGGGGACATGGAAAACGAATAGCAGTCTGAAACATCTGACGAATGGGTGACTTTCTTAGCTATGTTGGGAATTTCTGGATATTAAAGGGAATAGAAGGAATTGCTCAGAATGAATTTGATGCCAAACTTCAGGGGCTAGACTGTGAGGATGCATAATTTGAAACTTTGATTTAAATCAAAACTTTGATTTAAAAGTTTTTCTTATTTACGCATGTGCCAAGAAGTGTGTACTATTTGACATTCTTCTCTGATTTTAATACTTACTTAGCATTGAGGGGTTGCATAATTTCACACATCTGTTGCTAAACATCTTATGCAAGCTAGATATGTCAACATTTTTTCTGGTAATGCAGGCTAACAGGTCTTGTTTTGCATGGTGGTTTTTTCTGGGGAGTGGGGAGAGGATGAAATTTTAAGGAGAGGCCTGGAGGGGTTGCCAACTGCTTTATCTCTGAAGGGGTGTCCAAGTTTACTTCTGGTCACACCTGGATCTGCCTAGTGTAGAAGGAGAGCTAGAGCATTTCTAATGTCAACTCAGGCTCTCACATTCTGATTCTCTCTTAGGATGGACGTGGAGTGCCTCAGGACCAGCAGGAGGAAGGGCCAATTTCTGAAACCAAAATAGAAGCAGAAATTCCCAGCATCAACTGTGATTTAGGAAATGAACTGTACTTTGTTAAACTACCCAAATTTCTCAGCATAGAACCCAAGTAAGAGAACTGATTAAAGGTTTTTTTTTCCCCCCAAGATATTGAGTAAAAACATGTGGAATGTAAATGTTTTTCTTATTTATAATGAGTTGGCTAATCACAGAGGTGGGAGATTTCTCATGTAACTCTGAAAAAATAAATTTAGAATGTGCTGTGGTAGAAAATGATGAATTACTGGTGTGAGAAAGTTTTAATGCTAATAATTCTTCTAGCACTTTGGCACTTTCTTATAAATGAGCAGACATAGCTGATGAAGGTATTTTTCACTATCATAAAGCTGAAAAATTGGAAAATGAGAAAGTTTTCTAGAGAAATCACAAATGTTCAATGCAAAAGCCTTTGTGAATCTAGAAACGACCACAATTTTAGACAACAAAATAGTGTTGATGGGTATTATTCACGATGGTGCACTATTGCAAGCTCTTATGCAATTAAACATGACACTCTTCTTAAAAAATATGAAAAGATAGATCATGTGTCACCTATACTTTAGAGGACATGCATCACCGAACAAAAATATAATTTAAAAACTTTGAACTGTTAGTCACATTTGGATTTTATTTCAGGTAATATGTTTTAAAATCAGATTTCAAGGAAGTACAGTAATTTGCATACTTTTTGAAGTTTTACATGAAGTTATTTGTCTACTGTGATGTTTTTAACATATTAGTGCATGTTGTAAAGATTATTATTTTATACATTAATTATATTCAATACTAAAGATGGCTAATACTACATTAAAAAACAACTTTTAGGCCTTTTGATCCTCAGTATTATGAAGATGAATTTGAAGATGAGGAAGTGCTTGATGAAGAAGATAGAGCCAGGTTAAAATTAAAGGTACCATTTCACACTTTATTCCTGTGTGTGTTTGTTTTTTTTGAGTTTTTCCTTTTATAAAGTAAAACACAGGGGTAACAATTTGAGACCAGCTTATAAAATGATCTTTATGTTTATTGTCATAAACAATCAACAAATAACTGCTTAGAACAAGGAATTAAATATCTTTTCAGAATATTTTTAGAGGAGAAGGTATATATCCTTTTTAAAAAATCCTTGTAGAATTGTCACTTTTTTAACCTTTCTTTTGCGCTTGTAATTTTTCGACAGAAGTAAAGATAAAAATTCTTGAAAATTGTTAGCTATTTCCTTCAGGATAAATAATAATGTAGCTAGGTATACTGAACTGCCTCCACATTTTGTTGTGGATAGATCCAAGCAGCTTCCCACAATAAGAGTATCTCAGACTCTTTATGGAAATTCAGGTTATGCACAGAAAATAGGCCTTGTCATTAGGTGGTCTCCCTCGAGAAGGCCTGGATGGCAAAACCCTACCATTGCTCTCACAGGGATGGCGTTGCCTTTAACCAGGTTTTGAATGAGCTTCTGCCAGAGGCCGCAGTGGTAGCCGTGGCAGGATCCATTTTTATGCTATTTTTGTAATTTGGAGTTCCCCACCATAAGGGTAGGGTAAAGCAAAAGTCTCAGGTTTTAATCTGTTGTTTATTACTTAATTGTATATTCTTTTTGAAATTAATACTCAGAGCTTCCCTATCTTACTAGGTGAATGGGTCCTTTTTTAGTCCTTCTTTCTCTGGGTTCATGGCCTTCAAGTTGGGCTGCAATAGACAGAGATCTCAGTTGTAACCGCCTACCTCATATGGCCCTGAAGTTTTTGCTTCCACTGCCATGAACTGGAGCTCAGAGAAGATTAAAACAAAATGTCTGTTGAGTTCAACCAATATCTCTAGGTATCTGTAGCAGGAAGGTTTCCATGTTGTCTAATCAGCTATTTTGTGGTGAGCGCTTATTCTCTTCCCATCTGTGAATTCCTGGCACATGATTACAGGTCACTTGAGGAAAAAAGAGCATGCAGTTAGTAACACTGGTTTTCTAATGCCTTTGTGTCTTGAAACAGATAGAAAATACTATACGATGGAGGATAC
This sequence comes from Phocoena sinus, assembly GCF_008692025.1. Classification (NCBI taxonomy): domain Eukaryota; kingdom Metazoa; phylum Chordata; class Mammalia; order Artiodactyla; family Phocoenidae; genus Phocoena; species Phocoena sinus. The sequence continues at coordinate 82,605,438 of NC_045764.1, forward strand.
GCCGGGACAAAGAAGGAAATGAAATTAAAGAAAGCAATGCTCGGATAGTCAAGTGGTCCGATGGAAGGTGAGCATAAATGCCTGAAGAGTATGGAAATGCCCAGAGGGAGGCCTGGGATGAATGAAGTTTTCTGCGTAGGACCATATTTTGGGATCATCTTTCATTACAGAATCAACAAGATCTAGGCCTCTGGCATTACCTGGGAAACCTGGGAGAAATAAATAAGGTTAAGATCACAGTGCAGCTCTGGGATACTCTAGTCATAGACCCAAGATGTGATCAAATTCACAGTATCTACCTTACTGAGATGAAAGCCTAATCTTAGTGCCCACTTGTGATAATTGGACATTATAAATTGGTATGTTTGCAAAAATGGTTTCTATTTTACTAGTGAAATGGTAGAGATTGGGAAAATGATAAAAACAATTATATTTGAAGTTGAAAGAAAGATGGATTTTACCACCTTTTACTTTGAAAGGTTAGGTTAGTTGTTTCCAATATCTTTTCTTTGTTTTTCTTATGAATTCACTATGGGGACAGGATCCTGCAGTTCCACAGCATTTTAAGGACAGCTAACAGGGTAGAATGGAAGCTGTAGGATTTGTTAAATATCCACGCTAATAACTGAACTATTTCTTGTTTCCAGCCTGTCCCTGCATTTAGGCAATGAGGTGTTTGATGTTTACAAGGCCCCGATGCAGGGCAATCACAACCAGCTGTTCATTAGGGAAGACACTGGTCTGCAGGGACAAGCCATCTTTAAGTCCAAACTCACCTTCAGGTAACTATTCATAGTGACCCACAGCTACTTGGCAGTTAAAGAGCAACAGGGCAGAGAGGCTGGCTGTGCACAAAGCCCGCCTCAGTCCTGATTGACCTGATTTTGAGGTGCAGCTCACCAAGGCACATGGTTTGGTTCCCATGCTATTTTTCACCTTTGCAACAAGTTGCTGTCCCTCAGGGAGCCAGTTCACGCTATGGAAACCAACATGAGCCCGCCGTACAAACCAGAAGACCGGTTATTAACTCACATTGATTGACGCACCTGGTAAGAGGCCTGGACTGTCTTTGCTGCTCTGCTGGTCAGCGTGTCCCTTCCCTTCAGGGACGTTTACCTGGGAAGCCTGCCGCTCGCGAGCATGCTCTTGGTGTACGCATGCGCCAGAGGAAAGGGCTGCCGCAGGGGGCTGGTGTGTCATTGTCCGCAGCTGTGTTTGCTGTTGGTATGATTGCCTCCAAATATTCTTTGTAAACAGTGAGACGCTTTTTTCTGTTTCCTGCAGACCTCATGCTACAGACTGTGCCACACTTAGAAAGATGACCCTGCTACTTGCTAATAGATGCTCGAGGACACAGAAGATTAGAATCTTACCAATGGCTGGTCGTGATCCTGAATGCCAGTGCACAGAGATGGTTAAGGTATGTTGGCTGAGATTTATCCTGGGATTGTTTGGGGTATTAAGAACTGTGCTTTCCAGAATGTTAATTCATCGTTTCTTATTGTCACAGCTGTTTTATTTCTTGTGGTTATCAGGGAGTCTGCTTAACCTTCTAAGCATGTGGTTAACCACAGTAATTGTCATAGTCAATGGCTGATGGTGAGATACAGCAATCCAGACCCTTGGGTGTTCTCTCTCCAATCTGTGAGATTTCAGAGGGAAACTAGTAATTTAAAAATATAACCTGGGGGGCTTCCCTGGTGGCGCAGTGGTTGAGAGTCCGCCTGCCGATGCAGGGGACACGGGTTCGTGCCCCGGTCTGGGAGGATCCCACATGCCGCGGAGCGGCTGGGCCCGTGAGCCATGGCCGCTGAGCCTGCGCGTCCGGAGCCTGTCCTCCGCAACGGGAGAGGCCACAGCAGTGAGAGGCCCGCGTAACGCATAAAAAAAAAAAAAAAAAAAAAAAAATATAACCTGGGCTTCCCTGGTGGCGCAGTGGTTAAGAATCCGCCTGCCAGTGCAGCGGACACGGGTTCGACCCCTGGTCCGGGGAGATCCCACATACCGCGGAACAACTAAGCCCGTGGGCCACAACTACTGAGCCTGCGCTCTAGAGCCCACGAGCCACAGCTACTGAAGCCCACGCACCTAGAGCCCATGCTGTGCAAGAAGAGAAGCCACCACAATGAGAAGCCTGCACACCGCAACGAGGAGTAGCCCCTGCTCGTCGCAACTAGAGAAAGCCCACGTGCAGCAACAAAGACCCAATGTAGTCAAAAATAAATTAATTAATTTTAAAAAATCTTTATATAAAAATATAACCCTTGATGTACATCATTAAACTGTGTTAACCAGATAGGAGGTGATGTGGGAAGGTCATGAGGACATTTCTGACTCAGTTGACACTGGCTCTGCCTAGTGAACTCCAGTGTGTAGAAGCCAGGCAGATGGAAGGGAATGAAGGCTCTGCTTTGGGGCTCAGGGACCCTCCCCACCAGAACCTCCCCATCCTGCCATCAGGACCTGTGGGGAGCTCTCTGGGTTGAGGGCCCCAGACTGGAATATGTGGGCACCATGGTAGTTCGGTGGAGCCTGGGCAAGTCGGGTGTCTGTCTCAGGGGTGAAGAGAACCCGCCTCCCTCAGGCGTCCACTGGGCATGAACGAGGTTCCTCAGGCTGGTCGCCGCACTCTGGGCTCTGCCTGGCAGCACAGGGGACGCTGTATGTCCCAAGGCTGTGCCGGTGCCACTTCTGATGGAGCGGTTGGTGTGAGGGAGGGAGCCTTTGCCTCTTCACCCTGTGTTGTCTTCACACCTTCAAACTGAACAAGATGATGACCATGTGTGGTAACAGAGGTGTAAAATGGAGAGAACTGTACCCTGAGGACATAGGAACTGGTGGTGTCCTGGGCGAGGCATTTACGTGTTCTTTACAGTAAAGTAGTTTCAAGGGGGCACTAAGTGAGTTCATTTTTTGTTTTAAAGTTCAGTAATTTATTTGCTTCTTTACAGAAAGAAGAAGAACGTTTGAGGGCTTCTACTCACCAGGAGACCATCCATCTGTGGGAAAAGCAGAACCAGCGGGGGCCGAGTGCCCCCTACCAGGGCCCCAGCAGTGGTGAGGAGGGTGAAGCCAGCAAGAACCATGGCCGAGGTGAGTAGGGAGAGGAGGTCACGCTTCACCATCTCAGGGCCATGGGAGCGATTGTGCTCTGGTGAGCTCTTACTGTCTTGCTGTTATTCACTTAGGACAACAGTACCAAGGCCTTTTATTTTATTTTCCCTAGGACCACTTTGCCACACAAAAGCTTAGCTTGGAAAATAAGGCACTCCCATAATAAAGAAAATCAATTAAATAATTTTGTCCTTATGGAGGAAAATGTGTAAAAGGCAGTTCTCCTGCTTGTATAGGGACCCAGTGTTTAAACTTTGTAGCTTTCAAAAATGTGGGGCTTCCCTGGTGGCGCAGTGGTTAAGAATCTGCCTGCCAATGCAGAGGACACAGGTTTGAGCCCTGGTCTGGGAAGATCCCACACGCTGCGGAGCAACTAAGCCTGTGCGCCACAACTACTGAGCCTGCGCTCTAGAGCCTGGGAACCACAACTACTGAGCCTGTGTGCCACAACTACTGAGCCCGCATGTTCCCAACTAGTGAAGCCCGTGTGCCTAGAGCCCATGCTCCACAACAAGAGAAGCCACCGCAATGAGAAGCCTGTGCACCACACCGAAGAGTAGCCCTTGCTCGCCACAACTAGAGAAGGCCTGTGCGCAGCTACGAAGACCCAATGCAGCCAAAAATAAGAAATAAATAAAATAAATTTTTTTAAAAATGTGTGCACGAAGCCCCTCGGGTATTTAAAAATGATCAGACAATCTCTCCGAAGGAAAAACCTCTCCAATCTAAGTCATTTAAGCATGTTTGAAAGCTGTACATACTTCTTTATGAAAACTTAAAAAAATTGTTGGCTCCTCAAGGGAAATATATGGTGGGAAGTAGCAATATTCAAGAGTAGAAAAATTCAGGAATAAATGGGTCTTCATCTTTGAAGGTCAATCCCATATCTAAAGTCCCTTTGCTTTCAGAGGAGAGGGCCAGAATCTATTCTTCAGAGAGTGATGAGGGACCAGATGAAGATAAGGCTCAAAGATCGCTGAGAGCAAAGAAGCTCACCAGTGATGGGGTAAAAACAAATTTATTCAGTCTGAAGGGGTTTGCCCTGTAGCCACAAGTCAACTCCTGGAATGAAGAGGAGCTCACAGCCCTGGAGCACAGACAGATGTCTACACACCTCCCTCTAACTCACTGCGATGAATGCAGTAGTAAGCCTAGACGTGGCCCAGAGGAGGGCCTGACACCTGTGCGCGGTGGGAGACTGCCCAGAGCAGGTGCCGTCCTGCTGGTTGCTGAAGGAAGAGCCTTAGGGTGGACGTGCCAGAGGATGGAGAGGCCTGTGAGAAAAGACACATGGCTGAGACACCAGGGCTCGACCAGAGAATTAGAAGTAGCTGAGTACAGTAGAGCAAGGGGCCTCTCGCCTTCATCATGGGTATGATAATAGTGGAGGGTTAGTTCGTTTCCTTGTTGTTAAAATTATTTTCCTTTAATTATTTCCTTTTCCACTTATAAGAGCACAAGTGCAAAGAAAATGTGAGTCTTAATTACCCAAGCAAATCACTATGTTGTTGCCATTGTGACATATTCATTCATCCAGTGTTTTCTGAACACTTAACATGCTCCGCTATGGGTTTGGAGTTACAGATCAGAGGAAACATCTCAGTAATAGAAATCGGCCTTACTGTGTAATGGAAGCACTAATTTTTCATGTGAAAAAAATATATTTAAAACTTGGAAAGCATACTGAAAAAGCACATAAAACACAAGCAGTCCTTTTAAAAAAATTGACAGGCTTTAAAATACTGAATTTTAGATAGAGAAAGTGAAGTACTGAGGAAGCAGAGGTATGTATTTCAAGTAATAATGAGCAGAATCCCCGTCAGGATAGAGTGAGGTGTCCCTGAGCCCTGACTGCTGCCCAGGGAAGCCCGGGCTCCCCTTGTCTGACCTGTAGAGACAGTGTTTGTGGACAAGGTCGTCGCTGGTGGGTAGGGTTCTAACATGAAGGGCTAGCTCCCCCATCAGCTCAGAACTACTCAAGACAAAATTTCCAGAAACGTTCAGTATTAAATTTTACACCTTCTCTCTCTTATCTGTTCAGGAGGTGAACCCTCCAGAAAGAGGAAAGCAGGCGGCGAAGAAGAAGAGGATGACTGAAGCATGAAACGCGTGCTTGCTGTAAGTATGGTTTTCAACTGTTTGTTTTAAAACAATGATGAAATGACTTGTTTTGATTGAAGGGAGGAATTGAGTTGCTTTTGCATAATCCGAGTTGTGGTTAAAAAATGTTTAGAAGCAAGTCTGTGACTTTAGAAAATACATTCTTCCCAAATGAGAAGTTTATTTTGTTAACTGTCTGCTCTGGGTCTTGGGTTTCCTTGTCCGAGCAGGTACAGCACCGGAGGGCTCGCTGGAGACTCGGTGCTTTGCCAAGTGCTGCATGGGCCTTACCAGTTCTAATCCTCAGAACAACTCAAAGGGCAGCTGCTGTTATTCTCATTTTACAGACATGGAAGCTGAGTTAGAACTTAAGACCTCTGTCCAAAGCTTTTTCTTAAGTTAAAAACAAAAACATTTTTGAGACAAGCGTCAGGAACTTATTTGCACAGCAGTCACACTGCTGAACAGATTACATTAGTGACCTTATGGAGAAAGACACCCAAAATATCTGAGAGAAATGGTCACCAAAAGGTTTAGAGAAAAAAGAGCAGTGGGGAACAAAACACTAGATTTGACTTCTAGCTTTGTGACTGGTGCAGTAGCTGGAACATAATAGGTGCATAAAAATTATTTATTGAATGAACAAGCCAATGGTATTATCTTGGGGAAGTTATTCAACTTCTCTGAAGTCAGTTTGCTCAACTTGATGGGATTTGGACTTGACCATGTAAATTCTTCAGGATTTAATGTTTATATTCCTCTACCTCTGAGAGTTGAATACTAATTAGATACGTTTTTTTAGAAGTCTTTTGTTAAATAGAAATGGTCAAAGAAAAGGAAATGGCCCATCATCTTACCACGCAGAAAACCTGGATATACATTATATTTCCCTCCCTTTTATATTTTTAAAGTATAATTTCATAGTTGTGCAGTAAACAGAGACATAATTAGCACCCGCTCCAGAAAGGCCATTTAGAGACTCATCCAGAATGCTGAGAAGTACTAGCACAGTTCAATCATAAAGTCAGCTATTCTTTTTTTTTTTTTAATTTTATTGAAGTAAAGTTGATATACAATGTTGTGTGAATTTTTTCTGTACAGCAAAGTGACTCATTTATACATATGTATATATATACTTTTTCACATTCTTTTCCATTATGGTTTGTCACAGGATATTGAATATAATTCTCTGTGCTATACAGTAGGACCTTGTTTTTTATCCATCCTACATATAATAGTTTGCCTCTGCTAATCCCAAACTCCCATTCCTTCCCTTTCCTACCCCTCCAAACCCCTTGGCAACCTCAAGTCTGTTGAGCTGCAAATGGCATTATTTCATTCTTCCTGATGGCTGATATTCCATTGCATATCTTCTTTATCCATTCATTCATTTAGGTTTTTCCATGTGTTGGCTATTGTGAATAGTGCTGCTATGAACATAGGGGTGCATGTATCTTTTCGAATTAGTTTCATCTGGGTATATGCCCAGGAGTGAGATTGCTGGATCATACATCAACTCTATTTTTAGTTTTTTGAGGAAACTCCATACGTTTTCCATAGTGGCTGCACCAGTTTACATTCCCAACAACAGGGTAGGAGGGTTCCCTTTTCTCCACACCCTTTCCAGGCTTTGCTGTTTGTAGACTTTTTTTTTTTTTTTTTTGCGGTACGCGGGCCTCTCCCGTTGCGGAGCACAGGCTCCGGACGCGCAGGCCCAGCGGCCACGGCTCACGGGCCCAGCCGCTCCGCGGAACGTGGGATCTTCCCAGACCGGGGCACGAACCCACGTCCCCTGCATCGGCAGGCAGACTCTCAACCACTGCGCCACCAGGGAAGCCCTGTTTGTAGACTTTTTAATGATGGGCATTCTGACTGGTGTGATGTGGTACCTCACTGTAGTTTTTTTTTTTTTTTTTTTTTTTTGCGGTACACGGGCCTCTCACTGTTGCGGCCTCTCCCATTGCGGAGCACAGGCTCCAGACACGGAGGTTCAGTGGCCATGGCTCACGGGCCCAGCCGCTCCGCGGCATGTGGGATCCTCCAGGACCGGGGCACAAACCCGCGTCCCCTGCATCGGCAGGCGGACTCTCAACCACTGCGCCACCAGGGAAGCCCCTCACTGTAGTTTTGACTTGCATTTCTCTAATAATTAGTGATTTTGAGCATCTTTTCATGTGCCTATTGGCCATCTGTATGTCTTCTTTGGAGAAATGTCTATTTAGGTCTTCTGCCCACTTTTCGATTGGGTTGTGTTTTTTTGTTGTTGTTGTTGAGTTGTATGAGCTGTTTGTATATTTTGGAAATTAAGCCCTTGTTGGTCACATCATTTGCAAACATTTTCTCCCAGCCCGTAGGCTTTTTTGTTTCGTTTATGGTTTCCTTTTCTGTGCAAAAGCTTTAAGTTTGACTAGGTCCCATTTGTGTATTTTTGTTTTTAATTTCTCTTGCCCTGGGAGACTGACCTAAGAAAACATTGGTATGATTTTTGTCAGAGAATGTTTTGCCTGTGTTCTCTTCTAGGAGTTTTATGGTGTCATATCTTATGTTTAAGTCTTTAAGCCATTTTGAGTTTATTTTTGTGCATGGTGTGAGGGTGTGTTTTAACTTCATTGATTTACATGCAGCTGTCCAACTTTCCCAGAACCACTTGTTGAAGAGACCATCTTTTCCCATTTTATATTCTTGCCTATTTTGTCAAAGACAAATTGACCATAGGTGTGTAGGTTTTTTCCTGGGCTCTCTATTCTGTTCCACTGATATGTATGTCTGTTTTTGTGCCAGTACCACACTGTTTTGATTACTGTAGCTTTGTAGTATTGTCTGAAGCCTGGGAGGGTTATGCCTTCTGCTTTGTTCTTTTCCCTCAGGACTGCTTTGGCAATTATGGGTCTTTTATGGTTTCATATAAATTTCAGGATTATTTGTTCTAGTTCTGTGAAAAATGTCATGGGTAATTTGATAGGGATCACATTAAATCTGTAGATTAGGTCAGCTGTTCTTTATAAGGGCTGGCCTTGAGGCTCTGCTACTTCAGCAACAGGGCAGTTGGGCCGAGCCTAGAGGCCCTCAACCCTTGTAGACATGGTGGAAAGCTTAATATTTGAAGGCCAAAAGATGTTTGGGGATTTTGGACCCTCTCATTGTTTGGTGCTTGGAGCAGGGTGCCACTGGGCTGAGCATGAGGGCACTGTCTCCCACAGCCACAGCTCCTGGCACCACATCCACTCAGACTCACAGGAGCTGGAGTTACCTGACAACCCAAGCACCCGAGCCTCCAACAGGCATTAAGACTTCCCGTATGTGAACGTAAGCCCGACAGCCATCCTTGGAAGGCCAGCCAACACTAAAGATTCAAGGGGAATTTCGTTATTGCTTAAGTTTCAAAATTCAATTATTTGATGTTTATCCCTAAAAGTTTCCTCAAACCCATTACACGTTGCGCTGATTTTCTTTTGGTTGGTGGATATAGGTGACTGATGAGAGATGTCTTTGTTTTACTGCAAAAATAATCTCTAGTTTAATAGCTGGATTGGCTCCCATCAGGCCCAGAACGCACTGTATCATAGGTCCCTGTTTCTTCATATTTGTCAATTTTTTAAAAAAAACTCGATTTTTTTTTTTTTTTTTTTTTGCGGTATGCGGGCCTCTCACTGTTGTGGCCTTTCCCGTTGCAGATGCACAGGCTTAGCGGCCATGGCTCACGGGCCCAGCCGCTCTGCAGCATGTGGGATCTTCCCGGACCGGAACACGAACCCGTGTCCCCTGCTTTGGCAGGCGGACTCTCAACCACTGTGCCACCGGGGAAGCCCTTTTTTTTTTTTCAATTTGATTTTATGGACAGACCAGACGGAGTACTGATGGTATGAGATTGAACCGTATGAACTTACTATTTTTATGGGTATAAATGGTCACGTATTGACAGTTTTATATGGTTTAACTTAATAGGGTAGGAAAGAATAACTCGGAAACTAATAAACTTGTTCTTAAGAGGTGTGTAAGGAATGAACTTTAGAACATAGGCACTAAATGGATTTTCCAAAAACTCCAAGTCTACAGTATATTTGATAAACTTTAGTGAAATTATTTATTCCAATATGAAGTGGTAAATTCTAAATGCCTATAGTCCATGTTTCAAAAGAACTTTCACTGTGCTAATAAGAGCCAATAATATTAATATTTTGTAATATTTAAGTATCAGTATTATAAAATTCAGTTGTTATATTTATAAAAATTGAAAAAGTAAAGCATTTATAGCATTTTAGAGTTAAAAAATGTATTTAAATGCCCAATTTCATGTGACAAAGAATGATGCACTGTTATAAAGGTAATTTTCAAGCTTTTAAACATAACTAAAACCAAATATAATTCATCCAAAAGACTGAAAAAAAATGTGGGCATTTATTCAAAATTACAAAGGTTTTTATGCTATGTGTGTGTGTAAATGCACATGTATGCATGCAATTTTTTTCACAATTTTTGTTTTACAATTCTTAAGCAGATCTAAAAAGTTTAAACAACTGAATCAAAGACTTTTTTTCTTTTGTGAGTTAAGGTGAAATTTACACTCCTAAAAATTGCTATACACAGCCACCAAGAAGCACCCAGACTCTGTTCTTAAACCTTACTCTCTGAGTGGACTACAATATCTGACAGAAAAATTTTAGGCCTATTAATCGCTTTGCAGCACTTACAACATATTGATAGTCTGTAGAAAAGGAAGTTAAGCCTCACATATGTAGACTCCATGGGAGTTCATCTTAAAAGTGTACGAACTTGAACAATGCTAACAAGACATGGCTGGTGGTGTTTCACAGTGTTACAATCTATTCTTGTCTAGCCACTAGAGCAGATGTCCTAAGTAAAAGTCTTTATATGTCAATGAAGTCTGTCTAAAATACTTGGTAATGGTTGACAAGATTGGCTCCTCTGAATGATCAGACTGCAGGCTAGAGTTCAGCATTAACAAACTGTTATAAATGTTTTATTATAAAAAAATTTCCAAGTTTTTCAGTTTTTATAGGGAAAGACTTAACGGAACTAAATTATAATGCAGAAAAATCAATATGACATAAGAAAGAATGACATTAAAATGACATAAGGGGCTTCCCTGGTGGCGCAGTGGTTGGGAGTCCGCCTGCCAATGCAGGGGACACGGGTTCGTGCCCCGGTCCGGGAAGATACCACATGCCGCGGAGCGGCTGGGCCCGTGAGCCGTGGCCGCTGAGCCTGCGCGTCCGGAGCCTGTGCTCCGCAACGGGAGAGGCCACAACACTGAGAGGCCCGCGTACCGCAAAAAGAAAAAAATGACATAAGAATATAAAAATCTTTGCTTATTGTAAATATAATTTTCTCAGTTTAAAAATTTGTGAAGAGTTCCTTTGACTGAGAAGTAGCTAGAAACATTAACTGTCGTATGGTGAGAAACAGCCAGAAACATTAATGTTCAGTGGGAGCTGATGGAAAAGATGGTTCTATAGATGTTTAGACTGAAGAACTCACGCCCCTTGATAGGAGGTGCTCTGACACATCCAATTTGCTTGGTTCTTGTGGGTGCCATGTCTTTAGTTAATACTGTTCGAAAATTGAGGGCATTATGCTAAATAAGTCAGAGAGAAAGACAAATAAATATTGTATCATCTCACGTATCAGAATCTAAAAAAACTAAATTCATAGATACAACAAGCAGAGAGGTGGTTGCCGGAGGTGGGGCACGGGGAGTGGGTGAAATGTGTGAAGGTGGTCAAGTGGTACAAACTTCCAGTTATAAGAGAATGTCCTACGACTAATGTACAGCATAGTTATGACAGTTAATAATACTGTATTACATATTTGAAAGTTGCTAAGAGAATAGATCTTAAAAGTTCTCATCACAAGGAAAAACATTTTTTAAAACTACGTGAGGTGATGTTTAACTAAACTTATCGTGGTAATCATTTTGCAGTATGTGCATATATCAAATCATTATGTCGTACACCTTAAACTAATACAATGTTATATGTCAATTATCTCAATAAAACTAGAAAAAAAATTTTTTAAGTGAAGTGGCATTTGAAATGAAGGAGCAAAACTGGACAGTACTGAACTTACAGAGAACGGAAATTGCTATGGATTCTAGAAAAACAGTGATCCTTGTATCTGCTGGGAGGTAACAGTGATTCCTGATTTTATAAGGAAAAAGTGAGGCAGTCCTGGGACCACAGAGCGAAAATTTAAAGATTTTATGAAACCTCATGAATTATTTAATCTTATTTTAATGGTGGCAAGGGTTAAATATAATGTACAATAGAACATGACTAACATTTTATCAAAACATTTTTTCTTTTATAATTTTCAGTATACCATGGACTCCCCTTTTTAAATGAAAAAATATCAGATGCTGTCAACGGAAAAACAATATACAAAGCTCTATACATGTAACTTTTCCAGAGGACACCTACTGTACAAAGCAAGTATATGGATTATTTCACTCAAATAACAAGAATCTGCAATTTAACAATCAAGATGTGATTCTCCTTAAGATCTCTAACAATCTGCTCATTTTTTAAACACAAAATGTTTATTTGGTCTTTTAAATGACAGGCACCGCACCATTAGAAAATGTATTTCACCTATGAATTAGACTTCTCCTAGGCTTTAGCTCCAAGTATACAGCACCAAAATCCATTTTAATAATATCAGTATTATTAATATTATTTTTTAATACATACAATTTCATGCAGACAAACTGGAAGAATTAGAACTTCCAATATGAATATAACATTTTATAAAATGGGAAATTAAAAGCTTTTTAAAAAACAGCAATTTAAAAATGCAAAGAATAGTCTTTGCTTAGATAACCAGATAAGCTTACGTTGGTTACACTATAAAAACTTAAGTCTTAGAAAATCTTTGGTTTAAAAATCAAGAGTATTTCACAACTCCAATCTGTTATAAAAAATTTTAGAGAAATACTGAAAGTTACTGAAAGGGTAAGAGGTGCCAGATTTTTAGAGATCAAAGTAAACATCAGTTTTCTCCCTTGTCATTACAATTCTTGAAAGATTTTCTGCATTTAATCAGATGAATGTTCACCCTTATTTATTAAGAAATCTTTTCTTCAATTATATAATGAACTATTGTAGCTCAGAACTGGAATGGTACAAGGAAAACACTCAACTTCTTCATACTTTGATAAATAATAAGTGGAAAAGATATTACCCCAAGTATAACACACAATTTTAGGTGGGGCCCACCTACCTATATTTAAAAAAAAGCTTTGGGGAGGAAAGGGTAACATACTTAGCAATTTACTGACTGACTTACAGGGCAGGGCAAGCAAGGAAGCCTTGCGAAAAATGTACTGGTAGCTCTGCACAGCTGCTCCATGCTGACTCCCCACCCTGCTGGAACTGTGCAGTCTCTAAAACCAAGTGCATTTCCAAAGTCATTTATGAAAGGAGAGAGGGAGAGAGCGAGCGAGAGTGAGCTTGACTTGCTAACTTGGAAAAACCTCCAGCACCCTATAACTGAAAGGGAACAGCAGTACAGTGCAAAGCCAGTCTTTGGCCCCTTTCAAACAACGGATACTGATTCCAAAAAAACACACACTCAGTCCTCATGAGGAAAGCTTTTGCCTGTTAAGAAGGCTTATTACTGTAGCACGCAAGGAGCTGCCTAGCTCATTAGATAAACTGTCCAACCCAAGACAAAGGAGCAGACATTTTATAATTCAATTTCAGGAAGTTTAAAAAAATTAACAATAGACCTCTCCCCTATTCTGGAAGGAGATTCCTCCTTTAGAAAAATCTCCCTGTAAGTGATACACCCAGGCCTGAACTGTCAAGGCCAGGACTGCTCAGACTCCTTTGCCCCTGTCGTCTGCAGCTGTAACGCCTCTGCCATCTCCTGCTCCGGGGCTGCCCTGAAATAGGACATGAATGCAGGCCCAAATTGTCTATCATACTATTGGATCTGGAGTAGTCTTCCCACCACAGGACCACCGTTTGTTCACCTTAATACTTTGAAGGATAGGAAGACAGCTTGTGTTATGAGAAGTTGCTTTTATACAATGTAGACCAAAAAGTACAAGATGAAAGGAAACAGATAATAAAAGCGAGATTTATCTAACAGCCATTTTCCTTATTGGTTGGGAAAATCTGTAGTGAGTGGTGATTATATACCATTCAGACGATTCTGTGTTGCATGTAGGAACGTCTCACTATCCTGTGCAGCTCTTAATTTACACCCAGGCCAGTTTCTAATTTACCATCAGTAACCATCAGTTTAAAGGACTGTTTTGCATGCTCCTCAGACGTCATCTCCACCATTTATTAACTTTGATTTCATGTGTTTAACAACAGCTTTCTTTTTGCTTTTACCCTAAATAACTGAGAGTTGGCTATATGCCTTTTACAGGGAAGAAAAAAATAGCTTTCCTACTCAGATGCTTTTTTTTTTACTATGAGCTTTCACAAAAATTTAATAATGCCCACATTATTACAATGAAAAACAGTAATGAACTTAGACCTAACTATACTTTTAAACAAAGTGTGTAACCTGGCTAAGCTGATGACTTTGTTGAAAAAAACTGTAGGCGTTGCTGAGACACCTTGGACAAGTGCAGTGCCATGGAACGTACAGGAGACTGCTTCCTCTCTCCTAGAGATCTGCTTTGACTCCAAAACAGATGACCAGGTTTTGAGTCATCTGTTTTAAAATGCTGGCATTTCTCTTTCTTGATAGAAGCAAAAACCATACTCTTGCCAAGTTCATGTGTTCTGAAACTTGGAAAAGTCTCCTTGCCATGGAATAAGGAAAGCTTTGAAGTTCCTTGTACCTAAGAGGTGCAACAACAATTCTGACATCAGCAATGTCCCTTTCTGACTTAAAAAAAGATTGGTCCTTAGAATGTTCATATTATTCTACATAAATGACTTCCTAAACTTTTTTATAATTGTATTTTTTTAACCCAAGACTCATCATAAACCATTTAATTAAGCGAAATTAAAACTGATTTTAGCAGAAAGTAGAAATAATGCTTTAGAATACAAAATATTACCTACTAGTGATTTACAATCTGAAACTGGTAACAACTTAAACTAGATAAAAGATACATGTAGTTAAAAAAAAAAAAAGAATTTCCAGTCTTTTCCCTTCTCCCGAGGAAAATTTTACATCTGATATCGCAACACGGGCCCTTGGCAAACTTTCGGAGTCTTCCAAAGATTACATGTTGGCAGACTTACTGGTGGTCTCCTTCAACTCGTCTCTTGCGAACTATGAGAAAAAGAATGTTAGAAACCCCTGTTAGTTTGTACAATGTTAATTTGCTTGTGACAAGTTTCTGTGTGATCCAGTTAGAGTTGTACAAAAATGGACTGTCCATTTGCAGTGCAGATGGCCATTAAAATAAAAAACTCACATCCTTCACCATGGTTACTTACCTGTTAAGAACTGAGGGGCTAAGCTCAGCTGTGCTTACACTGCAGTAACATTAGAAATCTAAAACAGAATGGTCAGCAGTCACCTTCAAGTCACTGTGCCTGTCTCATTTGTGTATTAAAATTTATACCTCCACTAAAAAATGATTAATAACTTACTGTATTAAATTTTGAAATGACATTCAGGCAGCTGGGATTAGAAAGTATTAAACGTAACTATTTGCATGCTCTTCTGATTAATTCCTCAGTTTGTTCAAGAACATACCAAAAATAGTATTATCAGTTTCAAAGGTAAGTGACTTGCTGCTACTGCTCTCCAAATTTTCCTTCTCTTATCTCCTACAAAATGAGCCACTTCAGGGCTCTGAGAAAACAACAAATGCAAAGTAATGAAGATCTTAGACCCTGGTAATGTGGTGATGTCACATCTCGCTACCATAAACTTGGGCAGCCACAGTGGCTGGCCAACTAGTCCAGTTAATGGAGTAAACGAAGGTGCACATCTGAGGACCCCCAGCCTCTTCCCGGGCTGGTGACCCTGAGCCGCTTGGCTGTGCTCACTAGCAGCAGGGCAAAGTCTTCAGCGTCAGGGTCTTGCTACCTTCACTCTCACCTGTCAGCTACCAGAGAATATTTGCTGAGAGCCACCAGGTCAGGGCTCCTCAGCATTGTGGCAACTCCTATTTAGAGAGGAAAACGAACACAGGTTCTGGAGTCAGCAAGAGTGGGAATCTGTTGCTTTTTGTGGTTTGCTCTTTGGCAAGTAAGGTAACCTCTCTGAGCCCCAACTCATCCTCTGTAACAGGGGATAATGATACCTGTACCTCACGGCTGTGCGAGTAGAGTCTGCTTAGTGTAGTGTTAATATAGAAAACATTCGGTGAAGGTACTCAGCCTCATCACCCACCACAGTGGGGTAACGGGATGGTCCTGAGGTCAGCCATCTTTTCGGGATGAGGAAAGTCAATTTAGCGTTTATAAAGCTAGAGGATTTGCATGTATACATAATTGGTTTTGATACTCTAACCAGTAAGTTCCTCTGTTTAAGTTACATTGTTGGTCTATTAATTTCTATACTCTCTTCTATGGAAGCAAGTAGGAAGACACCTGCCTTTGTTCAGCCTGAATTGGCTGTTTTAACAGAGGAATGAAAAGCTAACAGGTGCACTGGGCTCCTGGCCAGGCTACGAATTCTGCTCTCATGCTGTTCTGACTGCTGGCTTCTGTTCACTGGCCTTCAAGAGATGAGACTGGACAGTCAAGTGATGCACATAAAAGCTTGTCCAGAAAATAAAAACCAGGAGGACTGAAGTATCAGGTCCCCGTGAACATTTTTATACTTATTTAACTAGGCGCACCCCAACTCTAATTTCAGTCCATGTGAATGAACAAGTTTCATGTATTTACTGAAATATTAGGGGAAGAAATCAAATGGAGAACTGAGTCCTCAAATACAAACTTAATTCATGTATATGGATCTCTGAAGAACATGGATATATCTGAAAGGCAAAGCACATAATTCTTTAGGGTAGAACATTTCCAAGAAAATTCTGAATTGCAGTAGTGTTTGGATGTTATTGGCAGACCATTTCAGATGTTAAAAAGCATGTTATTAAAAAAATGCACATTATAAACAAGATCAATAGGACAGATGGAACAAACAAAAAAAGTACAGAAAATTAATTATGTAGTTAGCTAGTGTAAAGGTAGTGACGTGAGACAAAGTTCAATCGAATATTGCACGTACACCATATAACCTCTTTGCTGTTATAGCCGTGATACTCCTTAGCTGAAGAGATGGCGAGTAGGTAGGATTATTTCAATGAAAAGTTGAGACTAAGAAAACAATGAGAGAGGGAAAGACAGTATCAAAATCAGAACACTAAAGCTCTGATGTAGCCCCATTTGCAAGGTGAAGAAAAGCGATATGCCCCATTGATGCTGTACACGTTTCAAGTCTTGTGCTCCAATATCTCTGTCCAGTTACCGCATACTAGAATGCAAGTAAGAAGACGGTCTTTAGGCTTGCCACCTTGATCCACAGGCAGAGATCAAAGTGCAGGGCTAAGAAACAAATCCCGCTGAGGGTGGATGGAGGGCCGGCTGCTGTTGCTGTGACACAGCACAGCAGAGGGAGGCGGGCAAAGAGCACGTCCGACCCCTCTTCCTCACTTTGTGCCCACTTGTTACCTCAGCAGTTCTTTGGTTCATCCTGTGGATGAAAGACTAATAAATT
Organism: Phocoena sinus; assembly: GCF_008692025.1. Lineage (NCBI taxonomy): Eukaryota > Metazoa > Chordata > Mammalia > Artiodactyla > Phocoenidae > Phocoena > Phocoena sinus. The sequence continues at coordinate 82,622,307 of NC_045764.1, forward strand.
CGGCCCTATTAACAATTCTTTGGCAATTTCTTTCCAAAATCCACTCCACTAATATACGTTCTCGATACTTCATGATTAGTCAATTGCCAATAAGTCCTAACTAATCTCATTTCTTCTCTATCTCCAGAAGAGTCATAAGAATAGTGTTTTTGAAGTATCGTTTTAATCATACACTCAGTGGCTTATAATGGCTCTCAAATGCCTCCATGTAAAGTCCAAAGGAATCTAAGTTCCTTACCACATAATTTCAGTGCCTTCTATCAGCATTCCCTCTTAATCGGCTGAAATAATTTTTTTTATTCTGTTAGCTTCAAATAGCAAGTGCTTGTTGAAAGCTTATTCTGGATCCTGCATCCTGTTATGAGAGTCACTTCTCAAAATCTGCAGGCTGTCTTCAGCATATAAATAACTTGCTTACTCCCAAATCTGAGCTTTTATTCATGCAATTCCTCGCTCCAGGAATGTCCTTATTCTCATTTCATGCCTAAGACCCATGTCTGAAGATCTGGTTTGGATCAGAGTGAACAGCATGGGGAGGGCGGGCAGCTTGTCTAGAGAGCTGCCAGCACACAGCTGTGTGCCGTTTCTCACCTCTGCTTCGTGTCAGACTGCACCTTCTTCTACACGGCCTCCTCATCCTCTATTACACACGCCTATGCACAGCAGCTCCTCGACTGCTCAGTGTTGACATAAAGCAGCCGAGGGAACTGTTTTCATCTGCTCCCCTCACCTTCCATCTGCCAAAATCTTCCTTGCTCTAACATTAGGCCCTCTTTTCTTAGAAAGATCCGGGCAAAGCACCTGCCATAACAGGCTCGCAGAAGAGCACAACTGCCGAGGCCCTGAAAGGCTGGCGTCCCCTTCACATGCAGGGATGTGCACGTGCAGACTCTCACGCTGCTGCTCGCCGGCACCGCCTCCTCGGGGAGGGGCATAGCTGACAGACATGGCTAGGGCTACAAATACGTCGGTGGGATCCTGGGAGAGCTAAGGTGGTTTCTGAGGAAAGGAAGAATGGAGACACTTCTGGCTTAAGTTTATAGCTGCTTAGTTACCAGAAATTTCAACTTTAACCAGGATTCAAATTCAACTACTTTTTTTTACTTAATAAATATTAAGTACCTACTATTGTCACACATGGTTTTAAAGAAAGTTGTGAATTCACCAGATACACATGGCCCCTGACCTCCAAAAGCTTAAAGTCTTTGAAAATAGGCTATTACAATAAAGTATAACCTAGTAAGTAAAAAACTAACTTTTTAGAGCCAAAAATGTATACGTTCTTAAGGTTCTCTATTTATGAAGTTCAGTTAGACTTGAGAAACACTGCTCTAAAAAGCAAAATTAAATTCCTGAAGGAAAAAAAAATAGAAGCCAACAAATGAAGCAACACTAAAATATTAGCATGACCTCGCAAACTACGTCTAAAATCAACAATACACCAAAACACACCAAATTTCTCTTTTAAAAAGCAAGACGCTAAAATCTTCCATGGGAAACTACAGTCATCAAAGGACAGAAAGAGTTTGAACTAATACTTTTCACAGTGATCTGGATTAAAGGAATGAGGCTGTAGTTCTGCTCCAGAAATCTTTAAAAAAACTGCAAGCTCAAATATGGCCAAAGCCTAAAAGAACTGCATAACGGTGAAATGTGACTCGGCTGTAAGAAGTATTATTTTAATTCTTGTCTAAATGCATTTTTTAAAGTATTTCAATGACAAACACCAAACTTAAAACTCAGGTTAAAACTATTTTAGGGACTTCCCTGGTGGCACAGTGCTTGGGACTCCACGCTCCCAATGCAGGGGGCCCGGGTTCAATCACTGGTCCGGGAAGTGGATCCCACGTGCATGCTGCAGCTAGGAGTTCGCATGCCACAACCAAGGAACCAGCGAGCTGCAGCTGGGGAGCCCGCATGCCTCAACTAAGGAGCCCTCGTGCTGCAACTGGGAGCTAGGAGGCCAGCAAGCCGCAGCTAAGGAGCCCTCCTGCTGCAACTGAGACCCGAAGCAACCAAATGGATAATAAATAATTTTTTTAAAAAAACTATATTTTACCATATAAAACTGAATTTCTATCTAGGCCTTTGATCAAAAGGGCAAAACTTTCCTATAACATTGAAATCTTTGTTTTACTAACCCCAAGAGGTGACTTGTAATTGAGAACAAAGTATTTTTTAGGGAAGCATTTTTTATAATGTTTGTTGTAGAAAACTATTTCACTAAAAGCTGTGAAATAGGTTGTCACCCACTAACCTATAAGCACTACAACCTCATTTAAACTGAACTATAATTCAGTGAGTATTATAAAGGACTGTGTGGATTTTAGAAACAAAAGCCAAATAATCTTCCTTTATAAAAATGTATTTTAAAAAAAGTCCCTCCAATACATTAGCTTAATGATACAATTCAGAAATTCAGTTTCACACCGAATATGTCTTACCTAAGTCATTATTTTTTGTTATAGCATTAGCTGCCCTGGTTCGGGGTCCCTGCTGTGTAAACTGATACCCAAATTTAAGGATATTGGTATTTTCCTCAAGCATCTTGGCCATTTCCAATTCTACAGCCGTCCCCAACTGCTGCCTCTGGAATAATTGAAAATAAAGAACAGTATTAATGAGCTAGATCAAAATACTTTTTCAGGTACATGTTGATTCCTTAAAAATTTTCCCAAGTCTTACACCATACATAAGAGAAACAAAAAGTTTAGTGTATGATCATACAGACATCAAACAAATGTGGATTATTACAGTGAGAGACCACTTCATACCCACTAGGATGACTATAATCAAAACGACAGACAATAGGGGCTTCCCTGGTGACGCAGTGGTTGAGAGTCAGCCTGCCGATGCAGGGGACACGGATTCGTGCCCCGGTCCGGGAGGATCCCACATGCCGCGGAGCGGCTGGGCCCGTGAGCCACGGCCGCTGAGCCTGCGCGTCCGGAGCCTGTGCTTCGCAACGGGAGAGGCCACAACAGTGAGAGACCCGCGTACCGCAAAAAAAAAAAAAAAAAAAAAAAAAAAAAGACGATAGTAAGTGTTAGCAAGGATATGGAAAAATTGGGAGCTTTAGGCGTGCTGGCAGGAATGTAAAATGGTACAACTGTTATGGAAAACAATTCGGCTATTTCTCAAAAGGTTAAACACAGAGTTACCATATGACTCAGCATTTCCACTCCTAGGTATATACCCATGAGAAGTGAAAACATATATTCATATAAGAATCAGTACATGAATGTTCACAGCAGCATATCTGTACAATTCGAAAAGTGGAAACAACCCAAGTATAATAGATTATTCAGCCATAAAAAGGAACAGGTACTGATATATGCTACAACATGAATAAACCTCCTGAACATTTTGCTAAGTGAAAGAAGGAAGACACAAAAGGTCACATATTACATAACTCCATTGATACGAACTGTCCAAAATAGGCAAATGCATAGAGACAGAAAGTAGATTCGTGGTTGCCAGGGGTTGGTGGGAAGGGCGACTAGGAAGTGACTGCTGATGGGTGTGGAGTTTCTTTTGGGGGCGATGAAGATGTTCTGGAGTTAGACAGTGGTGATGGTTGCACAACTCTATGAGTATACTAAAAATCATTTAATTGTATACTTTACAAGAGTAAATTTTATGGTAAGTGAATTATATCTCAATAAAAAAATTGGAAACATTGATTAGCATTCTGGTTAATTTTTAAGATATAACTCTTCTTTCTACCTTCATAATCTACAAAATTTACTTACTTTGAAGGATTAAGGGAGTCATTTACCACATATTTTTTTAAAATAACTGAAGTTATTTTTCAAATAAAAGAGACTGAAGTGTTTTAGTCAAATGTGTAATGTTGTTTTATTTTTAGTTCATTACCACTGTGGATGGAAACACCTCTAACATGTATATTTCTCTGCTTCTTTAAAGAAAAGTGCGTCTGGCATGGGTGACCCAGCATTATCTTACAGTGTCAGCACTGAATGTGGCTGCATAGGAGTATGTGTCTCTGGGTAACCTGGGTACTGGAGTTTTCTGTTTTTCACTGAACCTATTCTGTTCACCTACTGTGTCTGGGACTGACATGCTACAGATGCAAAAATTTTATTATGTGGATCTTGCCACTGAAGAGCTGAAAAATTTGAGGATGGACTGTCACCTGTAAGAATTATTCCAGTTCAAAACAGCCAGCCATCTAAATTCTCTTAAGACCAGCCAGGGAGAGTTGCTTGTATACCTTTCTATACATTAAGTTAATATTCTGGATGCCCCACATGTTCTCTCATCCCTTTTCAGGACCACCTTCCGAAGGGTTCCCTGAAAGCCCTCCTCCCACCCACCTCCTGAGTCCCCAGGCTCTGCACAGAGTGTGGGCTGTAGTTTCCTCAAAGCTGCTGCTGTACATCACCGACCTGATTGTCGATTTTCAGCTCAGCCAGGGTTTCATTATCTCTCAAAGCATCAATCAGTGCTAGAATCCCAGCTCCTGTAATAAAGTTGGACTCCATATTTAAGCTCTTCAAACTTTTGTTCACTCTTAGCATCTCTGCAAATGCCTGGAAATTAAAGAAAATATTTGGAGATTACAGTTTGACAGCACCTAGTAAATAAACACTGAACAAGCCTGAAACAAATACACAAATCAATACAACTGCTTTAATGTTTCTTATTAGATTGTTTTAGCTTGACACACTACACCTCACAGGTCTCACATGTATCTATTTTCACATGCACTTGGTCACAGACTTTAGATTTTTTTTTGTCATGTGTAATTCCCCATCGGCAACATTCTCTACTGCGATTCATTCCTACTTCCACTTCATGCTTCTTTCTCCTGCGTCTCTCATACTTTCTCTGAGTCTCTGTGTAGGAGTAACTTCATCAATGTCTCTTTGCTTTTTTATTTCCCTTTGCCGGCACCGCACAGCATTCAGGATCGTAGTTCCCTGACCAGGGATCAAACCCACACCCCCCTGCAGTGGGAGCGCAGAGTCTTAACCGCTGGACCGCCAGGGAAGTCCCATCAATTTCTCTTTGGAACATCTTTTCTTACTTGCGTCCTGCTGCAGCTGGGTTACTGTGAAGCCCAAATGAGGGTAAATTATGGACTAATTTCCAAGGCAGGGACCAAAAGGACTGCCTAAGGCAGAAGGCCAGAAAAGATCACAGATGACTGGAACTGAGAGAGCACAAAAACTATGGAGAAGGGGCTAACTAAATATTCAAAGAACGGTATGTTTTCCATCTGCTTCCGTTACATTTCTCACAGGATATGGCAGTGCTAGGAATTTGACCCAGTGCTTAATAAGTGCTATACTGATTAATTAACAAAGCCTGTAAGTGAGCAGAAGGGAGCGGGGAGGAGGAAGAAGAGGAGTGTGAGTTTATTTATAAAGCCCTGCAGAGGCGTCAAAAGAAAGGCCAAACTCCAGAGAATATGGGTAAGATCAAGCTTAAAATTAAAGTCAAGTTAAAGAAAAGGCAATACTGTGCAGTGATACTAGAAAGAACTGGGGACAGATACCTACACACTTGAACGTCCTAATAGCAACGACTGGCTGTGTGACTTGGAGCAAATCCCTTATCCATCCATCTGTACACACATTTATTAAAATATTACAGTGGCCTATTTTTGATAAGTACTGTTCTGTAAATTCAGAAATAAAACATACAAGTCTCTACCTGATGGAACTTACATTTTAGTGGGGGGCCCACATAGTAAGTAAGCAAAATGTAATGTCAGGTGGTAAAAAGGGCTATAGAGGAGGGAAAAAGGCATAGCAGGGTGGATGGGGAGTGCTGGGGGTAGGAGTGGGGTTGCTGTTTTAGATACGAGGGTCAGGAAAGGCCTCACCTGGAAGGTGACATCTGAGCAAGGACTGAAATAATTTAAGTGATGAAGTAAAATTACGTGGAATATCTTCAGGGAGAAAGTTCTAGGCAGGAGGAACAAGTGTAAAGGCTCTCAGTTGGGAGCATGCACGGCCTGTTTGAGGCAGAGCAAGGAGGCTGTATGGCTGGAGCAGAATGAAAGAAACAGCAAGAGGGGAGATGAGGTCTGCTCATGTAAGGCCTCATTAGGCCACTGAAAGATTCTGATTTTTACTTAGTGAGATAGAGAACTGCTGGAGGGTTCTGAGTACAGGAATGAGAACATTTAAGTTTTAAGAGTCACTTCTGATGCTGTGTATAGAGATGAAGCAGGCAGCTCAATTAGGATAATCCAGGTGAGAGGAGTCAGTGGCTTGGACCAGGGTGGTAGCTGTGAAAATGGTGGGACGTGGTTGGATATACAGGAAATATTTGAAGACACAGCTGGATATACTTTTAAAGTTGTGAGAAAGGGAAGTCAAGGATCACTCCATTATTATTATTGTTATTTTATTTTTTTGGCTTGAGCAAATGAAAGAATGAAGTTGCCATTTAGTGAGATAGGAAAGAGTGTGAGAGAGGCAGGTATGGGACGGAAGTCAGGAGTTTGATTTGGGACTTGGGTTTGAGACGTCTGTTAGGTATACAAGTAAAGCTGTTAAGCAGTAGCTGGACATGGGTTTGGAGTTGAGGGGAGAGGTGTGAACTGGAGATAATAATATTGGGAGTCATCAGCATGCATAGATAATATATAGCAATGAAACAATGAGATCACCCAGAAAGTGAGTGCAGATAGAGAAAAGAAGAAGGACTAGAACTGAGCTCTGAGCCCTTTAGATGTTTAGATGTTGGGGAGATGAGGAGGAACCAGTGTAGGGACCAGAGAGGTAGGAGGAGAATCAAAGGGAGTGCTGTCCTCAAAGCCAAGAAGAAAAGGGTTTATACCCTGATCGAGTGGGATTTACCCCAGAAATGCAACGTTGATTTAACACATAAAAATTAATCAGGGGCTTCCCTGGTGGCGCAGCGGTTGAGAGTCCGCCTGCCGATGCAGGGGACACGGGTTCGTGCCCCGGTCCAGGAAGATCCCACATGCCGCAGAGCGGCTGGGCCCGTGAGCCATGGCCGCTGAGCCTGCGCGTCCAGAGCCTGTGCTCCGCAGCGGGAGAGGCCACAACAGTGAGAGGCCCGTGTACTGCAAAAACAAAACAAAGTTAATCAATGTGGGACTTCCCTGGTGGTGCAGTGGTTAAGACTCCGCCTACCAATGCAGGGGACACAGGTTCGATCCCTGGTCCAGGAAGATTCCACATGCCGCAGAGCAACTAAGCCTGTGCGCCACAACTACTGAGCCTGCGTTCTAGAGCCCGCGAGCCGCAACTACTGAGCCCACGTGCCTAGAGCCCGTGCTCCACAACAAGAGAAGCCACTGCAATAGAAGCCTGAGCACCGCACTGAAGAGTAGCCCCCGCTCGCCACAACTAGAGAAAGCCCATGCACAGCAACGAAGACCCAATGCAGCCAAAAATAAAAAATAAAATAATAAAATAATTATTAAAACAATCAATGTAATATACCATATTAACTGAATAAAAGACCACATGAATAAAACCACATGATCACCTCAACAGACACAGAAAAAGCATTTGATAAAAATTCAACACTATACATCCATAAATGGAACCCTCTGCAGGTGTTAAAATAATGATGTATAACTTTATATGTTGATATGAAAAGATCTCTGAGATACACGGTTAAGTGAAAAATGAAGTTGCAGAACAGCCTACACTGCATGACTCCATTTATGTTTAAAAAATTTCATAGAAAGGAAATACCGAAGAAAGTAAACATAAAATGGTAGTAAGTAATGTATTGCCTAATAGTAAACATCAATTGAAAAAGAGTAAATTTTTTTTTTTTTTTTTACTGATATTTGCTCTTATTGATTGTTGCACATCATGGTTACTAACAGTTGATCTTAAAACACAGTTTTGAAACTACATTAAAAAATTACTTTAGTTTTTAAATTTATTTTTTACTGAAGTATAGTTGAATTAAAAGAGAGTAAATCTTGTTCATAAAATCAGTTTAAGCACCTTTGTAACATGCCCTGGTATTACACAGCCATAATTTCGATATTATTAGTAGTCAGCTTACTTACAACAGCAACGGGGTCATTGCTTCGGGTGGCTGCAAGACTGAAATATTTCACATGTGTGTTGGTTTCCAAAGCCTTTGCAAAATCTTTTAGGGTTGGAATTGGGATATTCTTGAAAGACAAAAATGTGAAACATTATTACATTTTAGTTTTCAGGAAATTCAGTCCATTAATCAAATACATCTGTACTTTCTTTTTTGCATTAAAATGTATTCAGAAATTATGTAACATACAACCGCTGGTCTACAACTGAAAACAAACAACTCGGCCTCCTTCTTACTTCTTTGATTTCTCTATTATGGTACAAACTGTTGGCATAGAGCAGAGCATACATCACTGTTTCTCTAGCATTGAGGTTAAAGAAATTCTTTTTAATTATTTGTATTATGAGAAGTCAGCCCTTGAGTACTCAAAGTGGATCCACTTTTCTACAAAGAGAAAGATGTGGGAATCTACTTATGATGATTCCTGACGCAGATGACATACTGTTTTCAGTCACTCAAGCTGCAAGGTATTAAGAGAGATTAACTCTACATTTCTTGAAATGAGGAAAGAGATAGTTTTAGGAGACACTGATCTTCCCCCTTGGTACCAAGACTTCAATTTCCTGTAGCCTGCCTATTTTCAGATTGTTACTATTGATTTAGAGATAAACATACACTGAATTGAACTGAATTTTTTTTAAAAATAAGACTAGTGATCAACTAGGGATATTAGCTTTCCCCAAGGCTTTTCCCCCTCCACTCACAGGAAGGAACACCCACAAGAAGAGCACAGAGGTCTTATTCCCTAGGTTCTTGTAATTTCCACATGTTCTCCCTTCCTCCAATTCAGATATATTAAGATTTAAAATGAGGAATCTGTAATGAAGCTATTATACAATGGCTAATATGTTGAGATCATCTGAGTTTACTCTTTGGTAATTAATTATCCCTGTGCCCTCCTAACTCATTTCTTCTTTCTTTACTCCAAGGAAGAGTTGCATTTTTAAAATCCCAGTGAGATCCCACAAAGCCCAATTCTAGGTGTTTACTCAAGAGAAATGAAAACATACATTCACACAAAAACCTGTATGTGAATGTGTATAGTGGCTTTATTTATAACCATCCCAAACTGGAAGCAACTCCTATGTCTATCAGCTGGTGAACGGACACACAAACTGCAGCACATCCAGACAAAGGAATGCTGCTCTACAACACAAAGGAGCAAACCACTGAGACACACAACAGCATGGACGAGTCTCAAATGTACTGTGCGAAGTGAAAGAAACCAGACTCAACGGCTACACACTATATAGTTCCATTTATATGAAATTCTGGAGAAGGCACAACGATAGGGAAAGGAAACAGATCCCTGGGTGTCAGGTGCTAGAGCTGGTGGCAGGGAATGATGACACAGGGTTGTGACATGTTCTACATCTGACTGTGGTGGTAGTTGTACAACTGTATCCAGTTACTTTAACTCATAGAACTGCACGCTAGGAAGGGAGAATTTCACTATATACACCTTATAGCTCAAGAGAGCTGATTAAAACAGCAAAACCTGAAAGGCTAAAATGCTCCTAAAAGTGGGCAGTACTTTGGAAGCCCGAGAGGTATACTCTGACAGTCTGTAGAGTTTATATTTCTATGTGATAGCCTTTAAAAAGTAAATCAGAAAAATACTATAATACTTTAACTTCTAAAATCGAAGGAATCTACGTTAGTATACTACTAGAAGTAAAAACTTTACTATTAAGTAGAAAGGATTAGACTATATCAGAACTGCCCAGCTCTCATCCTAGATCCAACTGACTCAAAGCAATTCAGAACAACTTTTTGTTTGCGTATCACACCTACCTTTATGTTATTCAAATTAACTTCAACAAGACGCACATCATTTTCTTTAATTTTCTGTAAACTCTCTTCAACATTGGTTGGATTTGGGGGCTCATCAAATACTGGAAGAATCTTTTCACCTTTTACCACATCTGTAGCAACAAATGAAAAGAGCAAGAGTGTAACTGGTTGATACTATTACAGTGAATGCATATATTAACTTGGAAACACACAGCACACATACACAAACATATTCAGTAGAACAAATTTATAAGTTTCTCTCCCCAAATTTCTTTTTTTTTTTTTTTTTTTTTTTTGCGGTACGTGGGCCTCTCACTCTTGTGGCCTCTCCCGTTGCGGAGCACAGGCTCCGGACGCGCAGGCTCAGCGGCCGTGGCTCACGAGCCCAGCTGCTCCGCAGCATGTGGGATCTTCCCAGACCGGGGCACGAACCCGCGTCCCCTGCATCGGCAGGTGGACTCTCAACCACTGCGCCACCAGGGAAGCCCTCCCCAAATTTCTAAAAGATCCTTTATGTGCTCCCACATAAAGCACTGAAATAAAATTTTACTGAATATAAATACCAAACATAATTCATTTAATTTGTTTGCAGTGTATCAGCCTTCAAAAATGAGTATTTTCACTGCCTCTTGCCTCGGTGTATTACAAGATATTTTTACCATGAAAATATAGTTGATGACACAAGCTGGTGATCCCATTTATTTTTAGCAATGTCCAAGATAAAGTTCTCATATGACAGAATCTCACAACTCATCAGTTTCTCTGAGGTTTGACTAGTAATTAATTCAAAGGCAGTAAGAATCAGAGACATGAACAAACACAGCCTCCACAAAGAGTGAGTTGACAGAAGGACACACTGCCTGTTCCTCCTGTGGGGAGTACTACACAATGGGAAAGGGCAGAGGACTCTTATCAGGAAGAAGAGTAGAAACAGGGAATGGGGAGACAGAGAAAGGTAATGGTGCATAGAAGAACTACTGAGACAGGAATTCCCTGCCCTCCTTCATCCTACAGCCCAGTCCTTCACCATTTATACCCACACACATGGCCAGAATACAGCTATTCAAAACTGAAAGAGGACCCAGAAGCCTTGAACCCTCTAGTGAGATGTAAATGCGCTCTAAGGTATGTGTGGAGGTCCATGAACACCTATAACAGATAAACTTTTATGGATATATTTTCTGGGGAGAACACCTAGAGCATCAGATTCTTAAAGACGAGAATGACCACAACATTAAGAGCAAGTGACATGGAAAGACTGACAGGGTCACTGTCTGGCTTAGTTATTCCCTGCTGCCCTCCTCTAGCTTTTAGAAGCAAAACTCACCTTAAGACAAAGTATATTGCTTACTCATGCAATAAATTCCCTCTAAGAGTACCTTGTTCTTTTCAAATATCACACACACACACAGAGACACCCTCCTACACACAGCATCCTGAAGAGATCAGCTCAGACAAAAGTCTGAAAATTAATTTCCTGAGGACAGCTGAAAGATCAGCAAGGCAGTCTTCTTCAACATGGTAGATCAAGGGGACTGGAGAAAATCTTCCTCACTGAATGGAAAATTCAATGAGCTCCTCCTCAATTCTAAATTTTCTACAACCAAAAAATTCCTTTTGTTCTCTGCAGAATGCGTATAAAGAGCCTTGCTCTATAATGAAATAATGGATCCAGTCAACAGGATGTGGAAACTATTAAGAAAGGTTCATGGGGAACTTTAATTGGATGGATCAGGTTGCCAAAATTTGAGTCCACTGATCAATCTTAACACATTCCCCAAAGAGGAATGACCAGACTTGATATACTTCCTAATGTGATTCAATCATTACCCAGGAAGCATTCTTGCCAAAAAAAATTAAAAACTGCACCTGAATTTGATCAAGCTTCTAGAAAACAACAGTTTACAGAAACACAGGAGGTAGAGAGAAACAAGTAAAATGATACCACAAGGTTGCAATCAGCCAAATCCAGAATGTGGAAAATTCTACATGACAACACAGTTTCTTCAAGGGATAAATGCCATGAAGAAAGTGGGAAAGAAGCTGAGGAGGAGAACTGTTAATAAATTAAGAGGAACTTAAACCAAACGACAACCAAATGCAATATGTGACCCTTATCTTGATCCTGATTTGAACAAACCAGCTGTGAAATGATGTTTTTGAGAGAAAATGGGAAATCTGAACATGGACTGGGTATTAGATGATATGAAGGAATCGCTGGTGATCTTTAAGTTCGATAATGGCATTGTGGTTATGTTACAAGAAAAGCCTTTGTGAGAGACACATATGGAAATATTTATGGGTGAAGTAATACAAACAAACAGGATTTGCTTTAAAATATTCCAGGGAAAAGAGTAGAAGGGGTGGGAGGGAGGCAGACGGTGGATGAAACCCAGCTGGCATAATGTGAAAAACAGCTGAAGCTGGACGATGGATATATTATTCCCTCTTCTATAATGTATGCTTGAACATTTCTACAGTAGAAAGTAAAAAAAATAGGGGAATGGCCAATTATAGAACATTCATAAAATGGAATGTTATACAGATGTTTGAATGAGGTAAGTCCGTATGTACTAACTAGGAAATGTGATATATTGCTAAGTGATATACTATATAGCATGGATTAAAATCCTCAACACCGATTTCGTGGGATATTGAAGCTAGTTACTTAATCATTTTAAAACCTCAGCTCCTTCAAAGGCATATTAAAGATAATAATAATACTTGTTTCGTAGAACTGTTGTGAGGATTGAGAACAATTTACCTTCAAGAGCTGTGCACAGAAGAACATGGCCCATGGTAAGCATTCAAAAACATCAGCCAACAGTATTATTATTGAAAAATTCAGGGACAAGAAATATTTCTAGTATGATCCAAATTTTGTAAGAAAAGAAAAGACAATTCGTGTATAGCACGTATACATATGTAAGTTTATATAAGCATAATACAAAGTCTGGAAGGATATATTCCCAATTGTTAACAGTTAGGGAGGGGGTGGAGGTAGGGTACAGGGAGTAGGAGGCATGACGGCTGTGAATAGAGACACTTCTACTGCTTACCTTGTGCCCTCAGGTCTTGTTTAAATTTATTACAAAATAGGCATGACTTTGGTGATTTTTTTTTTTTTTTTGCGGTTCATGGGCCTCTCACTGTTGTGGCCTCTCCCGTTGCGGGGAAACGGGCTCCGGATGCGCAGGCTCAGCGACCATGGCTCACGGGCCCAGCCGCTTCACGGCATGTGGGATCTTCCCGGACCGGGGCACGAACCCGTGTCCCCTGCATCAGCAGGCGGACTCTCAACCACTGCGCCACCAGGGAAGCCCAACTTTGGTGATTTTAAGATGTCTTATAAATAAATTTTTTAAAAAGCTTTGCTTTAGGTTATCTAATACTTTGTGTCAGACGAAAAGGTTCAGGGGTTGAATAGTTCTTTGCTTTCCCCTGAATCTGATTTTATAATATACTTTCTTTGTCAGCACTGTTGGGGGTTTCTTGAAAATCAGGAACACTGAAAACAAAATGTCAGTAAAAGCCAAGTTTGACTAGTTTTTATAGCGTTTACCATTAGTATTATTTAGTGAGGTGAGAGTAGTTCCTATTACATTTGCTGACACATTAAGCATAAAATATTTAATATTCTATTCTCAATGGTTTTCTAGGTCAATACCATCTAACTGGAATCTTAGGTTTCAAGTACATATGCATAACATTTGGTATGCAAATACTGAAGCTATTACATGGAGAAAACAAAACATAATTAACAAAGGACTGGAATTCACAAAGCATTATAATTACTCACTTGAAAAATGTTCTTGGTCGACACCATTACTACTTCCCACTATATTGCAGAACTGTGTATTCGTTATCAAATTGTGCATCCCAAGAATAGCTATAAATATAGAAAAAGAAAATTATTTTTTTATGTCCATCAATTTTAAACATAAAGAATTAATTTTATGCCCCCAAATTTCTATCAACGATTTTAACACTCTCTGGGCTTTTTCCTACTCAATTAAATACACATTTCATAGCTAAAAAAAAAAAAAGAGAGAAAACATGATTAAAAACCACCTACAATCTCTTTCTTATCAATACCCTTGTAATTTCTCCCCACATTTCTGAATTTAGACACGGCTGGAGCCAGCTTAACCCTAAACCTAAGTCTATGCTTAGCTCCATCTGGTGGCCAAGAGAGAAAATGGAAATGATCTATTGTTGCTGTTCATCCTCAGAGGATTTCTCCAAACATAATGCGATAAAAGGCAGATTTTTCAACTTAACCTTAACTCTCATGTTAATTTACATTTGTATTTTAGCTAAGAGTAGAATACTAAAAGTATGGTTGAATTCTCATATTTAAGATTAAAGTAGCACCCCTCAAAAATGACACTTAGGAGGAGAAATAGATTTTGTTTTTGATGGCCTTTTGCACAAATAAGGCAGAAGCTACAGTATGCCTCTGGCCCATTCCACTCTGATGAATGTACCATTTATAAATCCATTAGCCCTCAGCCCGCCCCAAGGAATAAGATACCTGCTGTAGCTGTAGTACCACACCTTGACTGTCCCTTCCCTGGGTCCTTCCCAAAGAACCATCACTGCTCCTTTAAAACATGTTAGTTCTTAAAGTTATTTGGTACTAACCTCTCCCCATGTGTCATATTTTTCTATCTAGAAAAATGGGTGTGGGTGGAGGCAGCTGGGGGCAGATACTGGTCCAGATAACAAACTGGCAATGATGAAAATCACAGGGAGGTTTGGAAAGTTCCATATATCTTCAGAAAAGTTGGGAAAGTGATGAGTATAGCTCAGGACTGACTATTTTATCTAATTTCCAGTTACCCGTTTCTGGGTCTTCTAATAAAATGGGATAGCAGTAGACCCTGGAGACAGCTTCTAGCTGACCACCAGCTGATGAAAGATTTTTATAAAGACTTTCAAAGATGGCAACATGGGAAAAGACATCCAATAATCAATACATTCCATTCATATAAAAATTTCACCATTAAGAGAATTTAAAGAAACTAAATCCTTTATGTCAGATTTACAGTGTAAAAAACAAAGCCAAGTGTACGGTTACTTATTCAACAGCGCTCTGCTGGGCAAAGCAAGCATTTGTATAGTGTGTATAAGGTGTGTGCTGGTATTTTCCTCCCCTCTACACCATTCACAAATTAATTTTTTAGGAGATACCTGCGAGATCACACAATTCTGTATCAGAAGCACTTGTCAAAGCTTCTTCTAGTTCTGGATCAAGAGATACTTTTTCTTCTGTAAAAGTCTGTACAGGTTTCTGCTTAGGGATAAATATTTTCCCTGTAAAATAAAGCAGTTTGTTAGTTTCATTACTACTGCTAGTAACTCACCATTTTATTCTTACAAAAATTATTAGAAGTATGTGCAGCTGAAGCTGAAGTAAAAGGTCAAGATTAACATCTACAATAATTTTGTTTCATCTTCGGTATGTATTTATAAGTTTCTAAGGCAACACTTTGGCCATATAAGTTGGAACAAGAAAAAGAAATGAACCGAGAAATTTTCCCATTTGTGAAAAGTAAAAATAGGCTCTTTCTGGAGTAATTATGAGTTATTCTACAAATACTAAATCAAAAAATAAATGAATAAACAAAAAAATTCTATAAATTAAGGAAAAAACAGAATTCATTTTCTTATTCTTAAGCAAGGAACTGCTACAGTCCCTTGGGGGATGGCAGAGGCAATTCTAATTCCAGAAATTCAAGTTCTAATTGCAAAGAAATTCCTGTATGTCCTGAGTGGTAGTCTGAACCTTTCTGTCACTGTTCTTCTAAGCCTCCATGACACTAACAAGGTTACCTGTTAAGAAACTAGTTATTCTAGAAACCTACAGTATTTATTATGTGAAAATCAGTATTTTATTACCATATGTTCAATGCAAAACTGAAAACATGAAAGGAATGGAAAATGATAATGATATAGCTGCAGCGCAAGCCAACCAAACAAGAGGTACTTACACGTGGTGGGACTGTTACCAAGATTGACTCTGGTTTCCCCCCTGAGAGAGGTGAAAATCCTAACTAAGTGATCTAGGAAGGCCTATGTGTGGATTCACACAACCTCCAATTATTTTCTTTTCTATCAGAAAATTACCAGGAAAATGTGTGAGAATATGTGACCTGATGAATCTATGTAGTTAGTGTTCTATCAAAAGAAATATTTGTGGGCTTAATAATCAGTGTAGTGAATGTTGTACAATTCTTGTTCAAGGTAAATATCAATCAGTGTAACTCATAAGAAATCCTTCCACAATACAGACTGCTCCCAGGAATCTGACCAAAGCTGGTCAGATATTTTCAGCTAAGCCCATCTAAAAGATTTAATTTCTGATATTATATTTCTTTTTTTATTATTTCCACTTGGTTCTTGTTTAAAAAAATTAGCTTCCATCTCTCTGCCAAAATTCTTCATCTCTTCACACATGCCTTGTCCACCAGATTTTCTGAGATTTTTATTATAAAGTTCCTGACTGATAACACCAATATTTGGGTCATATCTGGTCTTCTACTGACTGTTTACTTTTCTTGACTATAGGCCACATGTGTCTTAAGATCTCTGACTTCATATTGGGCATTTTTGTATAAAAGTATAGCAGAGACTAAAGGAAATGACATTTATTCCTAGAAAGGAATGTGCCACTCAGGTCAGTGCTGAAGTAACATGCTCTACAGTTGAGCTGAATCTGGGCTTTTTGTTGCAACGTTAGTTTAATTCATTTCCTCACTGGCTTCAAACATTTTGAGGACAGGATCAGGACTTACTCTTCAGCAAGGCCTAGGATTAGAACTCTGGTGAGGTTCTGGAGATCTCCTGAGCAGCCACTGCCTACTGTTTTGAACTGTAAAGTAGCCACATTGCTCCTGATGTGTAGTCCTGGCTGCCAGATTTCTAGGAGCTCTGTTTTCCAGTTCCACCCCCCACTTTCCCACTTTTGGGGCCTTGGCAGATCTTTCAGCCCAACGCTTATGTTGTCTGCTCTACACTTTGTGAAGTGGGAGATGGCCTGAAAGGGACTTCTCTCAGCTCTCCTGTCTCTCTCTCAATCTTCCGAGCTAAAAACCTATGCCTCAGGAGTTTTATCTCAGCTCTGCTTCACTGCCTCAGTTCTTGGAGTAGTATCCCTAGCACTAAATGAAGGCCTGAAGCAAAGAACTGGAGGGTAGTGCAGTCTCACCCTATCTCTAGAGCTGCACTGTTCGATATGATATGTTCAATACGGTATGTGACCATTTAAGTTTAAATTAGTTAAAATTTAAAATTCAGTTTCTCAGTCACACAAGCCGCATTTGGCTAGTAGCTACCGTACTGGTTAGCACAGATACTGAACATTCCCATCATGGCATAAAGTTCTAGTGGACGGTGCTGCTCTAGGGATTCTCTGATTTCTAATCTACCATGCTGGCCCATACACAGCCATTAAAAGTTTAAAGTTAGGCTGATGTCTCCTTACTCCTCTCTATGGTAGTTTCCTCCTTTTCCCTATATTTCAGTCAGGAAAGAACGCAGAATGGATCCCCTTTTTCTTTTTTGGATCACCTCTCTTATGGAGGGCTTGCCACCTTCTGGAGCCACTAAGATTTGTGTCTTCAAGCTTTCTGATTTCTTTTTTTAACTATGATTAATGTAGCTTATATGGCTTGTTTTGGTGAGAATAAGAGGTCTCTTGCGACTTCCTACATCTGAATCAGAAGACTTTCTAGGCAAGTATTTTCTTATTTAAAAAATGGCACTTGGCCAATCTACAATGTATTTATATTAGTAAGGATGCTTTTAACTGCATATAACAAAATACCCAACTTAGGGGCTTCCCTGGTGGCACAGTGGTTGAGAGTCCGCCTGCCGATGCAGGGGACATGGGTTCGTGCCCCGGTCCGGGAGGATCCCACATGCCGCGAAGCGGCTGGGCCCATGAGTCATGGCCGCTGAGCCTGCGCGTCCAGAGCCTGTGCTCCGCAACGGGAGAGGTCACAACAGTGAGAGGCCCGCGTACCACAAAAAAAAAAAAAAAAAAAAATACCCAACTTAAAGTGGTTTAAACTGGTGCTTCTCAAGCTTCAATGTGCATGTCATCTACCTAGTGATCTTATTCAAGTGCAGATTCTGATGTAGCAGGTCTAACATGAGCTCTAAGAATCTGTATTTCTAACCAGCCTCCCAGGTGATGCTGATACCGCTGATTCACAGATCACTGTCAAAGCAGCATGGGTTTAAACAATAAGTTTTTTTGTTTTTTGGGGTTTTTTTTTTTGCGGCACGCAGGCCTCTCACTGCTGTGGCCTCTCCCGTTGCGGAGCACAGGCTCCGGACGTGCAGGCTCAGAGGCCATGGCTCACGGGCCCAGCCGTTCCGCGGCATGTGGGATCTTCCCGGACTGGGGCACGAACCCGTATCCCCTGCATCGGCAGGTGGACTCTCAACCACTGCACCACCAAGGAAGCCCAACAATAAGTATTTTTTATCTCACTTAATAACTCCACAGGTAGGTGGCTGAAGGGTTGGTTCAGCAGCTCAATGTTGACGTCAAAGATCCAGGCTCTGTTCTTCTCTTTGTCTATAACTAGCATGGAAGCCTCTGTTCTCAGGCCATTAGTCTCAAGATGACCTTTGTAATACTACGTATCACATCCTCATGCGGCAAGGTCAGGGCAGGAAGGAAGGGCACTTTCTCAACTGCTGACTTTTATAAGGAAAACTGTCCGATAGATTTCTTCTCTGGTCTCACTGACCAGCACCAGGTCACATGTCCATGCCCCACCTGCAAGGGTAGCTTGAAAAGCAAGCATCTGGCCTTTTCAATCTATTTCAGAGATGGATTCTGCCAGTAATGAAGAAGGAATTTGTGAATGGTTGTTAAACAGAAAACTACCACATTTGTCCCAATGCTGAACCAGATGAAGTACACTTCTGTGCTCCCTTAATTCCCTGAACATTTCACTGTGGCTACACTTACTCATTTTGCATGTCTGTCTGTCCTCTGTGAGCTTTGCAATGTTCTGTTCCATCCTTACATTTCCTAGCTCACAGCAGGCAATCCAATTAGTTGAATAAATAATCTGGTGATCACCTCTAGCTCAACTACCTCATTGTATAAAGTATAATATAAATACCCTGGTTCAAAGTTACACAGCAGAGTTAGCACTAGAACACAGGTTCCCAATCTCTCAACCCAGTAATTTTTCCAATAAACTGGTGGCTTTCAAACTTAACTCTTTAGCAGTGGACTTTTCAATTCAAACAAATGCTTATCTATATGGTGGAACGTAACTGATCTTCTTAGTACCAAACTTTGGAGTTCTGGTGATTATTAGATAACCTTTTATCATTAGCTCACAGACGAAGGCAAATCCAAATCATTACATTCTGATAATTCCTTAATACTTTTCACAATGGCTGATATAACAAAGCGGCATACAATTCAGATGGCATGCCTTTAATTGCCATTTCAGGATAATTACATTTTCCTGAGCAAAATCTTACCAGCACTTTCAGGTGTCTATCTCCATGGCTAATGTTTGTTGGCTGCACAATGGATTCACCTGGAAAATTTTAATAAATTCTGATGTCCAAGTCCCACCCCCAGAGATTCTGATTTAACTGGTCTGATGTGCTGTATGGGACATCTGGATTTTCAAAAGCTTTCTAGGAATTCTAATGCATAGCAGCCAAGGTCGAGAAACACTGGATTATGGTATTCACTTAGTAAACAAAACTATATAAACTATCAAAAAGCTGCCTATGTCTTATTCTAGGGACCACTGGAATCTAAAGCATTATAAAAATCTAAAATGTTTATTTTTGTAATCCTCATCCACAGTCCATAGAGACATTATTCTTTTTCTTTTTCTTTTTCTTTTGCACAAGGGAGTTCCAATCCCCCATCAGCATGTTCTTTCTTTCTTTTTTTTTTAATGTTTATTTATTTGGTTGCACCAGGTCTTAGTTGCGGCAGGCAGGCTCTTTAGTTGCAGCTCACCAGCTCCTTAGTTGTGGCATGCAAACTCTTAGTTGCGGCATGCATGTGGGATCTAGTTCCCTGGCCAGAGATCGAACCCAGGGTCCCTGCACTAGGGGTGTGGAGTCTTAACCACTGCGCCACCGGGGAAGTCCCGAGGCATTATTCTTATCTAATTTTTCCCCATACATAAACTTTTGCTAATACTTACAAATACAAAATGGATCTCATCAGAAAAAAACAACAAAGCAAAACAAAATTTCCAAGGGCTTATGGAAATTCTGTGACACAGAAGTTTGCTCTATTTATACAGCTGTGAAATAATTCGGTACCTCTTCTGATACTCCTCTTTACAATTTCTCTGTATGTAGAGATTTTTGTTGCAGAGGTATTTAGCTTATACAGTATTATGTTTTTAACACTACAAAAAGTAATCACTTCATATTTCTTCATGATTAAACAGGAATACACTGTAAGAATTATACTTCAATGTGTATATATAAAATCTTGTTATAGAAAATTAAAAGTAAGGAAAATTACTTTTGTAAGAAAGGATAAAATAGGCAGAACTTAAGTTTAGTATTATGAATACAGTACTTAAGCGGTTCTCCTCAAACTCTTTATAGACTTAACCCCTTAAACAAATCTCAGCTATTTGCAGAAAGTGACAAGGTGATTCTAAAATTCATGTGGAAATCCAAGAGACCCAGAAGAGCCAAACAATCTTGAAAAAGAACAGCTGAACGACTCACACTTCCCAATTTCAAAACTTAATACAAGACTTCACTGGTGACCCAGTGTCCACCTGCCAGTGCAGGGGACACGGGTTCAATCTCTGGTCCGGGAAGATCCCACGTGCCGTGGAGCAACTAAGCCCGTGCGCCACAACTACTGAGCCTGCGCTCTAGAGCCCGCAAGCCACAACTGCTGAAGCTTGCGCGCCTAGAGCCCATGCTCGGCAACAAAAGAAGCCACCAGGATGAGAAGCCCACGCACCGCAATCAAGACTAGCCCCCGCTCACCACAACTAGACAAAGCCTGCAAGCAGCAACGAAGACACAACGCAGCCAAAAATAAATAAATAAATAATTTTTAAAAAACCTAAATACAAAGTTACTGTAATCAAGATAGTGTTATGGTGTACAAGGAAAGACATTTACATCAATGAAATAGAATTGAGAACCCAGAAGTAAACTCATATTTATGGTCAATTGAATTTCTACAAGGATACCAAGACAATTCGATTGAGCAAGAGTTGTCTTTTCAACAAATAGTGCTTGGACAGTTGGATAGCTATATGCAAAAGAAGTTGAAGTTGGACCCCTATATTTCATACCATACACAAATATTAATTGAAAATGAATTACAGACCTAAATGTAAGAGCTAAAACTATAACTGAGAAAAAAAAAAAAAAACCCTAAGAGTAAATATCCATGGCCTTGAGTTAGGGAATGATTTCTTAGATACAACAACAAAATTACAAACAACAGGACTTCCCTGGTGGCAGAGTGGTTAAGAATCCACCTACCAGCTCTATTTACAATAGCCAGGACATGGAAGCAACCTAAGTGTCCATCAACAGATGAATAAAGAAGATGTGGCACATATATACAATGAAATATTACTCAGCCGTAAAAAGAAACAAAATTGAGTTACTTGTAGTGAGGTGGATGGACCCAGAGTCTGTCATACACACTGAAGTCAGTCAGAAAGATAAAAACAAATACCGTATGCTAACACATATATATGGAATCTAAGAAAAAAAAAAAGGTCATGAAGAACCTAGGGGCAAGATGGGAATAAAGACACAGACCTACTGGAGAATGGACTTGAGGATATTGGGAGGGGGAAGGGTAAGCTGGGACAAAGTGAGAGAGTGGCATGGACATATATACACTACCAAATGTAAAATAGATAGCTAGTGGGGAAGCAGCTGCATAGCATAGGGAGATCAGCTCGGTGCTTTGTGACCACCTAGAGGGGTGGGATAGGGAGGGTGGGAGGGAGGGAGACGCAAGAGGGAAGAGATATGGGAACATATGTATATGTATAACTGATTCACTTTGTTATAAAGCAGAAACTAACATACCATTGTAAAGCAACTATACTCCAATAAAGATGTTAAAAAACCCAAAACAACAACAACAAAAAAATAAAATAAAATAAAAAATAAAAAGAATCCGCCTGCCAGTGCAGGGGACACAGGTTCGATCTCTGCTCCAGGAAGATCCCACATGCTATGGAGCAACTAAGCCCATGTGCCACAACTACTGAAGCCTGTGCACCTAGAGCCCACGCTCCACAACAAGAGAAGCCACCGCAATGAGAAGCCCACACACCTCAATGAAAAGAGTAGGCCCTGCTCTCCCCGCAACTAAAGAAAAAGCCTGTGCGCAGGAATAAAGACCCAATGCATCCAAAATAAATAAATAAATAAAATTTAAAAGGTTATTGTAAAACAAAAAAAACTACAAACAACAAAAGAAAAAAATACATAAATTGAACTATATCAAAATCTAAAATTTTGTGGGACAATGATACCAGCAAGAAAATGAAAAGACAAGCTACAGAATGAGAGAAGAAAAATTTCAAATCATGTATTTGATAAGAAACATATCTAGAATATATAAAAAGTGTTTATCAATAATAAATCAAGGGCTTCCCTGGTGGCGCAGTGATTGAGGGTCTGCCTGCCGGTGCAGGGGACACGGGTTCGATCCCTGGCCCGGGAGGATCCCACATGCCGCGGAGCAACTGGGCTCGTGTGCCACATCTGCTGGGCCTGTGCTCTGGAGCCCATGAGCCACGGCTGCTGAGCCCGCCTGTTGCAGCTACTGAGGCACATCTAGAGCCTGTGCTCCACAGTGAGGGGGGCCACTGCAGTGAGAAGCCCGTGCACTGAAACGGGGAGTGGCCCCCGCTCGCCGCAACTGGAGAGAGCCCGTGTGCGGCGGCGAAGACCCAACACAGCCAAAAATAAATAAATAAATAAATAAAATTAAAAAAAAAAATAATAATAAATCAAATATTTTGATTGAATGACAAAAATCAGTAATAAAAAGACATCCCAATCTAAAAATAGGCAAAGGATTTGAAGAGACATTTATCCAAAGAAGATATAAGATGTCTAAGAGCACATGAAAAAATGCTCAATACCATTAGTCATTAGGGAAATGCAAATCAAAACCACAATGTGTGTTATCACTTCACACCGACTAAGATGGCTATAATCAAAATGACAGACAAGAGTTGGCCAGGATGTGGAGAAATCGGAACCCTAATACATTGCTGGTGGGAATGTAAAATGGTGCAGCCACTTTGGAAAACAATTTGGCAGTTCTTCAAATTGTTAAAAAATAGTTACTAAATGACCCAGCAATTCCACTAGTAGGTATACATAGCAAACTGTACACAAGTGTTCACAGCAGCATTATTCATAATAGCTAAAAAGTGGAAACAATCCAAATGTCCATCAACTGATAAATGGAAAAACAAAGTGTGTGTTTCCATACAATGAAATATTATTCATACATAAAAAGGAATGAAACACTGAAACATGCTAAAACACAGATGAAACTCCCAAACACTAGGCTAAGTGAAGGAATTCAGTCATAAATACATACTGTATGATTCCATTTATTTGAAATGTCCAGAATAGGCAAATTTAGAGACAGAAAGTTGATTAGCGGTTTTCTGGGGCTGGAGAATAGAGTGAGGAATGGAGACTATTCATAGGTACAGCGTTTCCTTTTGGGATGATAAAAATGTTCTAAACTTAAGATTATGGTGATAGTTATACAACTCTGTGAATGTACTAAAAACCACTGAATTGTACACTTTAAGTGGGTAAATTTTATGATGTGTGTTGCACCTTAAACGCATTCAGCCAGATAGTGCTTGTGCTTCTTAGTTAAAATCAGCTGTTCTCTGGGAAATACACAATTAGCAAACTGCTTGACTGATTCCATATTAACAGAAAACGCATTTCTAAACATGTGTGTTAATTTAAATGTCTCATATAAATTAGATTTAAGTTACAAATCTTAATTACTAAGGGATGCTGATAAATAGATCTCCATTATAATGGTTAATGTGATTTGTGCCCTCAATGTCTTGCAGGATGAGTGAAATGTTCAGCTTTTATTCGACGTATAGCAGTGTGTGTGTGTGTGTGTGTGTGTGTGTGTGTTTGCAGAGGGTAGGGAAATGTGTAAATTTGATACTGCTTTTATCCAAAACCATCTGTTAACAAAATTAGTACACCATTTTATTATGATCATCTTTCTTCTGATGTTTTTTTAAAAATCATGGATTATTCTTTATAGAAATTTCAGTCTCATTCTGATAAAATGATTTAACATATATAAAGCAACTGGTATACAGTAAACGCAATAGACACATGTTAATTAGTTATTCTTATTTTCTCTGGAATTTCTTGCATGTGTACGTGAGAGAGACACAGAGAGTTTTCCAAAACAAACAACCCACGAGGACTGAAAACCATAAAGTTCCAAGTATCTATATCAGTGATTCTTTTTTAAAAACTCATTCATTCATTCATTCATTCATTTATGGCTGAGTTGGGTCTTTGTTGCTGCGCACGGGCTTTCTCTAGTTGTGGCGAGTGGTGGCTACTCTTTGTTGCGGTGTGCGGGCTTCTCATTGTGGTGGCTTCTCTTGTTGCGGAGCACGGGCTCTAGGCGTGCAGGTTTCAGTAGCTGTGGCTCATGGGCTCTAGAGCGCAGGCTCGGTAGTTGTGACACACGGGCTTAGTTGCTCCGCAGCGTGTGGGATCTTCCTGGACCAGGGCTTAAACCCATGTCCCGTGCATTGGCAGGTAGATTCTTAAGCATTGCCCCACCAGGGAAGCCCTATATCAGTGGTTCCTAAACTCAGAAAATGAACACTGACTAGGCATGGATATTTCTGAAAAAGCTCCCTACATGATTCTGACTTTTACCTACTCATGTTGATAAAGTGCTAATCTGTATAAGTGCAGCTCTGAAAAGATTAGGATGAGTACTCCTGTACTGATCTAATTTTACTTTTCCTCTCCTTGAAATATGTTCTAAAAGCTCTGACTTATAACTTAATATTTGTATTTATTTGAAATAACAGAATGTCTTAAAAAATGGTTATTCACTTCTATTCTTCAGTACACAGCATTCTATCTAAATACCTTATTTAACAAAGCAACATCTAAAACTGGATTTTTTAAAAACTGAAATTACAGTTCTTTACATTGTAGCAAAATATGAAAATAAGCAATGACAAGATCAGAAAAAATCTCTCAGACAAGTATGAAAAGATATGCTTGCCACCCCCAAATGAAACAACAAAAACAGGGCTATGACTCTTGGTTGCTAAGAATGTTGAAAGAGTTCAGTAATGTTTCTGTAACTACAAAATGGCAGCTAAGGAAATAGAAGAAACCAAGATAAGAATTCATATAATGGTAGCTTAAATGCATGGCATTTATCCAAAGCTGCGTTTGTGCCAAGAGGAGGAAAAAAAAAAAAAAGGAATAGCTTGCCAAGATCCTTGTGATTGTTCTAAAATAAGTAAGACAGTATAAACCATGTTAACAATTTTATTGCCAGGACCTTTCTTCACAAGTCCTCATCTCTTTTGCTCTGATATCAAGTTACAGCTACCACAAGGTTAAGAATTATCTTAGTCATGGTCCCATCCTTGCTAAGTATATAAAATGTACAATAACTAGGGGCTTCCCTGATGGCACAGTGGTTGAGAGTCTGCCTGCCGATGCAGGGGACACGGGTTCATGCCCCGGTCCGGGAAGATCCCACATGCCGCAGAGCGGCTGGGCCCGCGAGCCAGGGCCGCCGGGCCTGCGTGTCCGGAGCCTGTGCTCCACAACGGGAGAGGCCACAATAGTGAGAGGCCCGCGTACCACAAAAAAAAAAAAGTACAATAACTAGAAACAGAGCAGTCTCTAGTTATTTCATTTCTACAGAGGTGAAAGGCCCTAGCTAATTTTACTATGTGTATATTTATAAGCTACCTTGTTCCAGAAAAGATTTAAGGGAACTAGGCCACTATAATCTCCACAGGGGGCTTTGGGATATCCTTTTGACAGGAAGAGCACAAACCTCAGATCAACCAAACCAAAGGATGAGGGGGCAGATACTGGAAAGGCGTTTTCGGTTTGACCCAACAGCACACATGACACCTGCTCAATACTACAATATGATCACCAACAAATGCTTCTTTATTCAGCAAATGTTTAGTGAGCCTGTATATACTAGATAATGAGCTAGAAAGATAACATAAAGAAAATGAAATATGAGATTCTTTACTTTGAGGAGCTTATACTCTAGTTGGGGAAACAGGATATCTATTGTATATGATTCTGGAGACTTCCACTTCTGGCCAAGATGGAGTAATAGGGTCAGGATTTACCCATGACTGAAACAACCCCAAAATGGACAAAATATAAGAAAGTTTACAAGACACTGATCATCAGGCAAAAAAGAACAGTGATTCCTGAGAGATGAGAAACAAAGTGAGCTCCATGACTGCCCAGGTTACTGCCTAGAGAAAAGTGTCCAGGCTGCAGCACAGGGAACAGAACCCAGGCAGAGCCTGGGGAACTATCTGAACCAAAGAGATACAGCCGAGGTCCAGAAAGACGAGGGCAGCCAGCGTTTATAGAACAGAGTGCCAGAGAGGACAGAGTTACACAGCACACTCTGGAGATCTGCAGAGGGCTGCCTTTTAGCGTTCAGCAGAGCAGCACATGTGTATGGTGAAACTACCTTGGGCGAAGGAAAAAAAACCATCTGAAAGAATTAGAAATAACAGTGCACAGGCTCATGCAGGGCTGGGAATAGAACGTGCTCCCACCAGCCAGACTGGAAAACCTCATAATTCACAGGGCACTGGGTAGGGAACTCAGGAGAGTCTTGCCTCAGTAGTGGAGAAATAATGAGCCCTAGACCGAACACTGCTGCAGTCCCACCTAACGAATCTGAAAAGCAAGACCCTAAAGGATCAAAAGACCAAATTGTTTCCATATAACTTAATCTTGTCTCAGAATGAAACTCAAGACTACTTATAGGGGTATCAAAATATCCAGCACCCAAAAAGTTAAAATTCATAATGTCTGGTATCCAATAAAAAATTACCAGCATGCAAAGAAGCAGGGAAATTCGACCCGTAAGGAAGAGAAAAAAAAAATCAATATATCAAAACTGACTTAGCAATGACAGATGATAAAATCAGCAGGTAAGGATATTAAAACAGTTATTATAATTATATTCCATATGTTCAAAATGTTATATAGAGACATGGAAGATATGAAACAAACAAACAAAAAGTTGGAAAGAGAACAAAGAACTGATGGGACAAATAGAAAAGATATACTATGTTAACACTAATCTGAAGAAAGCAAGATTGGTTATATTAATATCAGACAAAGTAGATTTCAGAGCAAAGAATATTACCAGGGATAAAGAAGGTCATTCCATAATGATAAAATGGGCAATGCATCAAGAGGATATACAAGCTTAAATCAACTAAAAAGAAAAAACATGGGGGGAGGAGTCAAGATGGTGGTGTGGGAGGACGGGGAGTTAGCGTCTCCCCACAACTAGGGCACGTGCCGGCCGATGATGGAGGACTCTAACCCCCAAGGAGATGGGAGGAACCCCAGAGTGAACCAGTAGGATGTAGGGGGACTTAGGGGGGAGGAGAAGTAGAGGCCAGACAAGATCAGCACCCCTGAAGCCAGAGAGATCAGGAGAGGCAGGTGGGAGGGACTCTCTGGGAAGAGCGGGAGAGGAGTGGAGAGTGATCGCCTGGACCACTGGGGCCAGGGAGCTTGCTGAGCTCCCAAGCTGGTTCCCCACCTTTTCAAAGCCCCCTCCAGGCCACATGGGTCCTGGGGGCATAAGAGGGAGGCCAGGGAGATCAGGAGACACAGGTGGGAGGGGCCCTCCCACACCCCAGACCGGAGGAGCAGGAGAGGAGAGGAGGGCATTTGCCCCACCCACTCGAGCCCAGGAAGCCTGCTGCGCTCCCAGGTGAGGCCCCGTGCCCTCTGAGACTGGGACCCTTCAGTTCCTTGAGCCTAAGCCCCACCCCACACAGCCCCCAGGGCCTTTTCCAGTGCTGTGGGTCCTGAGCATTGGCCCTGCCCACCACCCAAATCTCGCCCTTGCTTAAGCCCTGCTCTCCACAGCCAAGGCCTTCCCCCACTCCTTTTATTTATTATTAGTTTTCTTTTCCCTCCTCCTCTTTTTTACTATTGTGGTACTGATGTACCTTCCACTTGTTGATTCATCTATATTTTTACATTCTTTCTAACATATCTGTTAGTTTCCTAGTCTAATTTTTTTTTTTTTACTTTGTTATTGTTCTTTTTTTTTTTGGCACCTCATGCGGCTTGCGGGATCTTGATTTGCTAGCACAGGGTCGGGTGGAAGCTCCTGCGGTGGGAGCTCTGAGTCTGAACCACTGGACTAACAGACACTTTCAGACTCCAGGGAATATTTATCGGAGTGAGATCTCACAGACTTCCTCATCTCAGCACCAAGACCCAGCTCTACCCAATAGCCTACAAACTCCAGTGTTGGAAGCCTCAGGCCAAACAACCAGTAAAACAGGAACACAATCCCACTCATTAAAAAAAAAAAAAAGGCAAGAAAATATGTCACAGATGAAGGAGCAAGGTAAAAACCTACAAGACCAAACAAATGAAGAGGAAATAGGCAATCTACCTGAAAAAGAATTCAGAGTAATGATAGTAAAGATGATCCAGAATCTCAGAAATAGAATGGAAGCACGGATTGAGAAAATACAAGAAATGTTTAACAAAGATCCAGAAGAACTAAAGAACAAACAAACAGATGGACAACACCATAACTGAAATGAAAAATGCACTACAAGGAATCAATAACAGAATAACGGAGGCAGAAGAACAAATAAGTGAGCTGGAAGACAAAATGGTGGAAATAACTGCCGAGGAGCAGAATAAAGAAAAAAGAATGAGAAGAATTGAAGACAATCTCAGAGACCTCTGGGACAACACTAAATGCACCAACATTAAAATTATAGGTGTCCCAGAAAAAGAAGAGAAAAAGAAAGGGTCTGCAAAAATATTTGAAGAGATTAGAGTGGAAAATTTCCCTAATATGGGAAAGGAAATAGTCACCCAAGTCCAGGAAGCACAGGGAGTCCCATACAGGGTAAACCCTAGGAAAAACATACCAAGACACATATTAATCAAACTAACAAAAATTAAATTCACAGAAAAAATATTAAAAGCAGCAAGGGAAAAACAAAAAATAATATACAAAGGAATCCCCATAAGGTTATCAGCTGAGTTTTCAGTGGAAACTCTGCAGGCCAGAAGGGAGTGGCAGGATATACTTAAAGTGATGAAAGAGAAAAAACTACAACCAAGATTACTCTACCCAGCAAGAATCTCATTCAGATTCGATGGAGAAGTCAAAAGCTTTTCAGACAAACAACAGCTAAGAGAATTCAGCACCACCAAACCAGCTTTACAACACATGCTAAAGAAACTTCTCTAAGCAGGAAACACAAGACAAGAAGAAGACCCATAAAAACAAACCCAAAACAATTAAGAAAATATCGATAATAACCTTGAAAGTAAATGGATTAAATGTCCCAACCAAAAGACACAGACTGGCTGAATGGATACAAAAACAAGACCCATATATATGCTGTCTACAAGAGACCCACTTCAGACCTAGGGACACATACAGACTGAAAGTGAAGGGACGGAAAAAGATATTCCATGCAAATGGGAATCAAAAGAAAGCTGGAGTAGCAATACTCGTATCAGATAAAAAAGACTTTAAAATAAAGACTGTTACAAGAGGTAAGGAGGGACACTACATAATGATCAAGGGATCAATCCAAGAAGAAGATATAACAATTATATATGTTTATGCACCCAACATAGGAGCACCTCAATACATAAGGCAAATGCTAACAACCATGAAAGGAGAAATCGACAGTAACGCAATAATAGTAGGGGACTTTAACACCCCACTTACACCAATGGACAGATCATCCAAACAGAAAATAAATAAGGAAACACAAGCTTTAAATGACACAACAGACCAGATAAACCTAATTAATATTTATAGAACATTCCACCCAAAAGTGGCTGAACACACTTTCTTCTCAACTGCACATGGAACATTCTCCAGGACAGATCACATCTTGGGTCATAAATCAAGCATCAGAAAATTTAAGAAAACTGAAATTGTAGCAAGGATCTTTTCTGACCACGATGCTATGAGGCTGGAAATCAATTACAGGAAAAAGACTATAAAAAAACACAGATACATGGATGCTAAACAGTGTGCTACTAAATAACCAAGAGATCACTGAAGACATCAAAGAAGAAATTAAAAAATACATAGAAACAAATGACAACAAAAACACATCAACCCAAACCGTATGGGACGCAGCAAAAGCAGTTCTAAGAGGAAAGTTTATAGCCATTCAATCTCACCTCAAGAAACAAGAAAAACCTCAAATAAACAATCTAACCCTACACTTAACTAGAGAAAGAAGAACAAAGAAAACCCAAAGTCAGTAGAAGGAAAGAAATCATAAAGATCAGAGCAGAAATAAATGAAATAGAAATGAAGAAAACAATAGCAAAGATCAATAAAACTAACAGCTGGTTCTTTGAGAAGATAAACAAAATTGATAAACCCTAAGCCAGACACATCAAGAAAAAAGGGAGAGGATGCAAATCAATAAAATTAGAAATGAAAAAGGAGAAATCACAACTGACACTGCAGAAATACAAAGGATTATAAGAGACTACTACAAATAACTATATGTCAATAAAATGGACAACGAAGAAATGGACAAATTCTTGGAAAGGTACAATTTTCCAAGACTGAATCAGGAAGAATTAGAAAATATAAACAGACCTATCACAGGTATTGATATTGAAACTGTGATTAAAAATCTTCCAACAAACAAAAGTCCAGAACCAGATGGCTTCACTGGCGAATTCTATCAAACATTTAGAGAAGAGCTAACACCCATCCTTCTCAAACTCTTCCAAAAAATTGCAGAGGGAGAAACACTCCCAAATTCATCCTACAAAGCCAACATCACCCTGATACCAAAACCAGAAAAAGATATCACACAAAAAAGAAAATTATAGACCAGTATCAATGATGAACATAGATGCAAAAATCCTGAACAAAATACTAGTAAACAGAATCCAAAAGCACATTAAAAGGATCATACACCATGATCAAGTGGGATTTATCCCAGGGATGCAAGGATTCTTTGATATATGCAAATCAATCAATGTGATACACCACATTAACAAATTAAGGAATAAAAACCATATGATCATCTCAGTAGTTGCAGAAAAAGCTTTCGACAAAATTCAACACCCATTTATGATAAAAACTCTCCAGAAAGTGGGCTTAGAGGGAAACTACCTCAACAAAATAAAGGCCATATATGACAAACCAACAGCAAGCATCGTTCTCAATGGTGAAAAACTGAAAGCATTTCCACTAGGATTAGGAACAAGACAAGGATGTCCACACTCGCCACTATTATTCAACATAGTTTTGGAAGTCTTAGCCATGGCAATCAGAAAAGAAAAAGAAATAAAAGGAATACAAATTGGAAAAGAAGAAGTAAGACTGCCACTGTTTGCCGGTGACATGATGTTATACATAGAAAATCCTAAAGATGCCACCAGAAAACTACTAGAACTAATCAATGAATTTGGTAAAGTTGCAGGATACAAAATTAATGCACAGAAATCTCTGGCATTCCTATACACCAACAATGAAAAATCAGAAAGAGAAATTAAGGAAACACTCCCATTTACCACTGCAACAAAAAGAATGAAATACCTAGGAATAAACCTGCCTAAGGAGGCAAAAGACTTCTACTCAGAAAACTATAAAACACTGATGAAAGAAATCAAAGATGACATAAACAGATGGAGAAATATACCATGTTCTTGGATTGGAAGAATCAATATTGTGAAAATGACTATACTACAATATACAGATTCAATGCAATCCCTATCAAACTACCAATGGCATTCTTCACAGAAGTAGAACAAAAAAATCTTACAATTCGTATGGAAATACAAAAGACCCTGAATAGCTAAAGCAAACTTGAGAAAGAAAAACGGAGTTGGAGGAATCTGGCTCCCAAACTTCAAACTATACCGCAAAGCTACAGTAATCAAGACAGTATGGTACTGGCACAAAAACCGAAAGATCAGTGGTACAGGATAGAATGGCCAGAGATAAACCCACACACATATGGGCACCTAATTTATGACAAAGGAGGCAAGAACATACAATGGAGAAAAGACAGCCTCTTCAATAAGTGGTGCTGGGAAAACTGGACAGCTACATGTAAAAGAATGAAATTAGAACACTACCTAACACCATACACAAAAATAAAATCCAAATGGATTAAAGACTTAAATATAAGACCAGACACTATAAAACTCTTAGAGGAAAACATAGGAAAAACACTCTTTGACATAAACCACAGCAAGATCTTTTTAGAACCACCTCCCAGAGTAACGGAAATAAAAACAAAAATAAACAAATGGGACCTAATGAAACTTAAAAGCTTTTGCACAGCAAAGAAAACCATAACAAAACAAAAAGACAACCCTCAGAATGGGAGAAAATATTTGCAAATGAAACAACAAAGGATTAATCTCCAAAATATACGAACAGCTCATGGAGCTCAATGTCAAATAAACAAACAATCCAGTTTTAAAATGGGCAGAAGGAGGGCTTCCCTGGTGGCGCAGTGGTTGAGAGTCTGCCTGCCGATGCAGGGGACACGGGTTCGTGCCCCGCTCCGGGAGGATCCCACATGCCGCGGAGCAGCTGGGCCTGTGAGCCATGGCCGTTGAGCCTGCGCGTCCGGAGCCTGTGCTCCGCAACGGGAGAGGCCACAACAGTGAGAGGCCCGCGTACCGCAAAAAAAAAAAAAAAAATGGGCAGAGGACCTTAATAGACATTTTACCAAGGAAGACATACAGATGGCCAAGAGGAACATGAAAAGATGCTCAACATCACTAACAATTAGAGAAATGCAAATCAAAACTACAATGAGGTATCACCTCACGCCAGTCAGAGTGGCCATTATAAAAAAGCTAGAAACAATAAATGCTGGAAAGGGTGTAGTGAAAAGGGAACCCTCCTACACTGTTGGTGGGAATGTAAATTGATACAGCCACTATGGAAGGTAGTATGGAGGTTCCTTAAAAAACTAAAAATAGAACTACCATATGACCCAGCAGTCCCATTACTGGGCGTACACCCTGAGAGAACCATAATTCAAAAAGAGATATGCACTGCAATGTTCACTGCAGCACTATTTACAATAGCCAGGACATGGAGGCAACCTAAATGTCCATCGACAGATGAATGGATAAAGAAGATGTGGCACATATATACAATGGAATATTACTCAGCCGTAAAAAGAAACGAAACTGAGTTATTAGTAGTGAGGTGGATGGACCCAGAGTCTGTCATACAGAGTGAAGTTAAGTCAGAAAGAGAAAAACAAATACCGTATGCTAACACATATATATGGAATCTAAAAAAAAAAAAAGGTACTGATGAACCTAGTTGCAGGGCAGGAATAAAGAGGTAGATATCGAGAATGGACTTGATGACATGGGGTGGGAGGGCAAAGCTGGGGCGAAGTGAGAGTAGCATCAACATATATACACTACTGAATGTAAAATAGTTGGCTGGTGGGAAGCAGCAGCAAAGCATGGGAGATCAGTTCGGAGCTTTGCGATGACCTAGAGGGATGGGATAGGGAGGATGGGAGGGAGGCTCGTGAGGGAGGGGATATGGGGACATGTGTATGCATATGGCTGATTCGCTTTGTTGTGCAACAGAAACTATCACGGTATTGTGAGGCAATTATACTCCAATAAAAATCTATTAAGAAGTAAAAAACCTAAAAACAGAGCCTCACAGTGTATGGTTGTGGAACAATTAAAATCAAAATTCTGTGGTATGCAAATTATATACAGACATGTTGGAGGGAAAGGAATATCCAGAGTGGGTATGTTTATACAGGGAAAGTTTCCCGTAAAACATGAACAATCCATCAGGCTAACTCCCCACCCCAAAGGAGTGAATCATTCAAAAGATACAGTGACTAGTCTCCAAAGGAGATGCCTGCATCTGCATGACTAAGTTAAATAGCCCAGTCTACATATCAGTGCCTGATAAGACCTCTTTTTACAGGTATATAAAGGACATTTAGAATTTATGAAATTTGAGTACAAAAATAGAGCCAGTCTTTATCTTGAATTTAGTGGAAACCAACTGCACGCTCGCAGTTACATAATCCTGCTGATTTAGGCCGTTTATAACTATGATCCTTCTGGTTTAAGGAATCAAGTCTGCCTTTCCTCCAAAAAGAAATCATTTACTCAGAAAGATGAGGGAAGCATCTTTCAGAAGAGTGACTATAGTAAGTTTTCTGGAAGGCTAAGGGAACTGTGAATAAATAATCTAGAAAGTATATGAGAACCCTTAGTTTAAGGCAATCTGGTTAAATTCACCTTTAGTAAGCAGAGCAGGGCATAGGAGAGTCTTGGGAAGAAAACCCAAGGGCATTCCTTTATCCAGGAGAGGAAGGGAAACCACCAGAAAGAATAGGTGGCTGTACCCCAAGGGCCAACTGGGAGCACAGGCATGCTCTTCAAGGAGGGGAGGAGTCCAACCTAGGAGTGTCAGTGGCTCGAAGGGAGGGGTTCTTTGGTGGTGCACAGGAGAGAGTGTACAAGGTGCAGCAGGCTCTAGTCTATGAAATAAGGGACAATGAGGGAAAAAAAAGTCTTAGGCTAGGTAAGGGTAAAGTGTGATCTTAGACGTGGGGAGGAAGACTCGTGGCAAAGCAAAGCAAAATGAGAGTCAGTAAGAAGTATTAAAAACTGGGCCCAATTATTTCTCTAAGTGTCAAATCCATGGCAAGGCTCTGAGCCTTATCTATCCTGGAGACAGAATATTCAAGATATGTAAAAATATGATGAGAAATAATAACCAGTCAGAACTCTGCATTTTCACCATTCTCAGGAATGAGAAAGAGCTGGATAAATACTCTCCTTCACCCTTGGTCTATGCCTCAGTTACATCTTCTGCAACATTTCAAGGGGAAAGAGGTAAAAAGCTTCCCAACATTTTAATATTATATCTTCAAGCAAAAGGAACATTATATTGCAATTACGTCATTGTTTTAATTTTCTTAAACACTTAGTTTCTCAACATTTTGAACATAGTAGGCTCACAGCAAAGACATTTCCATTAATCTCTACCAAGATTACTTGATACCATGATACCATTCCTACCATGAGCTTGTTAGATTTAGATGAACTTAACAGATGTATATTGTGGATTCTACTGTAAACAATGCACTTAAAAACAATCCTTAATATATCTTTTGTCAGCTGTGCCTTATTAGCTGCCTAATACCTTCTTTTTTGCTGTCAACAAAATTACAGTTATTAAAAGGAGAACATTTATTACTGTAGGACAAAATGTTCCCAAAATGCATCGAAGACATAATGCCTTGAATTTCACCTAATGAGGATGAATTCCTCCTTCTCAGATGTTGACATATGCTTTTAATTCTGTAAAATGTACAATTATAAACAACCATTTCACAAATCACAAAATGAAATTACTAATATATCTCTATATAGCAACCCTCAAGTGTTCTTAGGCCTTTTCGAGGCAGTCAGATGATCTAGAAAGATGAAATTTGGCATGAGTGTGTAGCTTTTGTTCATGGTCAAAAAGAAAACTCATGAAATGTCCAATTTTCAGTTTTATGGGTATTCCCTTTTGTCATACCAGTTCTGTATAATTTTAGCTCCAGAAAGAGTGTGTCTTTAAGTTAAAAAATAACAAGTATAATTAATCATCATTTAGTCTCAGAATATAAGAAAGTAGTTGGATAACTATTCCTTTTAGTGGTTTCCAATTTTTCTTTTAAAAGAGAATTGAGTAGTCATCTTTAAAAATAATTTACAATGAGAGATCCCTATGAGATTCTGGCATATAACTTGGAAGGAGTTCAAGGAGCTGAGTGAATCGCTATAACATTCCCTGGTACAGAAAACTAATACTGCCATTGGGGACTGAACTCTGAAACCAGTCATCTTAGTATGAAAAATGATTTAGTTTAGTGAACAATAGCACATTTTACAGATTCTAACTAGTCTGAGCACACCAAAAAAGTAAAATGCTTTTATTTCTTATCAGGTTTGCAAACTGTTTTAAGAAGAACCAGGAGAAACTCTTCTGTCTGGGAAGGCATCCTCCATCTGAAAGTCTTATCTCCCGTGAAATAAGCCATTAAGTGAGAAACCTGGTACTCAACCCAGGTGTTCAGGTAAAGGGTCACTGGAGAGGCAGCTTAAAAAAACAAGCTTCTGAATTCTCAGCTAAGGAGGGGATTCACATTTAGCTTGATTGGAAGGTATGCTAATACGATGTACATGAATTATTCTGAGGATCTTCTGGAATGTGATCAAAATCTTGGGGATGAGACCCAAAGAAAGGAAGGCATATTAGTGACTACGAATAACCAAGGCCAACCAATTCAAGGATGAGCTCCAGGGTGGCTTTAAGAAGCCGAGAGCTGTCTTTTAGCTGTATTTCAAAACAAAGCTCTGCAACCAAAGTTCTCCAATGGTTGAAGGTAAACTTGCCCTTCTTCATGTCTACAATACTGTAACATGGCTTTTAAGGCTTGGCCTGAGGAACATGACACATAGAGGGCCCATAAATAAACCCATGCACCTATGGTCAACTCATCTATGACAAAGGGGGCAAGAATATACAATAGAGAAAAGACAGTCTCTTCAGTAAGTGGTGCTGGGAAAACTGGACAGCTAGCTACATGTAAAAGAATGAAATTAGAACATTCTCTAACACCATATACAAAAATAAACTCAAAATGGATTAAATACCTAAATGTAAGACCTGAAACCATAAAACTCCTAGAAGAAAACATAGGCAGAACACTCCTTGACATAAATCTTAGTATTTTTTTGGATCTGTCGCCTAAGGCAAAAGAAAAGCAAAAATAAACAAACGGGATGTAATTAAATTTAAAAGCTTTTTGCACAGCAAAAGAAACCAAGACAATATACTGAATGGGAAGAAATACTTGCAAATGATATGACTGATAAGTGGTTAATACCCAAAATATATAAACAGCTTATAAAACACAACATCAAAAAAACAAACCACCTGATTAAAAAATGGGCAGAAGACCTAAAGAGATATTTTTCCAAGACAAAAAGACGGCCAAGAGGCACATAAAAAGGTGCTCAACGTCATAATCACCAGAGAAATGCAAATTAAAACCACAATGAGATATCACCTCACACCTGTCAGAACGGCTATCATCAAAAAAACCCACAGATAACAAAAGTTGGTGAGGACGTGGAGAAAAGGGAACCCTTGGTGGGAATGTAAATTGGTGCAGCCACTGTGAAGAACAGTATGGAGGTTCCTCAAAAAACTAAAAATAGAACTACCATATGATCCAGCAATTCCAGTCCTGTGTATACATCTGAAGAAAACAAAAACGCTAATTCAAAAAGGTACATGAACCCAATGTTCATGGCAGCATTATTTACAATAGCCAAGACATGGAAGCAACCTAAGTGTCCAACAACAGATGAACGGATAAAGAAGATGTGGTATGTATGTACAATGGAATAGTACTCAGCCATTAAAAAGAATGAAATTTTGCCATTTGAAACAACATGGATGGACTTGGATGGTATTATGCTTAGTGAAATAAGTCAGACAGAGAAAGACAAATACTGCATGTTATCACTTATATGTGGAATCTAAAAAATAAAACAAACTGGTGAATACAACAAAAAAGAAACAGACTCACAGATACAGAAAACAAACTAGTGGTTACCAGGGGGAGAGGAAAGGGAGTGGAGGCAAAATAGGGATAGGGTATTAAGAGGTACAAACCACTGTGTATAAAATAAATAGGATAGGGACTTCCCTGGTGGTCCAGTGGGTAAGACCCCAAGCTCCCAATTCAAGGGGCCTGGGTTTGATCCCTGGTCGGGGAACTAGATCCCGCATGCATGCCGCAACTAAGAGTCCACATGCTGTAACTAAAGATCCTGTGTGCCGCAACTAAGACCCGGCGCAGCCTAAATAAATACATATTTTAAAATAAATAAATAAATAGGGTACAAGGATATACTGTACAGCACAGGGAATATACCTAATATTTTATAATAACGAAATGAAGTATAA
The DNA here is from genome assembly GCF_008692025.1 of Phocoena sinus. Taxonomy (NCBI): domain Eukaryota; kingdom Metazoa; phylum Chordata; class Mammalia; order Artiodactyla; family Phocoenidae; genus Phocoena; species Phocoena sinus. The sequence goes on from NC_045764.1 coordinate 82,660,486, forward strand.
CCTTTAAAAATGTGAATCACTGTGTTGTATACCTTAAACTTATAAACTGTACATCAACTATACCTCAATTTTTACAAAAAGGAATGAACAAATGAATGAATAAATAAATCTGTCTCTCTCTACACACACACACACACACACACACACACACACACACACACACACCCTTTTGGTTCTATTTCTCTGGAGAACCCTGACTAATACAAGTATCTAAGGTAGTGATTCTCAACTAGAGATAAGGGGAAGTGGGGTTGATAAAAAGAGCAGAGGGGTTGGGGATGATAATTTTGAAAAGGCATGGGCAGACCTTGTGGAATACCTACTCAAAAGCCATTCACAACCTTCGTCTATTACAGAGGTGGGACTACTAAAACGAATTTTCCACCTTCCCCTGCAGCTAAGGGATAGCCATGTAACAGAGTTGTGGCCAGAAGGGCTTCCTTCCCAAATAAAAAGCTAAAGCCTTACTAGGAGAAAGCACTATGCTCTAACCATTCTCTCCACCTGGCCTACTAAGGATTCAGATGTAAAACCAGTGCCTGGAAGAGCTGAAGATCAACTCTACTGCTGCCACCATTCCCCAGTGTTCCACGCACAGCATTTTAAATAGGAGTGCAAGCAGAATCTGGCTTCTTAGGCCAACCTGTACTGAAAGCTGAGAAATTTAACCTACTTCATGTTAAATGTTATTATATAGACAGCTTTTAAAATTATAGCTGTACTCCTTCTCCACTGAGGCTAGCTAAGGTCAAAATCTGCAACGGGGGGCTTCCCTGGTGGCACAGTGGTTAATAATCCACCTGTCAAAGCAGGGGACATGGGTTCGATCCCTGGTCCGGGAAGATCTCACATGCTGCGGAGCAACTAAGGCCGTCTGCCACAACTACTGAGCCTGCGCTCTAGAGCCTGCAAGCCACAACTATTGAGCCCATGTGTCACAACTACTGAAGCCCACACACCTACAGCCCGTGCTCTGCAATAAGAGAAGCCACCGCAATGAGAAGCCCGCGCACTGCAATGAAGAGTAGCCCCCGTTCGCGGCAACTAGAGAAAGCCTGAGTACAGCAATGAAGACACAACACAGCCAAAAATAAATTAATTAATTAATTAAAAATTTTTAAAAATCTGCAATGGGAAGAACTTGGACCAGAAGAATTTCCTGAAAGTAATGATTATGAAGCACTGACAATTATAATTATAATGGTTATGAATCACTGAATTAATAAGGAAGGCTGTAGGGTAAGAGTCTTTGAAAATATGTCCTGAATTTTTTTATGGCATTCCACTTTAAAGACAGAAGTTAAATTGAGTGGCACTCTGACATCACTGCATTTTGTAATACAGTAGTGCATTTAAAATTTTACCTTAGTACACTTTTAATATTTGTTACAGTTGAGAACTAAAGAATTCTAAAGAGAACTAAAAACCACTGTGTAATAAAACCTCACTAACGAATCATTAACAAGGAACTTATTGGCCAAGTAGGTGAATGTAAAGGAACTGCCCAAATTACCTAATAATTATTTTATTTAATTAATTAATTTATTTATTTTTGGCTGTGTTGGGCCTTCGTTGCTGTGCACTTGCTTTCTCTAGTTGTGGCGAGTGGGGGCTACTCTTCGCCGCAGTACATGGGCTTCTCATTGCAGTGGCTTCTCTTGTTGTGGAGCACGGGCTCTAGGCATGCGGGCTTCAGTAGCTCTGGTTCGTGGGTTCTAAAGTGCAGGCTCAGTAGTTGTGGCACACGGGCTTAGTTGCTCCGCAGCGTGTGGGATCTTCCCAGACCAGGGCTCGAACCCATGTCCCCTGCGTTGGCAGGAGGATTCTTAACACTGCGCCACCAGGGAAGTCCCCTAATAATTTTTAAAGTCAACAGTATCATATCTTTGAGGCTATCAATGATGCACCTTTAAAGATATTTTCTCCAGTCCTACCTGTAAGAAGAAAAATCAAGTGCTGTCAAATAATGACTTCAAAATTCTGTGCTTACCTTTTTTTTCTCCAGTGTAAGGCACATAGTCTTCCCTGTCCTTATGCTCCAAAGCTTCCTTCTCCAGATATGAAAGGAGGTGTTCTCTATCAAATGGCCCTGTGGCAGACTTTGATGTCTGGTTCTTCTGCCGGAACCCTGCAGGCAGAAGGGCATTCTGCCAAAGAGAATGAATCAGCCATTATGACCAGCAAGAATCATAATGCTATATACGTCCAGATGTTACCAGCTAAGAAAGATTTATAGACTAGAATGGGATGTAGGCATTAAAGACTTCATTACAGGGTTTTAGGGCAGCAACATAAAAGTGTTCCAAAGTTTTTTAAAATTAGGTAGAATTCACTTACATTATTATTAAAATAGGCACATTCACCTTTTCTTCAGAAAGTATTCTACTAGCAGGAACCACCCTTTACTTTTTAAGTATCCTGGGACAGTAATGAAAAATAGTTTGTAATGCTTTATAACAGCTCAGCATATATGTATACATAGAAAATAATTCCACTGCAAAAGAATGTTAAATGACTATATACATCATAGTCCTTCATAATGTCTGCTATTTCATCATAAAGACTTTCTCAGAAGAAAAACATGTATATCATACAGTAGGGTATCAGGATATTAATATTTACTTGTTTGTGTTTAAATGCAAAGGTTCAATTTCTGTGTGTACGTGTGTATATATCAGCACTAGGACGTATCTGCAGCAACCACTGTCACTGCTACTCAAGACACTCAGAGACTCTCACGGCAAGAGTTATATCCCTAGGTTCCACTTGGGTACAGCCTTTTTGAGTGCATGGAGTAACTGAGAGTGGGGGAGGGGTGAGAGGCAACGGACTAAAGTTGTCTCTTGTAGTCCCTACTCTGTATTTTCACTAAGCCCAGGAATAACAAGCGGTGACTAAACAACGTGAGCTGCATCTTTTTGCTTGTCAAAAACCGAAGAGTATCGTGATACTACCTTGTCTCACAATTCCCAAGTATTCTTTGCTTTGAAAATGGGAGGCGGCCAGAAAAGTTACACAAAAGGGCCAACTCTGTTCTACAACACCTCACAATATTGGCAAGGATGCTGAATCTCCTAGGTGTTATAAGATCATTTTTCATTACAAAGAGGGATCTTATATGGATAATGATAATAAGAAATACTCATTTTATAACTAGAAAATATGGCACTTCAACTTTGGCCATTTGCTGAAATCCACAATAATTTTCATAAAATTCGCCTTTGTGTTTTCCTCATGCAATGCTATATGCATAACACAGAAAGCTCACCTATCAAGATGAAATACAAAAGAGGTTTTTCCTAACCATTCACCAAAAATGTTTCTACAACACAAAATTGTCTATAGGAATATAAAAAAGAAACACAAGATTTCTACCCTCAGACTTTGAAATCAAGACAAGACTTGTACATGAAGAATCCATTCTCAACAAACCATCAAGTCCTATCCATTTTTACTTCCTAAAAAACTGTCTAACTTTTCTCCATCTCCAATACCATTACTTTGGTCTACACTATGATCCAAGCTGGGATGGACTATTACATTAGCCTCCCAACTGGTCTCCCTGGATCAGTTGCTGATACTCTTCAACCTTCACTCCCACCCCCAAAGGTTATCCTAGCCTCATCTCACACGCCCTCCCACTCTAACCACATCAGCCCTTGTTCCTCCCTTGTACTTGCCATATACTTCTTTCCCTGGAATGCTCTGTCCATCCTTTTCTGCAACTCATTTTTCAGACTGCAGCTCCATTCCCCCAGGGAAAGCTTTTCCTGACTTCCCATTATATGCTCTTATATATGGCACGATTATTTGATTAATGTCTAATTCCTCACACTCCTACCAGACTATACATCAGGAGGGCAAAGACCACATTTGTTTTGATCACTCTCATATCCCTAAGCCTCGCATAGTACCTGAGATCTACAGGTTGCCCCCCACCCCAATACTTATTGAATAAAGATTTGAGAATACTTTAAAAGAAAAATCTCGTTAAGGCAAATTAATATAAGTTACTTTCCTTCACCATCAATAAGGCACATGTATACATACTGCTACTTCATGGTGGTAGCAATGGAGTTGCATTATACCACCTCATGCCCATGCCAAACATACAGGTTTTAAATGATATGTTAGCTGGAATCCTGGCCCTTAAAAACAGTCTTTGACCACAAAATAAATGAGAGCTAACTGGCTTTGGAGGCTATGGGCTATGCTTTATTAGAAGCACACTTTAATCAAGAAAGTTAATGGATCATAATTACTTAACAAATAGATAGAAAATCTCATTAAAATGACTGCCACTGAAAATTACATGCTTCTCCCTTGCAGTGGAATTTTGTTGTAATAATTTATTCCCAGTCTTAGAAATGAAAAAATACCTTTTGCCTAGGCTGGCTGGCTGTCTTTTTGAGACAGAAGTTTTGAGAAAACACAGTTAAGTTAGCAAATAAACATATTGAATGCAGAGTAAGGAAAGTAAAATAGCCCTCCAAAATATAACAAAATAGCACCATATACAAACTTCATCTGCTCTTCTCTTATCTACCTTCTGAGACTTTGGAAGGTACAGTGTGTTCCTCTGGTTGAAGTAGCTGCTGCTACCCCAGACCTCTTGTCTCCCCTGGTCCTTTACTGAAACACTTTCCAAAAACTTCACCCAACAAGTGGCAAGCTGTCAGTAAACATCACTGTTCTTCTAGTCTCAACTAACAGTATCTGAGGTTGGGGAAGTTACAACTAGGGTTGGGGAGTCTGCAAAATACATCCAGAAGTTAGAACCCAAGCCTCCCCATACAGGAAGCAGGCCATGGATTTCCAAATAAGAAAATATAAGCCATCAGCTTTTAGACCTATAGTATAAAGCACGAGTTAAAGGGGACTCACTGTAGTTTAACAGAAAGACCACTAGACTCGGCCAGGGATCAATCAGGTAGTAAAGGATCTAGTCTCAGTTATTTCCCTAATTGTAATAACTGAGGCAAGCCACCTAACTTTTGTTTTCCATCTGTGAAACAGAGGGCAAGCGCTAGATCAGTGTTTCTCAACCGGGGGTGTTTTCATCCCCCAGGGGACAATTGGCAATACCCGGAAACATTTTTGATTGTCACAGTTGGGGGGAGGGCATATTAATCACTTTTTAAATTTTCTGTATTTTATGATGCTTTGACATCTTGGGGGCCTTGCTAATCCTGGAAAGACTGCCCCTCCCAGGGCTAACTAATTCCTAGGGATAGCAAACAACTCCCCCCAAGCCCCTGCCATGTGCCTCTCATATGAGAACCAGACAATCCAGAGCCCACACCCCCGACCACCTCTTTCATCTTTCACAAACCAAGCCAATACTTCCCCTGACCTAAACTGCCCAGGGCCAGGAACTGGACAACTAGAGACCACTCCTGTAGCCCAGAGCCACTGAAATTACTCAAACTATCCAATTCTAAACTTGCTCAAATCTGCCCACCCTGCCTCACCTATTCCTTCCCTTGGAAACCACAAGAAAAGTTCTGGGCCACACTTGCACCTCACTCCTACCTCCTGACCAACCCAGCTGCTCCCCCATGTGGCCCTGCGTGGCTTGGTGCACTTCCTGCCGTTGGGAACTGAAAGTAATAAACTCTTCTTTCAAGGAACTTTCCGTGTATGGTGTCTCACCAGACCCGATTAAAACAAAATCCCAGGTACATTTTAAATCAGGAGGGTATTCTATTAGTATGTTGTGAGTAGAGGCCAGGGATGCTGCAAAACACCCTACAATGTACAGGGCAGCCCCACAGCAAAGAATTATCCAGCCCCAAATGTCAACAGCGCCAGGGCTGAGAAACCCTGGACCAGATGAACTCTTATGCTCCTACCATTTGATTCAAATAGGTCTGATAGGCTGAATTGCCTGGAGCAGATACTGCTGTGACATGCAAAACAGCACTGTTATTCTGAGTTACCCCACAGACTTAGGTGCACTGAAAAATCTTCCTTATAGGAACCATCATGGTTAAGGGATTTGATCAGTGGTATTGACACATTACCCAAGTGCTAAAGTAATGCTGAGAAAAGGAGTGTAATTCTCAATATAAATTAGAAAACCTTCTAGCAGGAAATAAATGTGTGGTAGTGACAAAAACACTTTCATAAAACAAACTCTTACCACAGTCCTTAAAAGGCACTAAAAGTCAATGCCTCTTTTTTTAAAGTCAATGTCTTGTCATAATAAAATGTGGTAAAGAAAAGCAGCCTAGCAAATAGCCATTACCTTCAGATCAAGGAGCCACAACCTTAGTGTTCTCCCCTCACTGCCTCCCAGCCGCACATGCCCTGCCACAACAACCGCTCCAGACATACCAGGGGTTAACAATTCCAGGGTCAAGGGTCTCCACCTTAGCCTTATGTAATGCATAAGGTCAGCAACAGCCATTTTGCAAAATAAAACATATATACATATATTCAGGTCTGCTCTACATGGATTGCAGTATTGCCCAGAGTCTGCTTAGATCTATTCTACCAATAACTAGAAACTTTGATCCAATCTGGTCAGCATCTTTCAGAAAGGTAATAATTAGATTTAAGGTCATGAAGGACCCTCTAGAGACACTCTCTACACTGCAGCCATCCTGGTACCGAAGCCCTGAAGAGGCATAGAGGCTGGCGTATATCAAAGAGCTAATCATCTGCTGCATTTTACCAAAAAACATTCTTTCCAGCCCAGAGAGAAAAGATTTCTTAAAGGGAAGAAAATTTCAGGAGATGTTTGAAAATAAAAATGTTGGAGAAAATAGTTTAGAACAGTCATGTCATTAGAGATACCAGGCAGAAGTGGGGGTACTGGAAAGGAGGCCAAAAGTTCATTTGGATAAAGAGGAGGAGGGGGATGGCAGTGTCAGGGAAAAGTCATGGAAAAGCTAACTGTTCAAAGGCAACTACTTACTATCAAAGGGTTTGAAAAATTATTTCATTTCTCTTTATTGCCTAGCACCTACCTCAGGGTCAAGATCATCCAGCACAGTTTCCAGTTGTTTCAGTTCTATTTCTGATAGATTCCCAAGGAGTTCATCTTCATCAACGTCCTTGTACTTCTCTAAGTCCTTCCGGAACGATAGTGCCATGGTTTGCAGTCACTTAATTTTTGCTATTCAGTACAGTCAGAAGTGACTTCTTATTTTTTTTCTTAAAGCTATGGAGAGAAGAAACAAAAACATTTAAAATATTAAGTGATCCCCACCTAGTTAGATCTATTTTAGGTTAAATGAAATGTAATTTCCATGTGTCATATATTCTTTGACTACGTATCACACAGTACCCTTGCCTATGAATCATTCAATGTCTTTATCTTTTGCCTTTTGTTGACAAAAAGCAACCAAACGAAAACAAAAAGCCACACTGGGAAAAAAAAGGGGGAGGAGAGAATAAAATTGAAATCCATTAAACAGCTACTCGACAGAATTTAGATTCCTGATAACTGAGTTTTAGGGGGGAAGAACTTATAATATGTACCAAAATATAATTTTTTCCATCAATTGCTTTCAAATGATTGCTACCAGTACCAGAATACTTTGTTTAAGCACAGTATGTTTGAGGCATGCTTGTTTTCCTGTAAATTGCTTAGAACATTATTTTCTGACTCAATATTAATATAGGGGAGATATGGATATACTCTCCATGGGAGGAATGGCCATTGGTAAAAACATATTTTGAAAAGGTTCATTTAAAAAATTTTTTTGCATTTTTTCTTCTAATTTATATTTTGTTGCATTATGAAAACAATACATTTATTTGGCAAAGTAATCTAGGTTACAAGTTGAAATAAAAGAAAATTCTGAAGAAAGTGCACTGATTATTTTTTAAATATGAAATATTCGATGTATTCTAACCAATACATACTAGCATTCTTATTAGGAAAAGGCATTTTTAAAGGAAAAAAACATAGCATTCTGAAAAGGTTTCAGCAAAAATACTCAAAACCATGCTGGGATATGTCATCCACTGACTGGCAAGATTGGTCAGGAGGGTCTGGTGGTAGGAAAGGATCTTCACCGTTTCCTCACCATGTTCATCCCTCCCAAACAGCTATGAAGTGACTCAAAAAGCAGCATCTTTCCAGATATAGCAGGACTATTCTATAGGGGAAAAAAATACTTAAAATAAGTACTGCAAAAAGCGTGAAGTAAAAATGAAGTATTTCTATAAATTCTAGCCATATATGTAGATCATTTGCCTCATAAAATGTTCCTATGTGAATAAGAAATAATCCTTAGACTTCCTGATTTGGCTAAATTTTTCTTGGCTGTAAAACGCCCAGTACTTCAAAGTTTGGATATACTTTCTACTCCCTTCTCCCAAGTTTTCCCAACTTAATATTTTAACTAATACATTTTCCTCCTCAAACTAGTAACATTTTATGGACCCTTTTATGTGTTTTCATCTCCTATGAAGACAGGAAGGTTCACCACAGGGGTCTGTCAGCTAGCAAGCATCTGGGACCAATAACAAGCAAATTAACAGAGCTGTGCTTATGCAGATGTTAAATTGCAGGCATTTTGTGTAATTGCCCAAGACAGGTCTGGCTTACACCTGTTCTACTGGCACTTCATTGGTTGAGCAGTTACCCTGGATTTTTTTTCGCTTTTTTGAACACATAATTATCATTGTTGTCATTACTAAGTTTGGTAAACATCCTTTGTATTTCCAACTTTAAGACAAGAAGCTTACCAAGTATCCTGAGAGTGAATTTTCTCAATTAAAAATAATACAGTCTGAGGAGACGATTCAATAGAAGGTACCAGCACTTTCAAATATATTAACCGTAAAATGCAAATTTAAAGAAGGTGGCACAGGACTTCCCTGGTGGTGCAGTGGTTAAGAATATGCCTTCCAATCCAGGGAACACAGGTTCGAGCCCTGGTCCAGGAAGATCCCACATGCCACTGAGCAACTAAGCCCATGAGCCACAACTACTGAGCCCATGCGCCACAACTACTGAGGCCCACGCGCCTAGAGCCCGTGCTCCACAACAAGGGAAGCCACCGCAATGAGAAGCCCGTGCACTGCGATGAAGAGTAGCCCCCACTTGCCACAACTAGAGAAAGTCCGTGCACAAAAATGAGGACACAATGCAAACATACATACATACATAAATACTTCACTTAAAAAAAAATAAAATAAAATAAAGAAGGTGGCAGGCAATTTTAGGAGAAAAAATAAATAGAACATTTTGAAAAAATACTCCCTTTATTAAAATACCAATGATATGGTATTTGAGACAGATAAGGGTAAGAAATTGATAAAAGTACATGAATAGGTACCATGAGTAATTAGTTAGTTTTCACTATTTTCTAATGTTTGGACAATCAATCCAAAAAGTTTTTAATGTAGTTTAATATAATTTATTTTTGAGGTTTGTAACATAGAATAAAACCAACTTCTTGTTCAATAAACATTTCAAAGAAATACATATTATTTTGAGCATCCCCTCACTTTACTCTCAAGTGTTCCAGTTTGGGCCATAAATTCAACGGTCATCCTACTAATAAGGTATTATAATGGGCAATATGATAGGAATGAGGTGTTAGGGGCAAAGGCAATGTTATATGCCACCCAGGGTCTATAGGTTTGGAACATGACACTCCTTACAGTGACTAAACAGGTTACTCCAAGAGATGGCTCCTTATTCCAAAGTAAAATCTGTCACACAAAGCATGTTTATAGTATTGCTTAAAGATCAATAAAATGAACACCATGAACATACCACCCAGCCTCAGAAAGAAAACATTACTTTGTACTCTCACGTTCCCCTTTCCAGTTGCATCTCTTCCCCCCAAAGAAGTAGCCATTGTACTGAATTCTGAATTAATCATTCCCTTACTTTCTTTACAGTTTTACCTTAAATGTACATATCTTTAAACAGTTTTAGTTTTGCTATCTTTTGCACATATATATATATATATATATATATATATATATATATATACATGGACTCACACAGTATATATCCTGTGACTTGGTTTTTACACTCAGCATTGCTTTGAGTTCATGCTTAGAGCTGAACTTCTTTCATTTTCATTTCTATATCATATACTGTTATATAAATGAACATCAGAATTACTTGTAGTCTTTTCCTTCTCTATTTTTCTGCTGTTACCTATTTCCTGGTATACATGTGCAAGAGTTTCTCCAAGTTGTCCAAACCTAGGAATGGAATTGCTGGGAAAAGGGTATGGTATTACTCAAGTTTACTAGGTAACGTCAAACTATTTTCAAAGTGGTTGTACCAATTCACATTCCTAGAAGATTCAATGCATGACAATTTCATGTTGCTCATCCTTGCTGATTGTTGATATTATCAGTTGTTGTGGGGGTTTTTTGCCCATTCTGGTGGATGTGAAATGATATTTCATTGTGGTTTTAATTTGCATTTTGCTGAGTTATAATGAGGTTGAGTATCTTTTCATACGTTCTTGGCCTTAGTCACTTAGACATAGTGGTGTCCCTTAGTCTGTGAAGAATCTTTGTCCGTTTTTTTTTTTTTATAAATTTATTTAGTTTATTTATTTTTGGCTGCGTCGGGTCTTCATTGCAGCGAGTGGGGGGGCTATTCTTTGTTGCAGTGCGCGGTCGTCTCATTGCAGTGGCTTCTCTTGTTGCAGAGCACAGGCTCCAGGCACATGAGCTTCGGTAGTTGTGGCAGGAGGGCTCAGTAGCTGTGGCTCCCAGGCTCTAGAGCGCAGGCTCAGTAGTTCTGGCGCATGGGCTCGTTGCTCTGCGGCATGTGGGATCTTCCCGGTCCAGGGGTCGATCCTGTGTCCCCTGCACTGGCAAGCGGATTCTTAACCATTGCGCCACCAGGGAAGCCCTCTTTGCCCATTTTTATATTGTGTTATCTTTAAAAAAAAATAGATGCTCTTTACTGTATTCTGGATACTAATCTTGTCAGTTATATGTTAAAAATCTCTTCCATTTTCTTTTAACTCATTAGTTTATTAAGGTATTTCCAGGGGGAAACATATCATTTAATTATTTTCATTTAATTATTTAAGGAATTTACTTCTCTGGTTTGTTTTTTCCTTTTCAAAGCAATGGAAAGGCATTTCCTTCAAGTTCGGATTATGAAATCTTGCCAAGAACTTCCAGGTACTCTACCAGAGTTTCCCAGAAGCTTCAATTCTGCTTCAGTAAAAAGCAAACAACTGCTGCTCATCCTATTTAATGCTGCTCAAAACTCACCACAAGTGTTCACAGGCTCAGAGTTTCTAACTTGATTGTACCTTCTCTCTCAACTCTCATCCTTTACTGAGGATTATCTGTGTGCTGACACTGTGCCAAGTATTAGCAAGAGAAGCTCAGAACTCCTTAAGAAGGGAAGCTCTGGAAGCCGTGCTTTGCTCTGCTTTCTGTCCCACGGATAACATGTCCTCTCTTGCTTGTCCTCTGCCATCTGTATCTTGGAAGGGGAACAAATTCTGAATGGTTTCAACCAGTGTGCTAGAAAAGTTATCTTAAATCTACACTGGGTCTACAAGAACTTTTTTTAATCTCCAAGCTAATGTAAAATACATTTCATAAAAATACACTTCATAATCTACACAGCACAGGAATAGATTTTTTTAAGCATAATATTCTCAGTCTTTTTTTTTTCTCTAAAGGTTGTATATAAGCAAAAGTTAGTTTTGCCAGATAAGTTAGGTAAACTTTCAGGCAGATGTAGAAAATCTTCTAACTTGAAATTCTGGTATGATCAGACTGTTTAATTCTCCATTCTTAACTCACTTTTTAGAGCAGTGGTTTTCATGTTTTAGACTGAATCAGAACCCCCTGGAGGGCTTGTTACGACACCACCCCTGGGCCCCACCCCATTTCCTGATTGAATAGGTCTATAGGGTAGGGTTGAAAATCTGCATTTTTAACCAGCTGCCAGGTGGTGCTGATACAGCGGGTCAGGAACTAGGCTTTGAGAGGCACTGCTCTAGAGGAACTGACTTCATAAATTTGTAAATTCTGACAACTAGGCCTCACATTCTTGCGACAGTCTATCTTGTCCTACTCACTGGCGGAAGAACTTTGTTAAAATAGTCCCCAGAGTCTATGGGAACTGTTGCCATGGTATGCTTTCCTTTTCACTCTGTCACTACTTCACTGGATTTCAGTTAGTGGAGGCAATACCGAGGAACATAAGGAAACTCCTGGAGTATTCTGGGCCAAAAGCTTTCATTCCATTAACCAACTTCCTTTTCATGTATTACTAGTCTCTAGAATCCTCCTTATTTTTCACACAAGACTTTCAGGACCCTGTTAATTTCCAGGTGGATTCTCAGCCATCTCATTTCACAGATGTTTTAAATTTTAGCTTTCTATTTAGATACTTTTTAAATAGCTGTATTCTAGATCTTTGGGATCACTTTAAATGAAGCACTGTTGTGAGATGCCATATTTACATTTATATTTATCATTGCATCAGCACCAGGTAGAACTGCCTTAATTGTTCTAAACTAATACAGAGGCAGTCTTAATACCTAAATGATGCATTTGCACAAAATGGAGACACAGCACTACGTAACCAAAGCTTTCTCTGAGATTCAAACATAGAAAAATAGTAGAAGGGGACTTCCCCGCTGGTCAAGAATCCGTCTTCCAATGCAGGGGACACAGGTTCAATCCCTGGTCAGGGAACTAAGATCCCACATGCCGCGGAGCAACTAAGCCCAAGCGCTGCAACTACTGAGCCCATGCGCCTCAACTACAGAGCCCGCATGCCTCAACTACAGAGCCCACGCACTCTGGAGCCCACGCGCCACAACTAGAGAGAGAAAAACCAGCATGCCATTAGAGAGAAGCCCGCACGCCACAACGAAAGATACAGCATACTGCAACGAGGATCCTGCGTGCTGTAACTAAGACCCGATGCAGCCAAAAATAAATAAATAAATAAAATGTTAAAAAATCTGTACAAAAAAGAAAAATAGTAGAAGAGCTATACCTGCACATGGTAGATGGTCAGAGAGGCACAGTGAACTCAAAGAGAACTTGTACTGAAGCAGTCAGTACCATATTCCCATCGATGGCAATTTAGTTTTTGCAAAAATCAATTAACACTAGGATCCACAATAATTTTTTAAGAGAAATACTTCTCTATTTAACCAATCTCCACTTATTTGCCTTCAGTTCCACATTTTTTATAGAGTAAGGTCTTGACACTGACTATTAAGAAAAAAACTGGAATTACGTGGTTCAAAGTTACATTCTCTCAAAATATGAGGTGCTAACCCCCATTTCATCACTATTTCAACAGGGCGGGCTCAGAGTTCAGACTCTTATCTGTTCTCTCTTAAATGCACACATGTGATCATGTTGTCCTCTAGTTCAAAAATCTAAAATAGACTCATAGTACCTTCAGTGGGGTTAGGCAAAGTACAGTGCCAGTGGGCTAAACTCGGCCTGCTGCCTATGGCTGTAAATGATGTTTTAATGGAACACAGTCCCATTCATTCACTTATGTATTGTCCATGGCTGCTCTTGTGCTACAATGGCAAAGTTGAATAAATGCAACAGAGACCCATATGGTCTGTAAAGCCTAAAGTATTTACTATCTGGCCCTTCAAAGAAAAAGTTTGCCAAGCCCTGACCTACAAGATAAAGTCCAAATTCCTCGGCATGATATATGTAGTTCACAACCAGGTCCCAGCTAGCTTTCTATTATAATATTATCTCAGGCTGCTCACCATCATATAGCCTATAGGCCAAATAGGCCCCAAAGTTTTAGGTCTCTAGGCCATTTGCTTATTTCATTCCCTCTCTCCACAATGCATGCACTCTTTCTCATTTACCTCTGTCCTCAAACCCCTACATATTCTTCAAGGCCTAGCTAAAATGTCATACATATCTTCCCTGAAATTTTCCCTGCTCTCCTGTTTGATCGGACCCCCAGGAAAGATCAGTATCTTCAACTGATAAGATCAACATACAATAAGAGAATGTTTCCCAAAAAAGTAGATAGAACAAATGACTATAGAATGATGGTAACATAACCATGGAAAGAAGGCAGTAAGCAGGCAGATACAAGAAAATGGGATTCATTAAGCAAGATTTGGCCATGTTCATGAAGCACAAAGGAGGCATGATATCCTGACCAGCAGATGTGATTGGCTGGTTCCCACTGCAGTTATATGTCCCATCTGAAGAAGCATCAGATGGCCAATGCCTGATGTCATTCGACATTGACATCACTCAATTCCCCTTATTCCTCTCCATGCTCACACCAGGTAATCTTCTAATTAAAACTTCGCTATTCATGTAGTCTTCCTCACTTTAGATTAATAAACTGATGTTTTTTGACTTATGCACCAGTCTTTTATGAGCGTCGTTAGTATGGGTCATTTTTTAAGAAATTAGGCACCTATTGGTGGATTGAAATCAGGTCTCTGCAAAAGCAAAGCTGAGGACCACCACATGAAATCCTATCCCAAGGATGGCTGGCCAGCTACTCCTAAAGACACCCTCTATCTCATGTCAAACCAACAATGACAGAGAATTAGGTCATCTTCTGTCTCTCTTGCTGGACACTGTAAGCCCCCTGAGGAAGAGAGATTCTCTCCTAGATCTCATTTCTTACTGGGTTGCCATCACCAGGTGCAGTACGTGGTTACACATAGTTAAGCCAAACTTGATTTAATTGGATCATATATCAGTCTCTCCTTTCCCTTTTTTGGTAGTTCCCTCTACCTGCCCCAGGTATCTAGTATCTCTCTTGCTCCCTCACTCTATTTCCCTTATCACAACTAAAAAGGCACTGATAATCAGTCCTTGAAACTTCTGCTAATCCTTTACAGCCTCTGCATTGTTCATCTTTTCTTCCCTCAGTGTCAAACCATTTTGGCTAAGAGTTCTCTGCTGTCTAATCTTCTCTAGTTAAAACAAAAGAAAAACATCTAATTATCAGTCACCAGACCTCTAAAATTAAATACATGCCCTGATGATGATTTGATTTTCTTTTGAGTAGAAATGAATTTCCTCCTTGGGAGATACCAAGCCTTACTCTTCAGATGTGCTGGGCTTAAGACTGCGTGTCTTTTCCTCACTGGCTTCTCCTAGGACCCCTGGGTACTGAACCAACCTGACCCGCCAGATCAGAAACTTCTTTTTTTCTGTCACAAGATTCCCAGGTGATTATTTGTTTTCCAATATATTTACTGGTCATTCAACAAATATTTTTGAACATCTTCTGTACCAGGAATTGACTTGCTCCAGACAATAGGCATAAAAAGTATACAAGACAGACAAGTTCCTTGCTCCAGTTTAAAGGTGGTGGAAAGACAAAAAACAATGAACAAAAAACCAAGGTAATAACAGATAGCAATAAAAATGATAAGGAAAAACCCAGGACAATGCTATAGGTGAAGTGATGGTCGGGAAAGTTACTTTAAGTGGTTCAGATACTATTCTGAAAGGTGACTTTTAAGCCAAGATCTAAAGGTCTCTCCCAACTCTCTCAGCTTAGGACTCTGCTAACAGCAGCAATCTAGGTGAAAAACAATGGTGGCTTTGCTTGAAGTTGTAGCTGTGGAGACAGAAGTGGGAAAAAACATGTGACATATTTTAGAAGCAAAGCCAAAAGGACTTGTTCACAGACTGGCTGTAAGGAGATAAGGACAAAAGATGCCCTAAGGGATGACCTCTGTGTTAATTTCAGTTAGTATTTAATAATTTTTGTTGTTGTTGTTCCACACCTATTTTTTCTGAAGAGCTGAACATGGCCATATGCCACCTATATTTCTAGGTCTGAAAAAAAAAGGTTCTTGGTTAATATTTTCATAATCGTTTGTTTTGAGATCCACATTGTAAACTGTTCTCATATGACAAATCTTGAACACCCATAATAATAACCAATTAATGAAACAAAATAAACCAATTAAAAATTACTAAATAAAACAACTGCTGGCTATGGCCTTTAAAATATTTGTAGGCTAAACAAAAGTGCCTGTCTATGTTAATACTATTTCTGGCATCATCTTTTCCAAAGAGCTGAGACTAAAAAGTGAAACAAGCAAATGTTCTGTCATGATTTTTTTTTAAATGTTATATAATTACTGTTCCAAACTTATTTTTCTCTCCAATATTTTTAATACTTATAGTCAAACTGCTGAAGAAGAGATGATCATGAATTTGGCACCCAGCAATCACTGTGATTTCAAGATCCACACTGCTGACCCTCAACACCTAGTCTCTGAGTTCCTTGACCTTCTCTCTTCTGATGGTCCCGTCCTCTGCCCTACCTCAGCTCTACATCCCTACGGTTGTAACCTAGCTCTAATCATTACCAATAATTGTACCCCTCCAGAACTCTCAATTTCTTTGGAAATTCTCTGGAACTCCTCTAGCAAAACCCCAATCCTGGTTAAAACGCTCTTCCTACTTCTCACCTGTACCAGGGTGACAGATAAAGCAGGAGAAAAACACACCAACTGACCAGCCACATTTAATATTTATCACCACTAACATCAAAGAGTGCTGCCTACTAATCCCACTGCATTTCCCCAGTCCAGTCACTCTCCCACAATCTGACTATTTTACTTCTTCTTTTCCCTCAGACCTTTCATATTTCTTATCTATCACTCTCAGATGAAGCGCCTACCTTAATATTTCACTGACGATATAGAAGCAATCATAAAAGGATAACTAAGCTTCCACTGCTACATCTACCAACCGACCTAAATTTGTACCCATATACTCTATCTTCTCTCTTGTTTTTATAGATAAAACTGTCCAGACTCTCATCTAAGGCCAATCCCACTGCCTGTGACCAAATCCCATCCATGCTCATTTATACAAGATCACTTCAATAATTGGGCCCTTTTTCTACAGGATCATGCCCATCAGCATACAGACTGTAACACACCTCCCAAATTAAAAACAAGCATTCCTTTGACTTCATATCCCCCTCCAGACACTTTGCATCCCCCTCCCGACAATTTCTTGGCTCCTCTTTATAGCAGAATTCCTTGAAAGAACTGTTTTTGGTACCCCAAGTTCCCTCCCTCTTATTCTCTTATACCTTCTCCAATTTGGCTTTTGTTCCCAGCATTTACTCCACCCAAACTGACCCTGTCAGCAATGACCTGCATGGTGCCAAATCTAGCTGTCAATGCTTCTTTTTTAAATTTTAAAATATTTTATTAATTATCTATAGTATATTATTATGTTTTATAAATTACATATAGAACTGTACATCATTCTGATGTACAGTTCTGTGAGCTTTGATAAATGCATAGAGTTGTACAACCACCACCACAATCAAGATACAGAGGCAGCTGTCAATTCTTAGCCCTCACCTTACGAGGCCTATGAGAAGCAGCATCTGACAACAGATCCCTCCTTTATCCTAAAACATTTTTCTCACTTGGCCATGGGGACATTATTTCCTCTTGGTCTCCCTTTATCTCTCTGACTCTCCCACCTCCTTCTCCTTTGCTAGTTCCTCCTCATCTTTCCTACCTTTAAATGTGGGAGTGCCCCCAGGAGTTAAGTTCTTTGGACAGCTTCTCTTTCTATATTCACTCCCTAGGTGATTTCATACATTGACAACTCTTGGATTTATATCTCCAATTTGGACCTCTCTCCCCAACTCCAGACTTAAAAATAACTACCTATGTAACATCTCTACTTGGATGGCTAACAGGTATCTCAAATGTGAATGAACAAAACAGACTCTTAATTTTCTCCCCCAGACCTGCTCTTGCCATGTTTTTATCATTTAATAAACAGCAACTCCATTCCTTTAGTTGCTCAGTCCACAAATTTTGGAGTTAACTTTGACTTCTCTCACACTCTGCATCTGATCCATCAAACATTTGGCTCTATCTTTAAAACATCATGGACTTACCATCTCCACTGCTTCCACTCTGGTCCAAGTCATCAACATCTCATTCCTGGACCACTGCAAACTCCTCCTAACTGGGGCTCCTCCTCCCACTCTAATGCCCATATAGTCTATAGTCTATTTTCTGCAAAGGTACCAGAGCTATCTGCATAGATTCATATGCAGTTGTAAGAAACCACACAGAGGGATCCCCTGAACACGTTGTCCAGCTCTCCCTGATGGCAACATTTTCCAAAATTATAGCACATCACAATGAGCATACTGACATTGATACAGTCCACGGATCTTATTCTGATTTCTCCAGTTTTACTTGTACTCATATTTGTGTATATGTGTGTATAGTATGTTCCATACAATTTTATCACCTTTTAGGTTTGTGTATCCACCACTACAGTTGAGATACTGAACAGTTTCAACATCACAAAGATTCCCCATGTTGTCCTTTTATAACCACACCCATCTCCTTCTCTAACCCCTGGCAAACAACTTATCTGCCCTCCATTGCTAAAATTAAGTCATTAAAAAAAATGCTATATACATAGGATCATACAATATGTAACCTTAGGGATCATTAAGCATAAATTCCTAAAGATTCGTCCAAGTTGCTGTGTATCGATAGTTCACTTTTAAAATTGTATTCCATGGTATGTATTTTCTGCAGTTTAAACATTCAGATGTTGAAAGACAATTCCTGACTACTACAAATAAAATGTCTATTTGTGTACAGGTTCTTGTGTGAACTGACCAGATTCCATTATTTCTGCTACTCACAATCTTCTAATGGCATCTCATCTCCATCAGAATAAAAGCCAAATGGCTTTACAATGGTCCACAAGGTCGTACACAATCCCCCCCACCCCACTAAGCCTCAAATCATCTCCAACCATTCTCCACTTTGCTCACAGCACTTCAGCAACACTGATCTTCTTGCTCTTCCTCCAACAAACCAGGCATACTCCTGCCTGAGGGCTTTTGCACTTGATGTTCCTTCTACCTGGAAAACTCTTCCCTGAAACAGCTAAATGACCTGTTTCCTCACTTCTTTAAGATCTCTGCTTAAATATCAATTGCTTAGAGGACTTCCCTGTCCACTATATACAAAATACCAACTCCCACAGGCCCCTCCACTACTGCACTAGGCAATCTCTATTTTCTTACCCTGTATTTCCCTCTATATTATTATCTGACATGCTATATATTTACTGATCCATCATCTATATCTTGTCACTAAAATCTAAACTATATTCAGTCAGAGACTCTCTTTTGTTCACTACTACATCCTCAACAGAGAATAGATCATGGCACATGCCAGGTACTAAAAAACAGCAGATATATCTAATTTCAAGGCTAAGTGTAAACTTATTAAAGTCACTTAAGTTAACCTGGAGTCATTCAAGATTATTGAAACACTAACCTCTTACCTTTATATGACAGTAGCTTTGTTTATGATGTTTCTTCCTAGATCAGATCTAAGTTAAGAAGTTGTTTAAGAACTAAATCGAGGCTTATCTATTAAGAAGTAAATAAATTAAGCTAAGAATAGGAAAGTTAACACTCGACTGAGCTGCCTAACTCTGTATTTTTAAGTTTCTCATATTAAATTGCTGAGATGGCCTGGCTTTTTTTTCTTCATAACTTGTCTTTTTAAAAATAAAAATACATATACCTACCAGCATGGCTAAAATGAAAAAGAATGACAATACCAAGTGTAGACAAGGATGTGGAGCAACTGATACTCATAATTTGCTAATGGAGTGCAAATTGATTCAACCACTTGGGAAAAGTATTTGGTAGTATCTACTAAAACTAAACATACTCATACCACAATGATGTAGCAATTTCACTCCTAGCTATCTACATAAGAGAAATAGTGTTTGTGTTAATAAAATAAGATGTACAAAAATGCTCACTGCAGCTTTACTCATATCTCCAAACTAATAGAAAATGAGCCAAATGTCCACTATCAGGAGAATACACAAATGAGCGGTGGTACAGTTATAAAAGACAATACTACATTAAAGAGCAACTATGATTATGTGCAAAAACATGAATGAATCTCACATGTATTATGTTGCAGCCAAAAAAAATAAAATAAAATAATAAAATAAACACGCAAAAAATACTTATAAAATAAGTTATCTCTACCTGGAGATTTTAACATTTAAAGCATCTAAATGTTGTCCCATTTAATGTCGGCCTTTAGTTTCATCTCTGCTGGTCTGAGGAACATTCTCTTTGACGGAGAAGGCTGGAGTAAAGAAAGTCATCTATTTATTCCTGGCATTGCTAAAGCACAGGCTGAGTACGAATATCTGTCTGGGATATTGTGCAGCAGATTCCTCAACTGCAAGGGAGTTTAAGAGTCTCATAAGGTCATTTCCTTCTTTTGAGCTTATGATTCTAATTAGTGATATAACACTAATCATAACCAAAAAATGTACTTAGTGCTCACTGCGTCCAAAGCACTACGCACACAGTATTTACCTTCTAAAAAATAAAAATCATTTTATTTTAGTTGTATATTATGTATATTACTTTTTTAGTAAATAAGACATTTTTAAAGGAAATAAGTTGGATGCTAAATCTATTCTTCTGTTCTGTTCACTGCCTCTTCTATACAATGAAGTGTAAAAGGCAGTGCATTAAGTAATGATTTTTGCAGAGTTCTTAGGATGCTATGGTTGACCCAGATGTGGGCACATCTGAGTGAGGTAGGTGCTCAGCACACAGAAGTTTGAGAAACTGGTGGTTGATTATTCTGTGTAAAAGTTCCATGGAAACTTACCAACCTTCACTAAGTATGAGATTAGCTAAGCAGCTCCGTCTTTCCTGTCACTGCAACTGATGCCGTCTCGATTTTTTAAAAATGAGATCTGGAGATCCCAAAAGCACAAGGAAAGAAAATAAAGTCTGAAGTCTGAGGGCAGTCTGGAAAAACTTGTTAGGGCCAGAACAGAGAAGAGATTTAATTGGAAGCAGGTTACTGAGGGCAACCTTAAAGTAGAAAGCAGGAAGGTCATTTCTGTGACTATTAAGAGAAATACTTCACAGGTTACTCATAGCACTTCAAAAACAATCTTTCAACAAGACTCTACCGAGAGACTTTGTGGCTCCCATGTGAGTACCCCCATTTCCTTTTCTGGCTCAAAGCAGCCAAACCAGCTCCCAGTCGTAGCCCACCTCCTCTCTATTTATTCTTTGTGGAGTTGCAGCAACAGAGGTACAAGGCAAGGTCAGAGAGGAACCCACTCTGTGCCGGGATGAATGCCACACCAGCCACACCCTTAACACACCCGTTTCTCAGTACCAAATGTTTTCCAGCCTTCTTTTTGGTTTGTTTGTTTAATAGATTGGGCAGAGGAGGAAATGCTCAAGCTTTTTTAAAAGTTGTTGCAAACTCAAAAAAATCTTAAAATAGGAATGACATCATACACAAGTCTCTCACAATAATCAGGTTACAGAGCTCTTTATCTCTGATGGTTAACCTAAAAAATTCTTCTACCAGTTATACTGTGGACAAAATCAAATATGACATGAGGTGGCTTGCAGGAAAAACTTATCAGTGCTCAGCCATCAATCAAAATGCTGAATCCATTCCAAGTATATAATGGAGAGATTGAGGGTTTTCTTTCTCCTTCTCTACCAAGGGAAGTATCGCTATGACTCATTCTTCCTCTTGCAAGAATTTTCTTAATATACTGAGTTAGTAAAACTATATACAAAATCCTAAAATAAACTAGGCTAGATCTTAAAGAAATCATGCTGAGATCAAGTTGAGTTTTATGCAGTGAACAAACGGTGAACGGCAACATCCTTCCTCAGTTTCACCCTTCTGAATTTCCTGGGCTTCAGACCAGAATTTTTCCTTCATTCTGAAAAATTCTTTTCAACCTTACCAATTTCCCCATCTTCAGATCAATATGTATTTGTATATATTTATTAAGTGCCTATTACATTTAACGTGCTGTCCTGGGGTAAGGAGACATTGGACTGGAGCGGGGTAGGGCATAGGGAGAGGAAAGGGACCACGGGAAGGAGAGGAAAAGAATTTGAGAAAATTGTACAAACAGATTGTTGTTCTCTCTCCCCACTTTATAAGTGTTTCTCAAACTGGAATTTAAAAGATTATAAGAGTCAAAGACATGGCAAAAATAGGGCACAGAGACTGTAATATTCAACTGTAGATGTAATGTTAAATGCAGATTCAATCTCAACACTTAAAGTTTTCTTTGGATACACTGTTGTGCTGTCTCAATATGCAAAACTGGTGATCAGCAAAGCTGGGCATATAGTGAAAGTAAATCTGATTCTCCCTCACACCTTCTCTTGCCACCTTCAATCATAAGAGTACAGCCCAGGTGGCACACTGAAAAAACCCTTCACTGGCATGTCTCCTCTCTTCTCCACTCCCTTTTTACATCCATGGGTATGAAGAACCCTATCCTCTAGCAACGCTGTGTACCAATAATTGTGCCACAAAAAAAGGATTAAGAAGTACATCACTGTTCAACTGAAAATGTGTTTATATAGAAAAATATATCTCCAAATGAGGAAACGATCCTGGGCAAAATCAACTATTCTCAACAAAATGTGACTTGATGAAGATGTACGTAACTGTTGTTGGCAATACTTGCAGACCTGCTGGTTAACAGTTAATAAGGCATCAAAATATTTTGTGTGGGGCTTCCCTGGTGGCGCAGTGGCTGGGAGTCTGCCTGCCGATGCAGGGGACATGGGTTCGTGCCCCGGTCTGGGAGGATCCCACCTGCCGCGGAGCGGCTGGGCCCATGAGCCATGGCCGCTGAGCCTGCGCGTCCGGAGCCTGTGCTCTGCAAGGGGAGAGGCCACAGCAGTGAGAGGCCTGCGTATCGCAAAAAAAAAAAAAAAAAAAAAAAAAAATATTTCGTATGAAAGCTGTCCCAGCATTCTAGAGTCTTAAAAAAAGTTAAGGCTTTGGTAATACATGGGACAAAGTGCTCTAAGAAATTACCAGAACTATTCTAAACCACCAAAATACGCCCATAAGATGTAGAAGATGTCAGAGAAAATATATATATTTTTAATATGAAGTTTTCCCAAATCAATGATCATAAAATAAATACTAACATACATACAGAATATAGCTACTATTGTTATTTGTCTTGTGTTACCTGTATTCGTAATTGTAAAATAATGCATGATCTTGGCCAAAACGTCAAATAGTACAGTTGATAAATGTTGAAAGTAAAACGTTATTAAAGGACCTCCCTACCCTGTCTCTCTCACTCTGCTAGTGTTTTAACCCTTCTACACCAGATTTTGTTTTGAACCAACAATCTCACTCTAATAAAATTCACTCTTTCTCATAAAATTCTATTTTTCCTCCCTTTTTGGAGGGTGGGTCTGGTTGGATAGAAATGAGGATAAGTTTTAAAAGTTTAATGGGAAAACTTTCAGTCTTAAAAATAAGTGAGGACTTCCCTGGTGGCACACTGGTTAAGAATCTGCCTGCTGGGACTTCCCTGAAGGCGCAGTGATTGGGAGTCTGCCTGCCAATGCAGGGGACACGGGTTCGAGCCCTGGTCTGGGAGGATCCCACATGCTGTGGAGCAACTAGGCCCGTGTGCCACAACTGCTAAGCCTGCGCTCTGGAACCCACGAGCCACAACTACTGAGCCCGTGTGCCACAACTACTGAAGCCTGTGTGCCTAGAGCTCGTGCTCTGCAACAAGGAAGGCCACCCACAATAAGAAGCCCGCCCACCACAGCGAAGATTAGCCCCTGCTTACCACAACTGGAGAGGGCCTGTGCGCAGCAATGAGGACCCAACGCAGCCAAAAACAAACAAATAAATAAATAAGTTTGTATTTTAAAAAAATAAGTGAAAAGAAAGTTCTCAGTTTTAGCTAGACTATGTAACTCAAGCCCCCTTTCTTTCCTAGAATAAGGAAAAGCCTATTTTTAAACTGCCCGATGAATACTTCTGAGTCTTTCCTGAAGATACAACAAACTGTGACAAGTTGATGTACTTAATAGAATTCAATTATGACTCGCGGAGGATAAACAAACCAAAAAATCCCGAAAGAAATCCAGAATTCTTAGGGAGAAAAAAGGCCTAACACGTAGCTCCTAGCATTGGGGGTCAGTAGATCCATGGACTTAAGGGCTCTGTGACTTTGAGCAAGTTACTTCACTCCTCAGTTTTCTGGGCTAGATGAGGAATAACCAAGATATGTCCTAGCTCTGACAGCAGACTTCTCCAGGTCCAGACACGGGAAATAAAACAGCCTTTTCCCCAGTCAGGGTAAATTCTGCCTCAGTCTTTAGGCAGCCACTATCAACAGATGAGAAGTGGCAAAGGGATGAAGCCTATTCACTTCATTCCCAGGCTCAATGTCCTCAGGTCTCTTGTAGCTCTAATGTCTATGATCTTAAGAAAACACTAACTCAAACTTGCCAACATGAACAATGTATAAGTAGAAAGGAGAGCTGAATCATGCTAGGTAAGCACAAAAACAATAAAGTGAAATACTTTAGGAAAGTGACTTGAAAAACCAGAACAGATTAAACAATGAAAAAAAGTAAATAATGAGCTTCCCTGGTGGCACAGTGGTTGAGAGTCCGCCTGCCAATGCAGGTGACACGGGTTCGTGCCCCGGTCTGGGAAGATCCCACATGCCGCGGAGCGGCTGGGCCCATGAGCCATGGCCGCTGAGCCTGTGCGTCCGGAGCCTGTGCTCCGCAACGGGAGAGGCCACAACAGTGAGAGGCACGCGTAACGCAAAAAAAAAAAAAAAAAAAAAAAGTAAATAATGAAGTCAAACATGGGCCTATGTTGTTATGTACTAGAGAAAAAGAAGTTAAAGTGGAATGACCATATTAATAAACGCTTTCTTGAAAGTTGCCAAATAAAGCAAATTTCTACAGATCATTTCCTATTTTCCCATAATAAAATTAGAACTGTTTCTATGAAAACATGAATTCCCAATACATCATAAATCATAAGAACGAATGCAAAAGAATTTTAATCACAAAATTAAATATAAATTTTAGTAATACAGTAAAACTACTGAAGTATAAAGCAGCACATGCACTTCTGTCTTGTTCTTTATTTCATTTTCTTTTTTAAAAATAAATTTAAAAGTATCTAATTACTGTCTCTATTTTAATTAAATATTAAATCCAAGACAATCAAGAGTAGGACAGTACTGGAAGATATTAGGAAAAAGACTTTAAAACAAGGAAAATAGATTGGAAAAATAGATTTGGAATTTAGGAAAGAGACCTTTGGGAAACAGGCTTCATAAAGGCTTTAGTTTCAGATGGTGATATTCTAAGAAATTTTAGAGGAGTCACTCAACCCCATTAATTCACCCATGTCCATTCCTCAAATCTGGCCCACTTTTCTCTATACCACAAGAAACACTAACGGTTGACAAATGACCCCTAAGGTCCTTCCAAATCTAAAAGTCTAAGATCACTCAACTTTTAAAAATAAGTGCCTTGGGAATAACTCTGGAAAGATCCACAAGAACCAGAGACAAACTAGAGAGCTAAAGATACAGCGAGAGTGTTCACCAGATATCCAGTGGTCACTTTTGAGCTTTGTATCATGTGCATTTATTTTATTTTTAATTTAAATAGTAACTCAATCATTTGTTGCATTTTGTTACTGTGTATGAAAAAACAGTAACAAGTATTGCCTCTGACTTTATGCATGCCACCCCCAGGTAATAGCAAAAAGTGCTTTGGTGGAAAAGCAAAACAACGAAAAGCATCAGCCATCAGAGAGTCCTATTAAAAGATTCAGAACATTAATTAAGGGGAAAAGAAGACTAACAATCTATGAGAGCAATAGTAAGAATCATTTAAAGAGATATATAATTATATATTCTCCAAAGCTCCACAGCTTGGGCCCAAAGGCCCTATATAACTGAGACTCTGAAACTGGGATGGGGCCAGTTTTGGGGTGTTTTATTCCTTTTCCCTAAAGAAACATCAAGAGAAATAACTTTTCTGAAGTTCTGTGCAGGCCTTCAAAGCCTTGAGTTTCTGGACCCTGCCCATTCCCAGGAACAGTTCCAGTACCTAGGGAAATTTCTGGAGTCTCATAAAGAAAGGAAGTAAAAAACAATGCTTTACCAAGCCCTTCCTCCTAGGGGCAAGCAAACTCCTTGCCTGACTGAGCTCTTGCCTTCCTGCGCTAACGATCTTGATCACAGTCACCTGACTATGCTTCCTGAAACACTGCTTTTACATTTCATTCCTTTGCTAAGAATTTTTTTCTTATTTTTTAGGTGCTTGTATTTTGACAGTTCCTCCTGTGGTTTTGATAAAACTCCACTTCCCTACTTTCATTACGAATTACTAGAAATCCTCAGCTCTAATCAGGCTGGTTTCCTCAGGGTCTCACAAATATCCTAAGTTCACTTTTACATTTTTGCCTCATTTGTTTCCCAATATGGTCTGCACTTCTCTTCAACAATCCTCCCTACCCCAACCCCAAATTTCACTTCTCCATCCTATCCAAACTTGCATACCCTTCAAAGACTAGCTCAAGTCCATCTTCTCCAAAGCCTTTCTTAGCTCCTCCAACCCTAGTTGGCCTCTTTTCCACTCTGCAGGTCAACAACACTCAGGATGCACCACACCATTTAGCCCCAATACTTGCCATTGATTCAGGTGTCTGATGCCCCGCCTGCTATGAATGCATGCCCCCCAGTGGACCATGCCCCACTCCTACACAGTGAAGTACTTCATATACACCTTTGGAGAAAAAGCACACTTGTGACTTTTAGGGATACCACTCATTCTACCCTAATCAATTTCAAGGGACTAGGGGCATACCAAGTTTGCTATAGCAATTATCGAATTAATTTTCAGAGTAACATGGAGAAGCAGTTATGTTTGGAGAGGCACATGCCTAAATTTACATAACGTCTTGATGTCTCAAGGGGGAAGTGGGGAATACAGAACCAATCAGAGAGATTTGGAAGGCCCTGGAGTATAATTCTCATCAGGTGGAGAATACCTAAGATGAGAGAATGAGTTCCCTCAGTTAATGCCAAAAAGGAGCCATTCTTCAACAAAATGGTAGTGTTCCACCACTTTGGCTCAGTGTCCCAACTATAGAGAACCTCACTGTTAACGAAGTACTATGATATCCAGAGTGAATAACAGAAGCAATAACCAACAGATGGGGTATGTGTATGTAACCACATGGCAGCCAGGAGCAAGACCACACAACCCACCATAAATGACCTTGGGAACAAAAAGATGACTATCCTCGGGGGGACCTTGAAGATGGCGGAAGAGTAAGACGCGGAGATCGCCTTCCTCCCCACGGATACACCAGAAATACATCCACACGTGGAACAACTCCTACAGAACTCCTACTGAAGGCTGGCAGAAGACCTCAGACCTCCCAAAAGGCAAGAAACTCCCCACGTAACTGGGTAGGGCAAAAGAAAAAACAGAGACAAAAGAATAAGGACGGCACCTGCACCAGTGGGAGGGAGCTGTGAAGGAGGAAAAGTTTCCACACACTAGGAAGCCCCTCCGCGGGCGGAGACTGCGGGAGGCAGAGGGGGGAGTATCGGGACCGCGGAGTAGTGCACAGCGACGGGTGCGGAGGGCAAAGCGGGGAGATTCCTGCACAGACGATCGGTGCTGACCGGCACTCACCAGCCCGAGTGGCTTGTCTGCTCACCCGCCGGGGCGGGCGGGGCTGCGAGCTGAGGCTCGGGTTTTGGTTTTGGACAGAGCTCAGGGAGAGGACTGGGGTTGGCGGCTTGAACATAGCCTGAAGGGGTTAGTGCACCACGACTAGCCGGGAGGGAGTTCGGGGAAAAGCCTGCACCGGCCGAAGAGGCAAGAGACTTTTTCTTCCCTCTTTGTTTCCTGGTGCGCGAGGAGAGGGGTTTAAGAGCGCTGCTTAAAGGAACTCCAGAGACGGGCGCGAGCCGCGGCTAAAAGCGCGAACCCCAGAGACGGGCGCGAGCCGCGGCTGAGGGCGCGAGCCCCCCGAGACGGGCGCGAGCCGCGGCTGAAAGCGCAAACCCCAGAGACGGGCGCGAGCCGCGGCTAAAACCGCGGACCCCAGAGACGGGCGGGAGACGCTAAGGCTGCTGCTGCCGCCACCAAGGGGCCTGTGTGCGAGCACAGGTCACTCTCCACACCCCTCTTCCGCAGAGCCTGTGCAGCCCGCCACTGCCAGGTTCCCGGGATCCAGGGACAACTTCCCCGGGAGTACGCACGGCGGGTCTCAGGCTGGTGCAACATCACGCCGGCCTCTGCCGCAACGTCACGCTGCCTCTGCAGCCACAGGCCCGCCCCGCACGTAGTGCCCCTCCTACCCCCATCCCCCAACCCCCGGCCTGAGTGAGCCGGAGGCCCCGAATTAGCGGCTCCTTTAACCCCGTCCTGTCTGAGCGAAAAAACAGACGCCCTCCAGCGACCTACACGCAGAGGCAGGGCCAAATCCAAAGCTGAGCTCCTGTGAGCTGTGAGAACAAAGAAGAGAAAGGGAAATCTCTCCCAGCAGCCACAGAAGCAGCGGATTAAAGCTCCACAATCAACTTGATATACCCTGCATCTGTGGAATACCTGAATAGACAAGGAATGATCCCAAATTGAAGAGGTGGAATTTAGGAGCGAGATCTATGATTTTTTTCCCTTTTCCTCTTTTTGTGAATGTGTACGTGTATGCTTCTGTGTGAGATTCTGTCTGTATACTCTTGCTTCCACCATTTGTCCTAGGGCTCTATCCGTCCATGACTTTTTTTTAAAAATTCTTTTTCTTAATAATTAAGTTTAATTGTAATAACTTTATTATACTTTACCTTCGTTCTTTCTTTCCTTCCTTCCTTCCCTCCTTTAGACAACGAATCACCCCAAATTGAGGAGGTGGTCTCAGGGAGCAGGATTTATGATTTTTCCCCCTTTACCTCTTTTTGTGAAGGTGTATGTGTATGCTTCTGTGTAAGATTTTTTCTGTATAGCTTTGCTTCCAACATTTGTCCTAAGGTTCTATCCGTCCCTTTTTTTTTTTTTTCTAAATATTTTTTAATTCAATAACTATATTATACTTTATTTTATTTTTACTGTATCATCTTTCTTTCTGTCTTTTTTCCTTCTTTCCCTCCTTCCTTCCTTCCTCCCTCCCTCCTTTCTTTCCTTCTTTGCTTCTTTCTTCCTTCCTTCCTTTCCTCCTTTTCTTCTTTCTTTACTCATACTTCTACTAATTCTCCCTACTTTTTCTCCCTTTTATTCTGAGCTGTGTGGATGAAAGGCTCTTGGTGCTCCAGCCAGGAGTCAGGGCTCTGCCTCTGAGGTAGGAGAGCCAACTTCAGGACACTGGTCAACAAGAGACCTCCCAGCTCCACATAATATTAAACGGTGGAAATCTCCCAGAGACTTCCATCTTAACACCAGCACCGAGCTTCACTCAACGACCAGCATGCCACAGTGCTGGACAACCTATGCCAAACAACTAGCAAAACAGGAACACAACCCCACCCATTAGCAGAGAGGCTGCCTAAAATCATAATAAGGCCACAGACACCCCAAAACACACCACCAGACGTGAACCTGCCCACTAGAGAGACAAGATCCAGCCTCATCCAGCACAACACAGGCACTAGTCCCCTCCACCAGGAAGCCTACACAACCCACTGAAACAACCTTAGCCACTGGAGACAGACATCAAAAACAACGGGAACTACGAAAGTGCAGCCTGCAAAAAGGAGACCCCAAACACAGTAAGATAAGCAAAATGAGAAGACAGAAAAACACACAGCAGATGAAGGAGCAAGATAAAAACCCACCAGACCTAACAAATGAAGAGGAAATAGGCAATCTACCTGAAAAAGAATTCAGAATAATGATAGTAAGGATGATCCGAAATCTTGGAAGTAGAATGGACAAAATGCAAGAAACAGTTAACAAGGACCTACAAGAACTAAAGATGAAACAAGCAACGATGAACAATGCAATAAATGAAATTAAAATCACTCTAGATAGGATCAATAGCAGAATAACTGAGGCAGAAGAACGGATAAGTGACCTGGAAGATAAAGTAGTGGAAATAACTACTGCAGAGCAGAATAAAGAAAAAAGAATTAAAAGAACTGAGGACAGTCTCAGAGACCTCTGGGACAACATGAAACGCACCAACATTCGAATTATAGGGGTTCCAGAAGAAGAAGAAAGAAAGAAAGGGACTGAGAAAATATTTGAAGAGATTATAGTTGAAAACTTCCCTAATATGGGAAAGGAAATAGTTAATCAAGTCCAGGAAGCACAGAGGGTCCCATACAGGATAAATACAAGGAGAAACACGCCAAGACACATATTAATCAAACTGTCAAAAATTAAATACAAAGAAAGCATATTAAAAGCAGCAAGGGAAAAACAACAAATAACACACAAGGGAATCCCCATAAGGTTAACAGCTGATCTCTCAGCAGAAACCCTACAAGCCAGAAGGGAGTGGCAGGACATACTGAAAGTGCTGAAGGAGAATAGCCTGCAACCAAGACTACTCTACCCAGCAAGGATCTCATTCACATTTGATGGAGAAATTAAAACCTTTACAGACAAGCAAAAGCTGAGAGAGTTCAGCACCACCAAACCAGCTTTACAACAAATGCTAAAGGAACTTCTCTAGACACGAAACACAAGAGAAGGAAATGACCTATAGTAGCGAACCCAAAACAATATATAAAATGGAAATAGGAACATACATATCGATAATTACCTTAAATGTAAATGGACTAAATGCTCCCACCAAAAGACACAGATTGGCTGAATGGATACAAAAACAAGACCCTTATATATGCTGTCTACAAGAGACCCACTTCAGAACTAGAGACACATACAGACTGAAAGTAAGGGGATGGAAAAAGATATTCCATGCAAATGGAAACCAAAAGAAAGCTGGAGTACCAATTCTCATATCAGACAAAATAGACTTTAAAATAAGGACTATTAAAAGGGACAAAGAAGGACACTACATAATGATCAAGGGATCGATCCAAGAAGAAGATATAACAATTGTAAATATTTATGCACCCAACATAGGAGCACCTCAATACATAAGGCAAATACTAACAACCATAAAAGGGGAGATCAACAGTAACACATTCATAGTAGGGGACTTTAACACCCCACTTTCACCCATGGACAGATCATCCAAAATGAAAATAAATAAGGAAACACAAGCTTTAAATGATACATTAAACAAGATGGACTTAATTGATATTTATAGGACACTCCATCCAAAAACAACAGAATACACATTTTTCTCAAGTGCTCATGGAACATTCTCCAGGATAGATCATATCTTGGGTCACAAATCAAGCCTTGGTAAATTTAAGAAAACTGAAATTGTATCAAGTATCTTTTCCGACCACAACGCCATGAGACTAGATATCAATTACAGGAAAAGATCTGTAAAAAATACAAACACATGGAGGCTAAACAATACACTACTTAATAATGAAGTGATCACTGAAGAAATCAAAGAGGAAATAAAAAAAATACCTAGAAACAAATGACAATGGAGACACAACGACCCAAAACCTATGGGATGCAGCAAAAGCAGTTCTAAGGGGGAAGTTTATAGCAATACAAGCCCACCTTAAGAAGCAGGAAACATCTCGAATAAACAACCTAACCTTGCACCTCAAGCAATTAGAGAAAGAAGAACAAAAAAACCCCAAAGCTAGCAGAAGGAAAGAAATCATAAAAATCAGATCAGAAATAAATGAAAAAGAAATGAAGGAAACAATAGCAAAGATCAATAAAACTAAAAGCTGGTTCTTTGAGAAGATAAACAAAATAGATAAACCACTAGCCAGACTCATCAAGAAAAAAAGGGAGAAGACTCAAATCAATAGAATTAGAAATGAAAAAGGAGAAGTAACAACTGACACTGCAGAAATAAAAAAAATCATGAGAGATTACTACAAGCAACTCTATGCCAATAAAATGGACAATCTGGAAGAAATGGACAAATTCTTAGAAATGCACAACCTGCCAAGACTGAATCAGGAAGAAATAGAAAATATGAACAGACCAATCACAAGCACTGAAATTGAAACTGTGATTAAAAACCTTCCAACTGGGCTTCCCTGGTGGCGCAGTGGTTGAGGGTCTGCCTGCCGATGCAGGGGACGCGGGTTCGTGTCCCGGTCTGGGAAGATCCCACATGCCGCGGAGCGGCTGGGCCCGTGAGCCATGGCCGCTGAGCCTGCGCGTCCGGAGCCTGTGCTCCACAGCGGGAGAGGCCGCAGCGGTGAGAGGCCCGCGTATCGCAAAAAAAAAAAAAAAAAAAAAAAAAAAAAACCTTCCAACAAACAAAAGCCCAGGACCAGATGGCTTCACAGGTGAATTCTATCAAACGTTTAGAGAAGAGCTAGCACCTATCCTTCTCAAACTCTTCCAAAATATAGCAGAGGGAGGAACACTCCCAAATTCCTTCTACGAAGCCACCATCACCTTGATACCAAAACCAGACAAGGATATCACAAAGAAAGAAAACTACAGGCCAATATCACTGATGAACATAGATGCAAAAATCCTCAACAAAATACTAGCAAACAGAATCCAACAGCACATTAAAAGGATCATACACCATGATCAAGTGGGGTTTATTCCAGGAATGCAAGGATTCTTCAATATACGCAAATCTATCAATGTGATAAACCATATTAACAAATTGAAGGAGAAAAACCATATGATCATCTCAATAGATGCAGAGAAAGCTTTCGACAAAATTCAACACCCATTTATGATAAAAACCCTCCAGAAAGTAGGCATAGAGGGAACTTTCCTAAACATAATAAAAGCCATATATGACAAGCCCACAGCAAACATCATCCTCAATGGTGAAAAACTGAAAGCATTTCCACTAAGATCAGGAACAAGACAAGGTTGCCCACTCTCACCACTCTTATTCAACATAGTTTTGGAAGTTTTAGCCACAGCAATCAGAGAAGAAAAGGAAATAAAAGGAATCCAAATCGGAAAAGAAGAAGTAAAGCTGTCACTGTTTGCAGATGACATGATACTATACATAGAGAATCCTAAAGATGCTACCAGAAAACTACTAGAGCTAATCAATGAATTTGGTAAAGTAGCAGGATACAAAATTAATGCACAGAAATCTCTGGCATTCCTATATACTAATGATGAAAAATCTGAAAGTGAAATCAAGAAAACACTCCCATTTACCATTGCAACAAAAAGAATAAAATATCTAGGAATAAACCTACCTAAGGAGACGAAAGACCTGTATGCAGAAAATTATAAGACACTGATGAAAGAAATTAAAGATGATACAAATAGATGGAGAGATATACCATGTTCTTGGATGGGAAGAATCAACATTGTGAAAATGACTCTACTACCCAAAGCAATCTACAGATTCAATGCAATCCCTATCAAACTACCACTGGCATTTTTCACAGAACTAGAACAAAAAATTTCGCAATTTGTATGGAAACACAAAAGACCCCGAATAGCCAAAGCAATCTTGAGAACGAAAAAAGGAGCTGGAGGAATAAGGCTCCCTGACTTCAGACTATATTACAAAGCAACAGTAATCAAGACAGTATGGTACTGGCACAAAAACAGAAAGATAGATCAGTGGAACAGGATAGAAAGCCCAGAGATAAACCCACGCACATATGGACACCTTATCTTTGATAAAGGAGGCAGGAATGTACAGTGGAGAAAGGACAGCCTCTTCAATAAATGGTGCTGGGAAAACTGGACAGGTACATGTAAAAGTATGAGATTAGATCACTCCCTAACACCATACACAAAAATAAGCTCAAAATGGATTAAAGACCTAAATGTAAGGCCAGAAACTATCAAACTCTTAGAAGAAAACATAGGAAGAACACTCTATGACATAAATCACAGCAAGATCCTTTCTGACCCACCTCCTAGAGTAATGGAAATAAAAACAAAAATAAACAAATGGGACCTAATGAAACTTCAAAGCTTTTGCACAGCAAAGGAAACCATAACCAAGACCAAAAGACAACCCTCAGAATGGGAGAAAACATTTGCAAATGAAGCAACTGACAAAGGATTAATCTCCAAAATTTACAAGCAGCTCATGCAGCTCAATAACAAAAAAACAAACAACCCCATCCAAAAATGGGCAGAAGACCTAAATAGACATTTCTCCAAAGAAGATATACAGAATGCCAACAAACACATGAAAGAATGCTCAACATCATTAATCATTAGAGAAATGCAAATCAAAACTACAATGAGATATCATCTCACACCAGTCAGAATGGCCATCATCAAAAAATCTAGAAACAATAAATGCTGGAGAGGGTGTGGAGAAAAGGGGACACTCTTGCACTGCTGGTGGGAATGTGAATTGGTTCAGCCACTGTGGAGAACAGTATGGAGGTTCCTTAAAAAACTACAAATAGAATTACCATATGACCCAGCAATCCCACTACTTGGCATATACCCTGAGAAAACCAAAATTCAAAAAGAGTCATGTACCAAAATGTTCATTGCAGCTCTATTTACAATAGCCAGGACATGGAAACAACCTAAGCGCCCATCATCGGATGAATGGATAAAGAAGATGTGGCACATATACACAATGGAATATTACTCAGCCTTAAAAAGAAATGAAATTGAGCTATTTGTAATGAGATGGATAGACCTAGAGTCTGTCATACAGAGTGAAGTAAGTCAGAAAGAAAAAGACAAATACCGTATGCTAACACATATATATGGAATTTAAGGGAAAAAAATGTCATGAAGAACCTAGGGGTAAGATAGGAATAAAGACGCAGACCTACTGGAGAACGGACTTGAGGGTATGGGGAGGGGGAGGGGTGAGTTTTGACAGGGCGAGAGAGAGTCATGGACATATACACACTAACAAACGTAGTAAGGTAGATAGCTGGGGGGAAGCAGCGCAAGGCACAGGGATATTAGCTCAGTGCTTTGTGACAGCCTGGAAGGGTGGGATGGGGAGAGTGCGAGGGAGGGAGACGCAAGAGGGAAGACATATGGGAACATGTGTGTATGTATAGCTGATTCACTTTGTTGTAAAGCAGAAACTAACACACCATTGTAGAGCAATTGTGCCCCAATAAAGATGTTTAAAAAAAAAAAAAAAAAAGATGACTATCCTCTTATAGACTAAAGACAGCACTGAAGACTTTTTTTTTTTTTTGCGATACACGGGCCTCTCACCGTCGCGGCCTCTCCCGTTGTGGAGCACAGGCTCCGGACGCGCAGGCTCAGCGGCCATGGCTCATGGGCCCAGCCACTCCGCAGCATGTGGGATCTTCCCGGACCGGGGCACAAACCCGTGTCCCCTATATCGGCAGATGGACTCTCAACCACTGCACCACCAGGGAAGCCCGCTGAAGAGTTTTTGATAGGAAAATGTTATTTGCTATTACTGAGTTGTACACTTAAAAAGGATGACTTTTATGATATGTAAATTATGCCTCATTAAAATTGTTCAAAAACTTTTTTTGGTGACTTGAGCTGGAGTACTTGCATGTGGTGAAGCATCTGACAGTCCAGTAAGGAGAGGGTATCACAGGTTTTTACTGGAATTTCAAGACAGAAGGCAAAACCTCTGGTGCCAAATTTTTTATCATATTAAGATAGGAGAGTTCCCTATAAATAATAAAAATTACCAAAATATAGCCTTTGAGAAATACATATACACACACAATAAAAACCAAACCGTATAAAACTAGTGAAATAATAACCATAGAGTTAATGCGGATAGTTTCTGAGAAGGGAGAAATGGAAGGGGGTGGGGCTAGAAAGAAAAACAAATTCATATTTAAGATGGAGATAGCTGAAAAAAGCAGAACTGAAGAAAGAAAGGAAGTCTCATAAGTCACTGTTATTGGCCAAGAAGCTTGGTTTATTGCCCCCAGTGTCATAAGGTCTGCCTTGGCTAAGGGACATTTTTCCTTTGAAAAGGGCTAAGGGACATTTTTCCTTTAATAGCAAACAAGGAAAATCAAGAAAGCCACCCAGAAAGAAGTGAAGGCAACTTAATTTAATGCAGAGAAGGAGAGGAGGTTACTGAGAGCTTAGTACAAGGACCCAAAACAGAAGTTTAGGGTAATACTCAAATTAACACTTACGACACCAACTGTAAACTAATATTTTTAAGTGATAGAAGTGTCTACATCTTTCTTACATCTTAGAAGCAATTTCTTTCATTTACCTGAGTTTCTCGGATTAACAAAGAGGCCATATGCCATATTCCAACATAATGAAGAGAAAAATAAAGGGATCAATTTTTATTTGCATACCTATTATTTGCCAGGTATTTACTTTACCAAATACATCTCCTCATAATAACTGCAAAATATTGCTATCCCCATTTCATAAATGATGAAACTAAGGCTCAGAATAAAGAGACTGCTCAAGGATATATAACTTCTTTGTCAACAGTAGATGTGAGATTTGAACCTGACGTTAAAATCCATTCTTTTTTTTTTTTTTTTTTTTAAACTTTTTAATTTATTTTTTGCGGTACGCGGGCCTCTCACCGCCGTGGCCTCTCCCGTTGCGGAGCACAGGCTCCAGACGCGCAGGCTCAGCGGCCATGGCCCACGGGCCCAGCCGCTCCGCGGCATGGGGGATCCTCCCGGACCGGGGCACGAACCCACGTCCCCCGCATCGGCAGACGGACCCCCAACCACTGCGCCACCAGGGAAGCCCAAAATCCATTCTTTTTATACTATATCATACTGCCTCTATAAAATACTTAGTTTCTACCATGCTTTTACTTTTGTTACTACACACCACACATTAACAGAAGCAAGTTACTAATATGACAGTAATTGGTAATTAAGAAGCCGCAGCTGGAGGCAAAAGCAAAGGAAAAACTATAAAGTAACTAAAGCACTAAAGTGTGGGACAATTTAATGTAATTACCAATAGTCCATGAACGGCAACAACCTCCGAAGGCAATTCAGTAGCACAGAATAATACACCTGATGCATGCAATGAATTCAAAATTCTATATCCTCCAAATCATCTTGGTTAAATTAAGTTTGAAGAACTTCATTTAAGAAGACCAGGAAAAGCTTTATAATGCATTTTACCAAAAATGACATTTAAAATAGATTTTTAAAAAAGATCTCAATCTTCTTACAGATATTTCACTTCGTAATCTTAGGCAAGACAGTAAACTACATTTTGTCTCTCTGTTTTTAAAATGAGAATAATAATAGTACCTATCTCATGGGGCTGATACATTAATTCATTAAATGAATACATATAAATCAATTAGAACAGTTTTGACACAGAGCAAGGGTTCAATAAATTTTAGCCAATAAAGTCATTATCTTCAAAATTCATTTTTAAGGAATACTTCATTATTTCATACTAGGTAAATGAGATATTACCATACTGAGATCCATATAATCCAGACAATTAATTGCAAAGACTGGGTGAGAGCAATGAAGACTAAAAAAGGGAATATAAAAAAATGAGAGACAACGAATGTACAAAGAAAGCAAGAGAAGAAGAGAGGTGTTAAGTCACCACTTTGCCTACACTTCTATCCACATTTATCTCATCATAATCAGTTGCTTAATACATATCTTCTTCATAGACTGTGAGCCCTTTAAGGACAGGTACTTATTATTTTTTATTTTTATTTTTTTAGTGTTTATTTATTTGGTTGCACCAGGTCTTAGTTGAGGCAGGCGGGCTCCTTAGTTGCAGCTCATGGGCTCCTTAGTTGTGGCATGCGAACTCTTCGTTGTGTCATGCATGTGGGATCTAGCTCCCTGACCAGGGATCAAACCCAGGGACCCTGCATTGGGAGCATGGAGTCTTATCCACTGTGCCACCAGGGAAGTCCCCAGGCACTTATTTTTATATTATCAGCCCAACATAGTACCTGCAACATAGCAGATACTAAGTATATAACAAAATAATAAGGGGGTGGGACTCAATAAGATTTGAGATCAATGATGGGAGTACCTGATTTTACCATATCCTAATAGGACTGGGGGGCAGAGTCTGTAAAGACTTACCACTTTTTATTTAGTTGATCATCAATATTCTTTTTTTTTTTTTTTTTTTTTTGCAGTACGCGGTCCTCTCACTGTTGTGGCCTCTCCCGTTGCAGAGCAACAGGCTCCGGACGCGCAGGCTCAGCGGCCATGGCTCACAGGCCCAGCTGCTCCGCGGCATGTGGGATCTTCCCGGACCGGGGCACGAACCCGTGTCCCCTGCATCGGCAGGCGGACTCTCAACCACTGCACCACCAGGGAAGCCCTGATTATCAATATTCTACTCCTCTATTCTTTCTGAACTAGAAAATAAATTTCAAAAATGTTTTAAAAAATAGTTAATTTGCTCTAAAATTAGAAATCTTTCAAATGATGATAAAACAAATTTTGGTAATATTTTTAATATTAAAAATATCTCTGGGGGCTTCCCTGGTAGTGCAGTGGTTGAGAGTCCGCCTGCCGATGCAGGGGACACGGGTTCGTGCCCCGGTCCGGGAAGATCCCACATGCCGCGGAGTGGCTGGGCCCGTGAGCCATGGCCACTGAGCCTGCACGTCCGGAGCCTGTTGCTCTGCAACGGGAGAGGCCACAACAGTGAGAGCCCCGCGTACCGAAAAGAAAAAAAAATCTCTGGGACTTCCCTGGTGGCCCAGTGGTTAAGAATCTGCCTGCCAATGCAGGGGACAAGGGTTCAATCCCTGGTCCGGGAAGATCCCACTTGCCGCAGAACAACTAAGCCCGTGCGCCATAAATACTGAGCCCGCGCACCACAGGTACTGAAGCCTGCATGCCTAAAGCCCAGGTTCCGCAACGAGAAGCCCATGCACCACAACGAAGAGAAGCCCCCGCTCGCCGCAACTAGAGAAAGCCCACCTGCAACAACAAAGACCCAATGCAGCCTAAATAAATAAATAAATTTATTTAAAAAATATTTCTCTGATTACCCTGTTATGCCCAAAAGGTAATCCAAATGGTCAGGGAGTCGTAGCAATAAACAAGTACTAAAGAGGCACACCCATGTTTTAGCTGTTAATCTGCCAGATGCGGTGCAGATACAAAAACAATGACATGGTCACTTCCCTCTGACCTCTGGTACTAAAGTAAGCAGGTTTGGGGATACCAACCCTAAACCGCCTTCTCTGGGACCCTTACCCCAGGCCCTGTGAAGTACACAACCATAACAATGCCCCTCCCTCACAGATATTCGGCACAGGCAGTACCCCTAGCCCAAGCAAGATACATCAAATCCAGTTCTTCCCCAGGAATTTGGAAAGCTGAGAAACAAAACCTAACCCGAGAGATCATATATCATCCAGTCTGGAGGCAGCATCACAGCAAGATAAAGTCACATTTAAGCTGAAGCTAAGGTGAACGCAGAAGAGAGAAAGAAAGCAAGAGAGAGTAGAGAAAGCCAGTCTATAAAGGAGAGAATGGAGCAGCGCTGGGGCATTTGCCTCAGGTGCAAGATTTAAGAGGATGCCAAGAAACTCAGTAATCAAGATAGATAATAGTGTTATGCACAGTATTTTAAAAAATCCAAACTACTGTTCTGGAATGAAGCAGAGGCACAGAAAGAAGCCGAAGACAGTCCATGCAAAACTGCAGGCAGAGGGAGAAAGGACAGGGACTTTCCAAGTGCCTGCTCTGGGTTC
The DNA here is from genome assembly GCF_008692025.1 of Phocoena sinus. NCBI lineage: Eukaryota > Metazoa > Chordata > Mammalia > Artiodactyla > Phocoenidae > Phocoena > Phocoena sinus. Next base: position 82,700,013 of record NC_045764.1, read on the forward strand.
CAGCTGTAGTTCATTTTAAGGAGCACAGCTGCCTTAACAGGGTAAAAACCCACTACAACTCCCAGCCCTGCTGCCATATCTTCTAGTAGCCTAGCTTAAATGGGTGGTGTTCCCTGAGACCTAAGAACCTTGATTAATAAACTCTATTTGGGAAAATGAGACATGCACATAAAGCTTTTTTTTTCCCTTTTAAATCAAGGCAATACATATTTAACTGACAAAAGAATGGGACCGGCAATTAGTGACACAGAAGTTCAGAGATCGCTATGGGTGGTCAGGGAAGGATAGATTTAGCCAGAGAGAAGTGGGGAGGAGCAGTATCTAAGCAAACACATCAAAGGACATGCTAAAAAGGGGTGGAAGGAGGATGGGAAGGGAGCCAGGGAAAAGAGGAAGAAAAGTCAAGTAAAGGGGAAGGCATGACCTTCACACACCCTGGATCATAGCCAAAGAAGTAAATACAGTTCCTGGCTCTTCTGCCTCCAGCCCTCAGACTACACTGTTCGTTACATGTGAAATATCCTTTTCTACATTTTTTCATGTTCAAATTCTTTCACATCTTTCAGGGACCAGTTAGAACATTTCTTTGAAGAGGCTCCCCTGGTATCCCATTCAAAAGGAGTTATAAGCCAGAATTCCTATCTGGCAGTGGGAAAAGAGGACATGGCAGATGGGAAGGCTAACTAAGAAGCTGAATGCAGTGACAAGGGCTGTCCTGTGGTGGGGAGCAAACTATATCCAGCAGTTCACTTGCGATGTCGTCTGATATCTTAGGAGAGTACGAAGTGAGATCATCTGACGAGGAGTAAGGGGGGGCTCCAGAAAAGTGGCAAAGAAAAAGCAGGTGTAGAGGGTGTGCTGATAGCTGACAGAAGGGCCGAGCTGCACAGAAGGCTTTGCAGAGATAAAAATGTGCAAATCTGTCGAGGTCCATTTCTGTGTATGGTTCTGTGATTTTCTCTAAGAAACTGTAGATCTTTGGGACAAAGGAGTGGAAAAAAAGTGGGGGGCTGACTTTTAAATAATCATTTATTGATATTTGCCAATCAAATTAAACTTTCTTCCCCATCTCCCCACCCCTCTAAACCCACCCCACCCGCTAATCCCACCCTCAAGCCAAGCAAGCATCCCAGTGGCCATTAAAGACAAAAGAAAGAAAAAAAAGGAACAATTCTTTAAGAATACTAACTTGGGTTAATAATTGCCCACCATAAACAAAAATAAATCCTGGGGTTATATCAAATCTTGCCACGCTTGCTCCAGGGTAAGGGTTGCCTGAAGATGTCAGACTTATAATGTATACGTTTGTATACATTACAGTGTATCCTCTTTTCACTGGTATGCATATCAAGGAAATATTCCTTAACAACTCCTCATTAAAATGATAACACCACACCCAGGGAACTAAAATATTTTGTTGGTTATACTTTTCCATGTGCAAATCCCCTACTTCACAGTTAATAACATCCTGCTCAAAAGGACTGCTATATAATAAGCTAATTCAACAATCTTTCCTACAAGTCTATACACATATTAAACAATACAAACATATCAGACAATTGCTACTGGTTTAAAAGATGAAGAGCTCTAGAAAGTGTTTTAAACACCAGGAGAATACACTTTGAAATAAACACAACTTGCCATCACACTCTCATTCACTCTTGTCCACTCAGGCCTCTTTTCCTCCCAGTTTATCATATCCTCACCCATTTTCTCACATACGCTTCAGGAGTTGTGTTCACATGTGTGTACGTGTAGTGATATTAGTGCTTAGATATGCCCAGATATGAAACTATTTATTTGTAAAGGGTTATCTCCATGTATGAATTACCTTAGTTTGTAAGTTCATCTTGGTGTATTTGTGTTCCTCCCTTAGTGAGTAGGTGTAAGTGTTTGAGCATATGTACCAAAGGGAGTGTACCTCTCTACAGATCAAAAACTGTGCATATCTGTGGAGGAACCTACCTCGTAATATGATTCTCAGAGCAAACTATAAGAGTATAATGGTGAAAGAGGCCTGTCACAAAAGACTATATATTGTATGATTCCATTTATATGAAATGTCCAGAATAGGCAAATTCATAGAGACAAAAAGCAGAATGGTTACCTATGGCTAGGGGTGTTGGGAGGAAGTAGGTAGTGACTGTTAATGGTCAAGGGGGTTAATTTCTTTTCTTTTCTTTTAAGTTATTGATATTTATTTATTTGGCCACGGCACGTGGCATGTAGGATCTTAGTTCCCCGACAAGGGATCAAACCCACTCCCCCTACATTGGGAGCTTGGAGTCTTAACCACTGGACTGTCAGGGAAGTCCCAGGGGTTTCTTTCTGGTGTGATGAAAATGTTCCAAGATGAACTGTGGTGATGGTTGCACAACTCTGTGAATATACTGAAATCCATTTTCTTGTACGCTGTAAATCGGTGAATTGTATATGTGAATTACATTTCAATAAAGCTGTTATACATTAAAAAAAAGAGACAGAGAGAGAGAGAGAATAAGGAAACCAAAGTTGTCCTGCATTTCCATGGAAGGGTAACCCTGTCTTTGAAAATCTTTACTTTGTTCGACTTCAATTTTAATTAAGCTTTGGATTCAACATTTCCCACTGCTAAGTCCCCTAGGGGTCTCATCTCCATCTCCAGCTTTATTTATCTTTACTAACAAGGGTGACCCACATACAGAACACGATGTCCACTGGTTATCACAGAAAAGCACATGTACACTATGATTTCAACCATACAAAAATAGGTATGTGGATGAACAAAGCCTGGAAGGAAATGAGGAAAAATGAAACAGTTACATTAGAGTAACATGGTTAAGCTGACGTTCTTTTAAAAATGTTATAATTGTATTGTGTTATCAGTCAATAAAATCTGGAAGAAAAAAGAACCAACCCGTCTCCTTAGAAACTGTTCCAAGACAAATTCAGGAACTGTGTCAAAAAGGATTGGACTGGGCCTTCCCTGGTGGCGCAGTGGTTGAGAGTCTGCCTGCCAATGCAGGGGACACGGGTTCGTGCCCCGGTCCGGGAAGATCCCACATGCCGTGGAGTAGCTGGGCCCGTGAGCCATGGCCACTGAGTCTGCACGTCCAGAGCCTGTGCTCCGCAACGGGAGAGGCCACAACAGTGAGAGGCCCGCGTACCGCAAAAAAAAGGATTGGACTGGAGTAGTGCAGTAGAAAGATGAAAACTCAAATGCATGGGTTTTATATGTATATATATATCTACATCTATTTTGACCAAGTCAATAAACAGGAAAATATTAAGCTCTCTATAGCTTGCTCAGGGTGCAACTTCTACTGAACTGAGATCAGCTCCATTAACTCAACCAACAGAAAAGCCATTTAAAATTAAAACTTAGGGACTTCCCTGGAGGTCCAGTGGATAAGACTCTGTGCTTCCACTACAGGGGGCGCAGGGATCGGGAACTAACATCCCACATGCCCCGTGGTGTGGCCAAAAAATAAATAAAATAAAATTCAAATTCATTAATAGCACCTCCATCAGGAAATACATGGTAACTAGCCCTAGATCAATCTCAGTCTAGCTGCAGTATGGAAGAGGTGCATAAAAGTTATTGCTAAAAAAAAAAAAAAAAAAAGTTTTTGTTTTAAAGATACAGGACCCTTATTAAGAAACTGACAATATAAGCAAAACTAAATTACAAAGTAGCTCATCTTATTTTCAATTAAGTTGCCAAGTCAATCTAATGGCAAGGATTTTTTAACCTATGTTGCTGCAACGAATGGATATCTGTATGAAAGGAAAATAAACCTAAACCCCTACCTCCCATCATAACACAAAAATTAATCTGAGATGGAACAAAGATCTAAAACCTAGAAAAAGAAAGCTTTAAAGAAGAAAAGCTTTTTTTTTTTTTTTTTTTTTTTTTTGCGGTACACGGGCCTCTCATTATTGTGGCCTCTCCCGTTGAGGAGCACAGGCTCCGGACGCACAGGCTCAGCGGCCATGGCTCACGGGCCCAGCTGCTCCGCGGCATGTGGGATCTTCCCAGACCAGGGCACGAACTCGTGTCCACTGCATCGGCAGGTGGACTCTCAACCACTGTGCCACCAGGGAAGCCCAAGAAAAGCTTTTTTTAAAGAAAGCTTTGCAACCCTGGGGATTGGCATAAAAAAACACTAACCATAAAATTAAAAGTTAATAAAATGACTCCATAAAAAATTTCTGCTCATCACATCATTAAGAAAATAAATAGAAAAGCCAAAGCCTAGGTTAAAAAAAATCTCCAACACACGTACCAGACAAAAGACCTGTACTCAGAATATATAAAGAACTCCTGCAAACAACAATAAAAAGATGAACCACCCAATGAAAAAAACAGGCAAAAGACTTGAATAGATGCTTCACAAAAGAAAATAAAGGATAGCTAATTAGCACATGATAAAGCATTCAACGTCCTTAATCGTCAGGAAAATGCAACTTAAAACCATAATGAGGTACCATTTTACATCCTCTAGTATGGCTAAAATAAAAAAGGCTGACAGCACTAAAATTTGGCAACATTAAAAATTAAAATTTGGGGACTTCCCTAGTGGCCCAGGGGCTAAGACTCTGTGCTCCCAATGCAGGGGGCCTGGTACGATCCCTGGTCAGGGAACTAGATTCCACTTGCAGCAACTAACAGTTCACATGCAGCAACTAAAGATCCTGCATGCCGCAACCAAAAGATCCTGCACATGGCAACGAAGATCCCGCGTGCCGCAACTAACACCTGGTGCGGCCAAATAAACAAAATTTTTTAAAAATTGTGTAGGGTTTCCCTGAGAGCGGAGTGGTTAAGAATCCGCCTGCCAATGTGGGGGACACGGGTTTCAGCCCTGGTCCGGGAAGATCCCACATGCCGTGGAGCAACTAAACCCATGCGCCACAGCTGCTGAGCCTGCACTATAGAGCCAGGAGGCACAACTACTGAAGCCCACGTGCCTAAAGCCCATGCTCTGCAATAAGAGAAGCCACTGCAACGAGAAGGCTGCGCACCACAACAAAGAGAAACCCCCGCTCACCACAACTAGAGAAAGCCTGCACACAGCAACAAACACGTAACGCAGCCAAAACTAAAAATAAATTTTTTTTAAAAATAAGAAATGAGATAAACAAATTGTGGTATATTCATACAATGGAATACTATTCCTCAATAAAAGAGAACAAACGACTGATACACACAACACAGACAAATCTCAGAAACATCATGTTACAGGAAAGAGGCAGACACTAAAAAGCACATACTACTGTATGATTCTATTTAAGTCAAGTCCAAGACTAAGCAAAACAAACCTATGGTGTCAGAAATACAGAGTAAGAAAGTGGTAACCTTTCGGAGGGTGGGTGAGGAAAATGGCTGGAAAGAGGCATGAGGGTAGTTTCTATGGTGATAAAAATATTTTCTATCTCTTTTGGTAGAAGTTACAGTGTATAAAATTGGCAGAATGCCTTGAACTGGACACTTACAATATGTGCATTTTACTGAATGTTAATTACACCTCAGTAAAACAATACAAAGTAAGTAGCACTCTGCTTCAAGATATAATGATTTTAGGGCTTCCCTGGTGGCGCAGTGGTTGGGAGTCCGCCTGCCGATGCAGAGGACACGGGTTCGTGCCCCGGTCCGGGAGGATCCCACATGCCGTGGAGCGGGCTCGCTGAGCCTGTGCGTCCAGAGCCTGTGCTCTGCAATGGGATAGGCCACAACAGTGAGAGACCCACGTATCGCAAAAAAAAAAAGATATAATGATTTTGTTTCAAATGAAATTCTAGAATACCACCCTCCACATGTTCAATTACTTTCCACTTTGGATTACTGACATCTCTATTCCTTCAGTATTGCAAATCACCTAATGGATTACAGATGTACATAGGTAGATAGATATAATTGTATCTGTTAATGTTGAATTTTTCATAAATGGCAAATCAAGTTTGATTCTTCACAATTTCAATACATACCTAATGGACTATGAGAAGTTCAGTAGAATTTTGTTTTCTTTACCATTTTCCTCCCAATGATTTTATAGTTGTCATTTTAGAGGGTCAGATATAAAAATGACTGAGAAAGAGTAAGGCATGTAAATCGAATGTCAGCAAGGAAGGACAATAGTGCTTTGACCACTATCACAGCCTAAAGAAAAAGGCTCTCAACTATTTTTATCAAGTCAGAGTCATATATATTTAAATTTAAGAACAACTGAAGGGGAGACCTTCAAGATGGCGGAGGAGTAAGACATGGAGATCATCTTCCTCCCCACAAATACATCAGAAATACATCTACATGTGGAACAACTCCTACAGAAAACCTACTGAATGCTGGCAGAAGACCTAAGACTTCCCAAAAGGCAAGAAACTCCCCACATATCTGGCCATGTGGCTGATAGGGTGTTGGTGCTCCAGCTGGCTGTCAGGCCTGTGCCTCTGAGGTGGGAGAGGCGAGTTCAGCAGAAACTCTGCAAGCCAGAAGGGACTGGCAGGACATATTTAAAGTGATGAAAGAGAAAAAGCTACAACCAAGATTACTCTACCCAGCAAGGATCTCATTCAGATTCAACAGAGAAATTTAAACCTTTACAGACAAGCAAAAGCTAAGAGAATTCAGCACCACCAAACCAGCTTTAAAACAGATGCTAAAGGAACTTCTCTAGGAAAGAAACACAAGGGAAGGAAAAGACCTACAATAACAAAACGAAAACAATTAAGAAAATGGGAATAGAAACATACATATCAATAATTACCTTAAATATGAAGGGATTAAATGCTCCAACCAAAAGACACAGGCTCACGGAATGGATAAAAAAACAAGACCCATATATATTCTGTCTACCAGAGACCCACTTCAGACCTAGGGACACATACAGACTGAAAGTGAGGGGATGGAAAAAGATATTCCATGCAAATGGAAATCAAAAGAAAGCTGGAGTAGCAATACTCATATTAGATAAAGTCGACTTTAAAATAAAGACTGTTATGAGAAACAAGGAAGGACACTACATAATGATCAAGGGATCAATCCGAGAAGAAGATATAACAATTATAAATATATATGCACCCAACATAGGAGCACCCCAATACATAAGGCAACTGCTAACAGATATAGGAGAGGAAATCAACAGTAATGCAATAATAGTGGGGGACTTTAACAACTCACTTACACCAACAGACAGATCCAAACAGAAAATTAATAAGGAAACAGAAGCTTTAAATGACACAACAGACCAGACAGATTTAATTGATATTTATAGGACATTCCGTCCAAAAAGAGTAGATTACACTTTCTTCTCAAGTGCACACAGAACATTCTCCAGGATAGATCACACCTTGGGTCACAAATCAAGCCTCAGTAAATTTAAGAAAATTGAAATCATATCAAGCATCTTTTCTGACCACAACACTATGAGATTAGAAATCAGTTACAGGGAGAAAAACGTAAAAAACACAAACACATGGAGGCTAAACAATATGTTACTTAATAACCAAGAGATCACTGAAGAAATCAAAGAGAAAATCATAAAATACCTAGAGTCAAATTACAACAAAAACACAATGATCCAAAACCTATGGGATGCAGCAAAAGCAGTTCTAACAGGGAAATTCAGAGCAATAAAATCCTACCTCAAGAAACAAGAAAAATCTCAAATAAACAATCTAACCTTACAACTAAAGGAACTAGAGAAAGAAGAACAAACAAAATCCAAACTTAGTAGAAAGAAAGAAATCATAAAAATCAAAGCAGAAATAAATGAAATAGAAACAAAGAGAACAATGGCACAGATGAAAAAAACTAAAAGCTGGTTCTTTGAGAAGATAAAATTAATAAACCATTAGCCAGACTCATCAAGAAAAAGAGGGAGAGAACTGAAATCAATAAAATTTGAAATGAAAAAGGAGAAGTTACAACGGACACTACAGAAATACAAAGCATCCTAAGAGACTACTAAAAGCAACTCTATGCCAATAAAATGGACAACCTGGAAGAAACGTACAAATTCTTAGAAAGGTATAACCTTCCAAGACTGAACCAGGAAGAAATAGAAAATATGAACAGACCAATCACAAGTAATGAAATTGAAACTGTGATTAAAAATCTTCCAACAAACAAAAGTCCAGGACCAGATGGCTTCACAGGTGAATTCCATCAAACATTTAGAGAAGAGCCAACACCCATCCTTCTCAAACTCTTCCAAAAAACTGCTGAGGAAAAAAAAAAAACAACTGCTGAGGAAGGAACACTCCCAAACTCATTCTATGAGACCACCATCACCCTGATACCAAAAGCAGACAAAGATATTACAAAAAAAGAAAATTACAGACCAATATCACTGATGAATATAGATGGAAAAATCCTCAACAAAATACTAGCAAACAGAATCCAACAACACATTAAAAGGATTATACACCATGATCAGGTGGGATTTATCCCAGGGATGCAAGTACTCTTCAATACACGCAAATCAACCAATGTGATACACCATATTAACAAACTGAAGAATATAAACCATATGATCATCTCAATAGATGCAGAAAAAGCTTTTGACAAAATTCAACACCCATTTGTGATAAAAACTCTCTACAAAGTGGGCATAGAGGGAACCTACCTCAACATAATAAAGGCCACAGACGACAAACCCACAGCAAACATCAATTCTCAATGGTGAAAAACTGAAAGCATTTCCTCTAAGATCAGGAACGAGACAAGGATGTCCACTCTCACCACTATTATTCAACATAGTTTTGGAAGTCCTAGCCACGGCAATCAGAGAAAAAAAGAAATTAAAGGAATAGAAATTGGAAAAGAAGAAGTAAAACTGTCACTGTTTGCAGATGACATGATACTATACACAGAGAATCCTAAAGATGCCACCAGAAAACTACTAGAGCTAATCAATGAATTTGGTAAAGTTGCAGGATACAAAATTAATGCACAGAAATCTCTTGCATTCCTATACACTAACAATGAAAGATGTGAAAGAGAAATTAAGGAAACAATTCCATTCACCACTGCAAGAAAAAGAATAAAATACCTAGGAATGAACCTATCTAAGGAGGTAAAAGACCTGTACTCAGAATACTGTAAGACACTGATGAAAGAAATCAAAGATGACACAAACAGATCAAGAAGATATACCATGTTCTTGGACTGGAAGAATCAATACTGTGAAAATGACTATACCACCCAAAGCTATCTACAGATTCAATGCAATCCCTATCAAATTACCAATGGCATTTTTTACAGAACTAGAACAAAAAATCTTAAAATTTGTATGGAGACACAAAAGACCCCGAATAGCAAAAGCAGTCTTGAGGGAAAAAAATGGAGCTGGAGGAATCAGACTCCCTGGCTTCAGACTATACTACAAAGCTACAGTAATCAAGACAGTAGGGTACTGCACAAAAACAGAAATATAGATCAATGGAACAGGATAGAAAGCCCAGAGATAAACCCATGAACCTATGGTCAACTAATCTATGACAAAGGAGGCAAGGATATACAATGGAGAAAAGACAGCCTCTTTAATAAGCGGTGCTGTGAAAACTGGACAGCTACATGTAAAAGAATGAAATTAAAACACTCCCTAACACCATAAACAAAAATAAACTCAAAATGGATTAAAGACCTAAATGTAAGGCCAGACACTATCAAACTCTTAGAGGAAAACATAGGCAGAATACTCTATGACATAAATCACAGCAAGATGCTTTTTGACCCATCTCCTAGAGAAATGGCAATAAAAACAAAAATAAACAAATGGGACCTAATGAAACTTAAAAGCTTTCATCAGCAAAGGAAACCATAAACAAGACCAAAAGACAACCCTCAGAGTGGGAGAAAATATTTGCAAATGAAGCAACTGACAAAGGATTAATCTCCAAAATTTACAAGCAGCTCATGCAGCTCAATATCAAAAAAACTAACAACCCAATCCAAAAATAGGCAGAAGACCTAAATAGACGTTTCTCCAAAGAAGATATACAGATTGCCAACAAACACGTGAAAGGATGCTCAACATCACTAATCATTAGAGAAATGCAAATCAAAACCACAACAAGGTATCACCTCACACCAGTCAGAATAGCCATCATCAAAAAATCTACAAACTATAAATGCTGGAGGGGGTGTAGAGAAAAGGGAATCCTCTTGCACTGTCGGTGGGAATGTAAACTGATACAGCCACTATGGAGAACAGTATGGAGGATCCTTAAAAATCTAAAAATATAAGTATCATATGACCCAGCAATCCCACTACTGGGCATATACCCTGAGAAAACCATAATTCAAAAAGAAGCATGTACCACAATGTTCATTGCAGCTCTACTTACAATAGCCAGGACACGGAAGCAACCCAGGTGTCCATCAACAGATGAATGGATAAAGAAGATGCGTCATGTATATACAATGGAATATTACTCAGCCATAAAAAGAAACGAAATTGAGTTGTTTGTAGTGAGGTGGATGGACCTAGAGACTGTCATACAGAGTGAAGTTAGTCAGAAAGAGAAAAACAAATACCATATGCTAACACATATATATGGAATCTAAAAAAAAAAAAGAATGATTCTGAAGAACCTAAGGGCAGGACCAGAATAAAGACGCAGATGTAGAAAATGGACCTGAGGATATGCGGAGGGGGAAGGGTAAGCTAGGACGAAGGGAGAGAGTGGCATGGACATATATACACTACCAAATGTAAAATAGATAGCTAGTGGGAAGCAGCCGCATAGCACAGGGAGATCAGCTAGGTGCTTTGTGACCACCTAGAGGGGTGGGATAGGGAGGGTGGGAGGGAGACGCAAGAGGGAGGAGATATGGGGATATATGTATATGTATAGCTGATTCACTTTGTTATAGAGCAGAAACTAACACACCATTGTAAAGCAATTATACTCCAATGAAGATGTTAAAAAAATAAATAAAGACCTCTGGATGGAAAAAGAACAATTGAAAAGCTGGCATAATTTTCTAGCTAATTTGAACTTTAAAAGATAATGCATTCTAAATAACAAGAGCACTGTACGTCAGACAGACACCTGAAAACCACCAAGATCCTTTCTACTGTTTTACTGAGTCCTCCTCCGTGCCTCTATCCAGGTTTATCTTCATCTTCACCACCTCTCATCCTCCCTAGAATACTGCTCAGACCTAACTGATTTTCATATAGCCAGCTCACTCAAAGTTCCAAATAAATTAATTTATGAAATTGTACTATATTCTATGTAGATGTCATAAACACACTCAAACAGTACAGAGAGTCCAGCCTGGGGAAAACCAGACGACCAATGAGTGGGAAAAAGATGACTTCACTTGCTTCCTACCCCGAGAACTGTAGAAGATCTCTCCGTCTGAACTCCTACTGCAAGATTTTATTCCCTACAGACAACTCTTACAGTGCTCTGAACTATAAACAAGTACACATGCCTAATCTCAGAGGGAGTAGGCTCCCAGACAAAAACCATGTCTTCCATGTCTGTATTCACCATGAGCCTAAGACAATACCTTGAACAGGATGGGGCAAAACACAAGTTGGATTACTGAATTACTGAATTAACGTAAATGAAAACAGTTGAGGGTGGAAGAGGAGGAGAGAAAAAAAAAAGCTGAGAGGATACATCAAAGAGAAAGGAGAAGGGAAGGAGCAAAAGAAGAGAAAAAAGAAAACTTGTGAAGGAAATTCTTTTTGTTAGAGTAGTATTACTTTTTTTAAATTGAGAGTTGGAAAAAGCCATTGCTTTGCACCTCATATCACAGCTATCAACACTAGTCTTTTTTGTGTGTGTTTTAACATCTTTATTGGAGTATAATTGCTTTACAATGGTGTGTTAGTTTCTGCTCTATAACAAAGTGAATCAGCTATACATATACATATATCCCCATATCTCCTCCCTCTTGTGTCTCCCTCCCACCCTCCCTATCCCACCCCTCTACGTGGTCACAAAGCACCTAGCTGATCTCCCTGTGCTATGCGGCTGCTTCCCACTTGCTATCTATTTTACGTTTGGTAGTGTATATATGTCCATGCCACTCTCTCACTTCGTCCCACCTTACCCTTCCCCCTCTCCATGGTCTCAAGTCCATTCTCTATGTCTGCATCTTTATTCCTGTCCTGCCTGTAGGTTTTTCAGAACCATTTTTTTTTTTAGATTCCATATATATGTGTTAGCATATGGTATTTGTTTTTCTCTTTCTGACTTACTTCACTCTGTATGACAGTCTCTAGGTCCATCCACCTCACTACAAATAACTCAGTTTTGTTTCTTTTTATGGCTGTGTAATATTCCATTGTATATATGTGCCACATCTTCTTTATCCATTCATCTGTCGATGGACACTTAGGTTGCTTCCATGTCCTGGCTATTGTAAATAGAGCTGCAGTGAACACTGTGGTACATGCTTTTTGAATTATGGTTTTCTCAGGGTATATGCCCAGTAGTGGGATTGCTGGGCTATATGGTAGTTCTATTTTTAGTTTTTTAAGGAACCTCCATACTGTTCTCCATAGTGGCTGTATCAGTTTACATTCCCACCAACAGTGCAAGAGTGTTCCCTTTCCTCCACACCCTCTCCAGCATTTATCAACACTGGTCTTTAAACTGTCATTATAAACAACTTAAAATATCTCCCAACCCTTGATATTCAAAGTGTGGCCTCGCACTGCAACTACAGTATTCTCCTTCTGACCAGCAGATTCCAAGCCCCCACTTCAAACCTACAAGTTTCTGGGTGATTTACGGCTGTTAAAGTTTGAGAAGCACCACCTACACCATTCAAGTCCTTTCTGTTGTACTGAACTTGTGTTTTATTTAAATGGACCAGTAGCTAACAATTGAAAAATCTCTGATTAGAGGAAACTGATCATTGTAATTGGATTTGATCTGTATGTATTTAACTTTAGGTTAAGTTATTAATTAGAGAGTAATTTGGCCTGGAAGGTATACCACAAAACTTTGTAACTAGTCATAACAACATGATTAAAAGAAATTGAGCATTAGGTCAGTGACACCCTCAAGAACTCAGTTTTGTTCCTTCATGCGTAGCACCGGGCTTGGAATGACAGGTGTGGCCAGTGTTTCCTGACTGAATAAAACAAATGAATTTTTACAATCAGATACCTAGGGCTGACAATCTTGGGGTCATCTGGCCAAACAACCTCATTTTAAAGACGAGCAAACTAGAAATCCTGAGAGATTCAAAAGCAAGCAAGCTAAACGAGCCAAAATATGCCGCATCTCACTGTTTCCCTTTTTGTTCCTTTCCTAGGAATGTGTTAGAAGAGTGATTCTAAGTATTCTAATAAAATGACTGTGGGCTCTTAAAGAAGTGATAGGGTAAAAAGGTGCCTAGGACTAGGAAGAAGAGACTGGCAAAGGTAAATGAGGTTGGACAAAACTATTTTTCTAAGCCTAATATACTTTTGGTCAGGCCAATGAATTAATCAATTTAATCTGCTGAAAAATAAATCTGAAGGAATTCTCAGAAAAAGAAACATGAGCTGCATGAAAATGTTACAAACCAAGGGAGACCGCACATAACTAACTTAAATCTCCACAGGCTTATTTCCTGTTCAAGTATGACCTCCTGGGATAAGTTTTACTGCAGTGTTCATTACCAGATGACTTTTGGTTTTAAGAGAAGCCAAGGGCAAGTTGGAAATATGATTCTTAACTAAACATAAAAAAACCAAAAACCAGAACAAAAATCCCCCTGCGGCTGTTTCTCATTTGTTTGTAATCAGAATGCGGGCTTCCAGAGGAAACACACCAATTTCTGTAAGCAAAAATATAACGACCCAGTCACGTCCTCAAAACAAACCAACATACAAACTTCACAGCCGGGTCCAGCTGTGCTGCTCAAGAGCCAGGAATTTATTCTAAGAGCAGATAGATCAAAACGGCGAACGCAAGACAAGCCAGATTTCAATCAAAAAGAAAAGGGTGTGCCCTACTTCTTTTTTCTCTTCTTCTTTGCAACTTTCACCCAGCAGAAACCTTTGAAGGAGTCTTGGTGAAAAAAACCTTTTCAGACGCTAGTCCCCAGAGCTACACCTCGGTGGGGTGGAAAGGGTAGGCACCGCGAGCTCGCGCGGTCGCGGCCCGCGCAGGCTCCAGCCGGGAGGGGAAGGGTCCGGTCCCGAACCCGGCAAGGCCGGGCCCCCGTGTGATTCATCAGCAACTCGGGATTCGCGCGCCTCCACCGCGGGCAACGCCCAGCGCGTCCCACGGCTCCTACCCCGGCCCGTTAGCCCCGAAGCAGACCCCAGCGTCCCCTCGCTCCCCGAGAGGGACTGGTAGGGAAGGAGATCACAGCCTGGCAGTTGGAAGGCAACCTCTCCCGCCTCAGCCACCATGGCCGGTGCGACACCCTGCCCGCGCCCGCAGACGTACTTCCTGGAAAGCACTGGCTTGGCTTACCTGACTGGAGCCCGCTAGGGCCACCGACGTCCTTCACAGACCCACAGGGACGGCCTGCCGCTCAGTTCCCAGTACCCGCCCGTCTGCCTGCTGCCGCCTCCCAGGGAGTTGTCTGATACACCGCCGGCAGCTCCCCCACCTCGACGGCCCTGGTTCCACTCCGCCGCCTAAGCGCGTGCGCACTCCCCGGTCGCGGGGCATCCTGGGAGTTGTAGTTCGAGCGAGGAGGGCGCGGCTCAGCGCAGACCCTGGTCTTTTCTGTGTGCAGGACTTTGGAAGTGGCTGCGGATACCAAGCCTTACACCAGCCTGAGAAAACGTACTTTACTAGTGGAAATATCTACCTTGCACCCTTTGGGAGCTATAAACAGCAGCTAGAGGCTCCTTAGTATAGATTTCCTCTTTACTTTGACTTTTAGTCAAGAGGGACGCAAGGCAGGACTTGTGTTGTACCCTTCGTTGCTAATGTGAGGACATAACATCGAGACCTTTAAACTTGTCGTGAAAAAATGATAGAAAAGGAAACAGGCCAACCACGAGAGGGACGTAAATCAGGCGGATGTCACCTCAAGCGCATAGTGGCCCTAGTGATTTCCTTAGGTTTGCAACCAGGGGTGATGTCGCCGCGATCAGTTTCCACCCCATCCCATCTTTGCATTCCAGCTTCAAGCTGCACGACAGGCAGTGGAACTGGGCTGATGTAAGTGGGAGAAAAAAGTAGAAGCGCTGCTTAAAGTGGGGAACTGGGGCAGGTGGGCATTCTGAAGGCGAAGAGGAAGACAGCGGGAATACTTCAAATGGCAGCTCTAGGGTGGCCTATGAAATGGCTGCCTTTTGTCCAGGGCTCTGAGGATAGGGGACAGCTACGGCCTTGCATTCATTCCTTTAATCACTCACTGGTAATTTTCCTGGCCTGATCTTCAGGAATAAACCATTCCCCGGGGTAATGCTCAGCTTTGATACGCCTTCTCAAAGAATACAGCCAGATAGAGGATTGAAGTGCCTGCTTGAGACACATTCCAGCTACACCCAGTGTGGGAGCCGACTAATTGTTAAGCCTCCCCTGGCATTTACTTCTTCCCCTCAGAGCAGGGAGCACCCCAGGTAAACACCCTGGAATTTCATGCAATTAACATCCACTAATTCTAGCAATGAAGATCACTGATGATTTGGAGTTCTTCAGGAAAAAGAAGAAAGAAAGAGAAAAAAGGAAAAAAAAAAACCCTCCAAAATGCAAATACACTTAGGAGGCAATTAACATTAAATTTTGTGCCACTGCATCTTATTTTCTATAGCATCTTCGTGGGAATCAATTTCTCAAATATTCTTGGAGATAATAGCTGAGAGCAATTTCCTACAGAATTCAGGTTCAACTAATATTTATTGAATATTTAACCCACGCCAAGAACTGTGCCAGCACTCCCTTTATAATATCTCATCCAATCCTCTAAATAACCCTGCAAAGAATATAGTAGTATCTTCCATTTCTACAGATGAGAAAACTAAGACCCAGAAAAGTTAAGTAATCTGTGCAAGGTCACACAGGCAGTAACTGGAGATCTAGAAATGAAGTACAAGTAGCCTGACTTAAATTCTAGCATGCTTTCCACTGTTGATCAGACTGTCTCCTAAATTTCATCAAAGTCTTTAAAGTAAGATCATCTGTGACCATGTCCAAGGTACATAAAAAAAATTTCTCTAACACAGTCCAGGGAGATGGTGTTCTGACTGGATGAGCTGAATATCTGGATTCATTTGGCAGATCTGTATTTCATTATAAGTTAATATATAGGTGTTATGCTAACTGGCAAGTCTCTTGTGAGTTCCTGCTACACCTCTGGGGAAACTGACAAAATAGAGTTCCTGAAAAAGCAAAGCAGAGAACCATGGTTATCCAGATATGGTTTATTTTAAGAAGGACTTTCCTTTACAGCAATATGGCTTCTTCTGCTTTGCTCTTTAAGAAGCAGAGAGGGCTTTTAATTCAATGTCTGACTGATTTAAACTATGACACATTTCCTCCCTGACCTTCCAATATGGGGTATTAGGCATACATTAAATATATTTTCTTTTTTAGCTCTTTAAGTTTTTCCTAACAAATGCCTTCATCTTATTCTAATTCTTTTTTCTAAAATAAAGTGATGTGATGATGGATTCTTTCCTTTTCTTCAGACAAGTGTTATCATATTGTAATCACAAGACTCACAAATATGAATCGCCTAAACCCGTATACATTAAATACCACATATGGTACCAGACGTATTAAGAATAACATCCTAGTATTGGATAAAATTGTAAAAAAATAGAACCTTCCTCACTGCTTTCTCTCTCTAACTACAATCTATTCTGTATACCAGTGCCAGAATGACCTTTTTAAAATAAATCAGATCATGTCACCCTCCTGCTCCAAACCACTTAGGGCTTCCCAACACATTTCCTTTGGAAAGGAAAGGAAATTCCTTTACAATTAAATCCACCCCCACCAGTCCTTACATGAAAATTTTTATTTCCTACCACACATACACTCTTTTGCTCTACTCCAGTCACAGGGGCCTCCCTGAGGTTTCTCAGTCCTGCCAAGTATTTTCTCACTTCAAGTTCTTTCTACTACATAGGAGAATGCGTCCCTCCCAAATACTCGTGGCTCATACCCTCATTTTCATGAAGGTTCTGTTCAAATGTCACCTGTGAAAGGTCTTCTCTGATCCTCTTACCCTTTCTCTTTACTTGCTTTGTCTTCTTAGCACCTGTCACTCCCTAACATCTTGCTTTATTTACTCATGTAAGCTTAAGGAGTTTGCATCATTTACCCCTCTCTCCCTAGCATCTGCAGCAATGCCCGACATACAATAGGTATTCAATAAATATTTGTAAATAAATGAATAACTTTCCCTCCCCTCCTGCGCATGAGTGGGATACAGATCCACAAGGTTCATGGTAAATGCCAGCCAAGGTCCTGATGCAGCTATAAACAGCAGCTGTGAGAGAGTTTGGCTCCACAGGACAAGATCCAGTGAAACTCATCCTGAAGTGGAGACAGAGCTCTCTTAAAAGGACTACACTTTATGGGTTGCCATTATTAGCTTACGGTTAGAAAAAGCACAGTTCTAGAAGATGGAGAAAAAGGCAAAACCTGAAAATTATATTTACATAAGTAAGTGAAAAGGTTAATCCACTAAATGCCTGTGGTGGATTGCAATATTGTTCCCAACTATTTGCTCTCCCGTAGAGGAAAAGACTACCTTACCCACTGTTATATGACTTGCAGTGCCTCTCTTCAGGCTTCTTTTCCTTCTTTCTTCACAAAAATACTGTCATATTGTAATCGCAAAGCTTACAAACATAAATTTGCTTTGGCCAACAAAATGAATTGAAGCGACAATACGACAGCTTTGAGTGGAGGCTTTAAGAGTGCCATTTCCTACTCGTGTGCTTACTCTTTCCTTCCACCAAGAGAATGGCATGTCCCAAATAGAGTCTTGTCCTTCTGCCTGGGTTTTAGAGTGAGAAGTCACATGGAATCAGAGCCTCGGCTGAACACAGGTGCTGATGTGTAATGCGAGCAAGAAGTAAACAGAGATTTAGGTTTGTTTGTTACTATAGACTGACCTAGCAAAGCTGACTACTGCAGTGCCTATTCCATGACAGGCGATCCTCTGAAATAAAAGTGGTCTGGCACCCCTCCCCCACACATTTAATCCCACTTCAAGTAATGGAAAACAGTTTGTTTAAGTTCAACATAGGAAAGAGAACATATCTGAGACTGTTAGGTAAAATATTCGAATAAGGAACAGAGTACACATCCTGTTAGTTTTCAGGGTTTTGTCAGAGTGGAAGTGATTGACAAAATGACACTGTGACTTTACTTAATGTATTACAAGCCCTAAGTAGTGTTATCTTTAAACTTCCTGCCAGAGTAACTCATAAAGCGTGTCACACTGAATCATCATTTGCAAATTAATGCCAGCAGCAATTTTCTTGTTATCAAAAGTTCCTTTAGGAAATAGTTTCCTTGATATAGTGAAGTTTTTTTTTTTTTTAACGTGTTTTATAGGAGAACTGAGAAAACTTAAGCTAAAGACCTCAAGTTGTAACTAAAAGGTAAGGATTTCATTCCTGGGAGCTTGGAGTTGGTTAAAGCAGTGGGAGGGAGGAATCAGAGAAGACAAACACCATAGCTGGGGTGCACAATTTTATAGAAAGGATTCAGGCAAAGCCTTTAGCTTGAAATATCTTTCCCTAGCACCCCATCTCTGCTTGTTAGAAGCTTCCTCATGTTTCATTGCCCGTCTCAAATGCCTGTTTCTGACTCAAACTTCCCTAAGGCCATCAGCTGGAATTGATTTTGCCATTCCTTATATTTTCATACCCTACTGTGCCTCCGCTGAAGGTGCATTAAATGCATATTTCAGCTAAGTGCCAAAGGGCTGAGAATTTAAATTTTCAGCTGAAGCCAAGGCTGCTCACAGATATCACTATCAAAAAAATAAACTTCTGGATACACAAATAAACTTAAATTTTGATGCCAAAATTTAAATTATTGTTTTAATATTATTTAAAATGTTAGTGCTAAAATAGTAAAGTTTAACACAGTATAACATAGGAACAATAATTTCCCAGTTCTGTGAGCTGTTAGACTCTCCTACAGTCACTGGAGAGCCAGATTTCGGCAGAGGCGAGCGGATGAACAGAGCCATGTCCTAAATGCAACTAAATAAGAATTAAATTCTGGTTTTAAATTATACATGCTAGGTACACCAAAGATTTCTATAAATAATAATAGTATGGGCTTCCCTGGTGGCGCAGTGGTTGAGAGTCCGCCTGCTGATGCAGGGGACACGGGCTCGTGCCCCGGTCCGGGAAGATCCCACATGCCGCGGAGCGGCTGGGCCCGTGAGCCATGGCCGCTGAGCCTGCGCATCTGGGGCCTGTGCTCCGCGGCGGGAGAGGCCACAGCAGTGAGAGGCTCGCTACCGCCAAAAAAAAGAAAAAAAAAAGAATAATAGTATGATGCGATCTCTACTTATCTTTCCTTGTATTATTATTTTAAAATTTTAAGCATATATTGACTAAAAAAGATATTGTTGTTCTTCCTAAGTTATCTTACTAATGTACTCTCTTTATATTTGTAGTAACTGTCAACCTATTTCCCTACTTATCTACTTGAAAGTTCTTAATACTTTTTAATAATTTTTGAATTAATTTATTTTTAATCAATGTTGAAGTCAAAAGAAACCTTTCACAGTCAGCAATTATTACAGCATTTTACTTATCCAATTAGCAATATACATTTATATTTGATAGAATTTCAAGAAATAAATAACAGATTTTTCACTCAATCTAGAATACCTGCCTATATCTGAAAATCAATATTCATAAAATAATAGCAAATTTAAATGACATACTTTGTTCTTATCAGTGACACTGTTGACTGATTATATATAAGAATTACCTTTAAAAATACCTAGCACCAACCATGCCAAAGTTTAAGGATGATGGGAATAATATTGAAGTAGGCATTCCAAAAGCTGAGGCCCAAAGCCCAGGACAAATAACAGATTTTTGGACAAATATCAAGACTCTTTGTCTACTGTCACTGAAGCTAGAGTTGGCTTTTAGGCAGGCACATTCTACTTCTTACAGTTAAGCTTTTAGTCAGCACCAAAGTCTTTATCCACACAGATGGCAATTAACTCACATTTTCCCCGTTCTATTTTTGTAGTTGACTTTTTGGATTAAAAGTAGAAAACTAGAGACTTCCCTGGTGGCACAGTGAATAAGAATCCGCCTGCCAATGCAGGGGACATGGGTTCGATCCCTGGTTCAGGAAGATCTCACATGCCGCAGAGCAACTAAGCCCATACGCCACAACTACTGAGCCTGTGCTCTAGAGCCAGCGAGCCACAACTACTGAGCCCGTGTGCCACAACTACTGGAGCCCGTGTGCCACAACTACTGAAGCCCGCGCGCCTAGAGCCCGAGCTCTGCAACGAGAAGCCACCGCAATGAGAAGCCCGTGCACGGCAACGAAGAGTAGCCCCCGCTTGCCATGTGCAGCAGCCAAGACCCAACGCAGCCAAAAATAAATAAATAAATTTATATATATATTAAAAAAGTAGAAAACTACTATTGTTTCTATTCAATTTCATCTGATTAGATACAGCCTTGGATTTTGGCCTGTCCAGATAGTTTTGAACCTCTCGAAGTATTCCTTATCTCTCCCAGTGCCCATTAGTTAAAGACTCAGTCTGTATTCTATGGGTATCACATCCAAATTACTGATGAACTGCTAACCAAAACTCATCAAGGAAAGACCAATGTAGTGGCTAAGCCCTCCTGGTTGAAATTCTTCCATTCATCAGCCTTTACTTATGATCATGAGTCAAAAAAAAAAAAAAAAGACTGTTTAAACCAGTCATTTAACTATTTAGTTGAACTGTTATACAGCCCACATTTCTCAAGGGTGTTGAGACTTTCTCAAATGTCTTGATGAAATCCAAACACAGTACATTCTTTCGACCGTACTCTCATGATTTCCTATCATTTAATATAAGTGAATCTGTGCTACCTGTTAGAGATCACTGCTTCACTTCTAAGTGCTTACAAACCACTAAAGTGGAAATACTTTTTAAAAATTTTGCTCAGGATTGATAAGTTCAGTGGTCTACAATTTGGAGACCTCCCCCACCTCCACCCAGCCTCCACCACCACGCCTTTTGAGTCATGCATTGATTTTCCTACATCATCTCCCTTCTTAGGTTGGTTGGGCCAAAGCACAGCCCCGCCTCACTCAAGCTCATGTACATCTAGTTCCTACAGAGGCCCTGTGATATGTGGGATACTTGCAGGAAGCTGTGAGCATCTGATTGTGTTCCCTGACTGGTGGGCTGGGAAGTGAGCTGTTAGCTGAGGCAGGGAGGGTGTGGGGCACCACTTCTTACAGCCCCAGAGAAAGGCTGAATGATCAAACTGAGAGAGGGTGGTCCATAACAGAGTCAAGTCTAATAGACAACAGACCCAAAGTCAAGGAGTCACTGCTCAAGGCCAGACTGCCAAATCCAAAGGAGGGCACCCAGAAAGCAGGGCAAGTACAAGCAAGTTGAAACATCAGGGAATTCATGAGGAGCTAAATGAGAGGGTGGGTCAGGAGTAACTTCTGAGTCAGCTGTATCTAATTTATATTTGATTCTTGGAGTGATGGGGGAGGGCCTGTCTGCCAGAAGGGAATGGACAGTGGAAACACAAAAATGAGTAAGATTCAGTCCTCCTTAAATTCCTGACATTGTCAGCATTAAATGGAGAACTTTGTTGCTGTTAATATCCATGGATATTAATTTAGGTTAGAATTTAGGATACTAATACCTAAGTGCCTTCTGTATGCCAGGCACTGCTCTAAGTATTTTTACACATGAATCCTCATAATAGTCCTACTGTGAAGTACGACTGTGATTCCTATTTCAGAGGTGAAGAGACTGAAGCTAGGTAATTTGCAGAATTTCACACAACTAACAGAAGTGAGATCTGAACTGGGCAAGTCTGACCCCAAAGTGCACACCTGTAACTCCCATTCATTACAGCCTCATAGACTGAGAGAATTCTTCAAAGAAAATAATTACTTTACCTCCTTGACCATGAAAAGGTGTGAGACAGCAAATATAGAAATTAGATACAGGCCTTCTATGCCTCTTCTTGGACCTCATCATCAGTCTAAGTGACAGAGAGTTCGGGCAGAGTTCAGCAGGGTGGCAGAAAGAGTAGGTTTTCTTGTTTTTCCAGGACAAGCCTTTACAATGTAACTATTTTTAGTGTTCCCTGTTTTGAATCCCAGCATAGCTTACAAAAAATTTAATTCCAAAGTTAATATAAAAAATTCAAGGTAAAACACTTAACCCATTTGGGGTTAAGTATATCTGTATTCTTGCTCCCATTTATTTTAACAAATGTTAACTGTTTAGCTGAATGTGTGTGTGTGTCTGTGTGTGTATTTTCATTTTAATAAGGAGGTCTTGTTTCTCCTCTGGCTACTTCTGGTTGTCTACTTCTTATCTTCCTCATAATAAGGGCACTCTATGGTCCTTTCTAGCAAATGTACTTTTCTAATATGAGAACATGGTGCCAATCATTTATTTTAAAGAGACAATGTGTCTTAAAATTATCTAGATTAAATCAGTCTTTACTTTCATTTTAAAAGAAAAGTTTATTATTCCTAATGTTCTGTACACTTTCACTTGGAAACTTCATTCCAGACACAAATGAATACATTACATCTTTGAAAGCAGAAAGATCTTGATTAATTAAAACAGTATACCTTTACCTTAGCATTAGGTCAGGCTGGCAAATTCCAAAAGGTCAAACGCTGCACCTATCTGTGCCGACTGGGATCCTTATTAATTATCATGGTAAAAGTATTTCACGTTTCATACATTTTGCTTTTTTACACATTTATTTCCCACATAATGTTCAATTTCACATTTAAAAGGCAAATTAATCTTTAATTTCCTAATGAATATAATCAATGTCTACCTGTGAAAAGTTTCAAAATGAAAAATGAAACTATGTGGATTTATCAATAACTGCTTAGCCAGATAAATGTTGCCAATATAAGTTTAAACAGCTTACAAAGTATTATTTCCTTTGTTCTCTTCAAAACAATACAGGTACACATAAGGTCACACATTACAGGCATCTGAACTGGTAAGATATTACACATTGGTGGCATGCAAGTATTTTACATTTTTAAATGCAGTGAAAAATGCTGCTTATTTGTTTTCTTTAAATAGATGAAACAGAATTAAGATAAAGTTTTAATTAAAATATAAATATCATTCCATGAATATAGTGGGGTTTTTTAAAACCAAAGTGGCAGAGATGAGAATTTTAGTTCTGAATAATTTCTTTCTTAACTAAAGATTGTCACTGGCAAAATTTGGTACTAAAATAAAATTTCCTTAAAAAGTACATTTTCTACCCATCTCATTTCACCATATGGCCAATTCTTAACTATCTACATTTAGATTATCCATGGGAAAGTTTTAATCCTGGTCCAGCTTCTCCCAATCACACAGTGTACTTCTGATTCTGATTGGCTTCTCTCTGTTATCCAGTCAATATGTGCTCAGTCAGACACAGACACAGACACACACACACACACACACACACACACACACACACACACTCTCTCTCTCTCTCTCTCTCTCTCTCTCTCTCTCTCTCTCCCTCTCTCCCTAAATAAAAACCTATGAAAAACATGCCATGTTTACTGTGCTCAGTTTCTTTCTTTGCATTTCCTCCTCTCTTTCTCCACCATGAGAAATAAAATATGAGGAGAAAATATCATACATTTTAAAATGTCAAAAAGGCTGCTCCTCCAGAACTATTCTGAAAACAGTAAAAACCGCTGCAGAGGAACAAATAACTCTGTGGATTGTTGAGACCTCTTCCTCTGAACAAAGCCTATGGAGGAGAGATGGAGCCACAAGGGAGGCATTGCACACCCGCACCCACGTTCAGAGGCAATGGAAACATTTAGAATCACAGGATTGTAACATCTGGGGGCTGGAAGGGACCTTAGAGAGCATCTAACTCACTTCATTTTACAAATGAAATGAAGACAAGATAGATGGAAAGACCTGCCCAAAGAAACACATAGCTGACATACAAATCAGTACTATTTTCCAAAAATATCACTTGGTGGAAAATTGAGCATAATTCTTGAGGGGTTGGAGGATAATTCAATTCAAGCAACATTTATTAAGCACCTATTATACACAAGGCACCTTACTAGATGTTACTGAAGATGCAAAGATTGATGAGACAGTCCCTGCTTCCCAGTGCTTATGAAAGTTCCTTGAGGCTATGTTTCAATATCTTTCTTAGCAGAAAATAATACTGACCAGGACTAAGGTTGCTGGTGATAACAAAGCAGCTGATGCCCAGGAGAGCTGATCTCACAAGTAACACTTTCTCCCCTTCACCATCAGGGCTCGAGCCTGTTACACAGCTGTTGGGGCCCTAAGGACAGTCTTCTTTCCTAGGCCTCCAATCACACCTCAAATCTTAGCCTACCCCACCCCCTGAGTAGTGACAAAGCTGACAGGAGGGCAGCAGTGCGCCAGACCCTCCTCTCAACTCTTAATCACTGTTTGCTTTCCCCTTAGTGTCTCTGCAAGGGTCCTGATCACATCCCAGGGTACTGTGAAAGTGGCCCAGGAAAATGCCCACCCACATACTTCACTGGTATATCTAACACCCACTGCGCCCATCAACCACTTCTCCCACCTCTACGTGGAAAGTAAAATAATTCCAGTCCCCTACATCATACCCATGTTTTAATTCCTCATATTCAAAAAGATGTGAGAGATGTAATTGTTGGTTAGAATAAAATGGATTCAAGAGGCAGTGGAAAACATTAGTGAATAGATAATAAAAATGATCTCCCACTTTTGTATAGCCCTTTCCAGTATAGTGTTTTCATCCCATTATCTGATTATATTCTCACCACAAGTCTGTGAGGTAGTTAGTGAAGTTTATTCCCATTATAGTATAGCTGAAGAACCTAAGGCTTGAGAGACTAAGTGGCTTGCCCCAGTCTCCCAGCTAAGAAAGTATGGAGCCAAGTGTCCAAGTTTCTTGACTCCAAATCCAGTGCTCTTCCCCCTATATAGTCTATAATTGTCAGGCAATTGAATGAATTGCCCATGATCATATACCTGCTAAGTGTTGGTGATGGGATTAAGAGTCAGCCTCCAAACCTGTTAGTATGGTGCCCTTCCACCATACCAACTAGCAGAGCCAATGTGCTCAGAATGACTACCATGGAAGATGTCAGAGAAAAGTCTAGTCTCCTTCACCCTCTCCCAAGTCAACGATGCATCACAAAACTGGGATAACCTCTGGTACGTGTACAACCTTCCTAGCATAGTGCCCAGAGGCAGGTTATAAATTCGAACCTTGCAACTCCTCCATCCATCTAATGAATGTTTGATTATAGCTGTTAGGGGAAGATGGGAAAGAGGTAAGCTGAGCAGAGCTTACTCCCACCCTTAAGCAAATCAAAACCTTTAATTTCCATCTTCCTTCCCCACAGCACTTAGCCCCTCCACTCTACTAAACTCCTGAACCACAAAACAAAATTCAATCTGACCTAGAGTTGGGAGCAAGAACAATGAATACATCCTTAAGGTTCTGGGTACTTTTCTCTCTCCAGCTTGTTACCAGGGGGCCTGATCATGTGATTTTCATCCAGAGGGCTCACCTGAGGCTCCCAAGCATTCTCACACTTTTCCTTTGCACGTGTCTCAATCCTTGAGCATCGAGGATGGCATGGTGAGTGGTGGGGATATTTTACATGAGGAGCATAAGGGGAAACTGCTACTGGAAGGCAGAGCTAAAATATTTCTTCTTAGTTCTCTATTCATTAAAATGAAAATAGCCGTCATTGCTTCATTAGTGGAACAGAGGAAGGAAGCTTCAGAATCATGACTTAAAACCCAACTCCAGAAACAGTTCCACCGAGTACAGGTAACATAGCACAGAACAAAGTATTCACAGCTTACTGCCCCCTGCCCGTTTTTGCTTATGCAATCAATACTTGAGCTAACGATGGTATCCGCTTTCCAATAAGGCACTCTACCCCAAAACCCAGAAACACTGATCAAATTATATTAATCCAGAGTTCTTTCACTTCCTGTCTCCTTCACAGGGCCTAGAAGAGGGCTAAGTACATCATGCCCACAAAAAAAGGAAAATATCCCCAAACTCTTTTGTAAATTTTAAAGGGCTATCTTACATTTAAAATATGTTGATGCTTAAACTGGTTTCACCTTTGACTGTCTGAAATATTCTCACAGTAGTTATTCAGAACACATTGGTTTCCCTAATGCTGGTGACCTGCCAGGGGCCACCTTTCTGTCTGGAAGAGAAGCAGCTGTTCTTTTGGTTTGATGTGCCAGGCTTCCCTTAGGGAAATTGTTCTGAGGAGTATAGGCATTGGGATGCTTTCTCAGTTTTTAAATGGAGATGGGCTTTTACTGTAAGATGAACTGCGTGCTCTAAGATGGGTGAGTTGCATGAGCCCCTCCAGGTTGGTGATTCTCTACCTAACCTAGGCCCGCAGCAACTCTGAGGAGGAAAGGGGAGAGGGACTGGGAGACAGCATCTCCCTTCAATCAGGAGTCCAGCTTTGGCCAAACACCTCCTTACAGTATTTGGCGATATTTATGTACAAAATATTTATATACAATATATCCTACAAAGATGGAAGGAAGTGGCTTAATCATGTGGATGAAGATGAAAGTGCTTTCACCCATACACTTCAGGCATATGGAGAGATTTGGTGCTGGAACAATGAAAGGATTTCCAGGCTTCTGATATTCATTCCCTAAGCGTTATCTTCCATACATGCTGGGAAATTTGGTGGTTGGTGACATAAGCCACAAACTCTAGGGAGTGATTTCACATTTCACCTGGGCCTGAAGCAACTCTAAAAAGGACAAGGGAAGTGGGTCTGGGGAGAGAGTATCTCCCTTCAATCAGTGGTCCAGATGCAGTCAAATACCCAGTTAGATATCTGGATATTTGGCAACATGTACACACGCACACACACACGCGTGTGCGTATTTACATTATGCCCTACCAAGATGAAAGGAAGGGATTTAACCATGCTGATGAGGATAAAAGTTTCCTTATACACTTCTGGCAGATGGGGAGATGCAGTGCTGAACTAATTATATGATCTCTCTAGGCTTCCAATATGTATCTCCTAAAAGTCATCTTCCACATATGCTGTGATGGGTGTTGGTAATAGGAGCCTGCGAGTCCAGGTGAGTGATTTTACACTTAGGGTGGGCCTGTACAAGTCTAAAAGGGGAAAGAAGGTGGTCTGGGGAGAGATGATCTCCTTTCAATCAACTGTCCAGATGTTGCCAAATATCTCGATATAATATTTGGCAAAATGCATACATATAAAAATATTTTATATACATTATGCCCCACCATGATGGATGGTAAGGGATTAATCATGCTCAGGATCACGAAAGAGCTTCTACTTACACACACTTGGCAGACAGGGAAATGAAGTCCTAGGCTAATTAAATGATTTATAGGCTCCCCGAAATGTAAGTTTATCTTCTAATAGTTATATGAATACTCATGGAAATGTCACTTTTCGAGCTACTACAAAAACACAGGTAATGATAAGATAAACTGATTAATAATAAATATTTGATTTAACAGACTCTATATACATGTGACCCAACTATTTTATAAGCTAAAAACAGTGCTAAATTTTGACAATATCCCATTATCTTGCTTTAATACTATCGACAACTGCAGCACAGTCACTATCAAGTCCTCACTTTTTTTTCTTGCTTTCTGACACGGTTTGCCAAGAATTGCTTTAGCCCCCCGTCCACAGCACCTTGGGGCTGCAGGGAACACTCCGTAGGATCCAAGATTTCTTAGGGGTGAAGGCAAGAAAGAGAGTAAATGAGAAAAGAAAGGAAAAAGCCTTACTTAGAGGGGCATGTCAGCGACTCTGCACTTAAACGTATTTGCAACAAATCTAAAGGGATAGGAGAAAGACAACTAAGAGATGTGTCTTCCCTGGCAACATGGTAACCAAAACATGTATACAAAAAGAAGAAGAAGGAGAGGGAGAGGAAGAAGAGGAGGAAGAAGGAGGAGAAGAACTGTATACATTTTACCCAGTGGTGTGCTGCTGAATGTTTATTAACCAGCAAACTGCGGGTAGGGGAGAGGGGGTGAAAGCCCTGATTCGTAATCTTTGCTAATTTCCATGGTATAAATACTCCCACCAACAAGAAGTACTGAACTTCTGAGGTGGGAAGAACTACTGAGCTGGGCGGAGATGTTTAAGCGCACACCATGATACAGTATTTCTGCCATACAGACACAGTAAGTGCAAATACTCTCAGGAGTATGAAAAATAGTAAAGTGTATTTTTGAGTGTTACTTTTGTTTTTTAACATAATTTATTTAATTGCAAGTGCATGTCATTTACTTTTTAATAATGGTTGTGTTTCACAACCAGTTTACAAAATTCTTGATAATTTAATAATGAGTAAGCCTGTGAGTTGACTCTAACATACCACACCTAAATGAGTCAGAGGGAAAGAAAAAATCAGACTGAAAACTGTCCAGTAGTAGTTGCTACATAGATAGATAGATAGATAGGGAGTTGCAGTAGAAAGCTAGTTAAAGGATTTTTAGGCTTTCCAAAATTCAACATGCTCTGCTCATTATTTCCTCAAAAAGTATAAAATATTCTTATGTCTCAAAGGATTTTATTTTGTTTTCATCTATTTTCTTTTCCAAAGGATTTTAGAGATAGAGATGTGGGCACTTATAATACAGGTAAATGTTCAATTTTATAAGGGCTTTCCATCCTAAACAGTTTCCACGTGCTTTATAAACTAACTAGAATAATATATGAATTGTTTTTTCAGTTATTTGTTTTACTGCTATCAAGCAACTCAGGAACACTCAATTACTTAGTAAATTCTGGATTGGGCCCACCTTCTGCCTGAGTCAGCAACTTCTTTAGTTGTCACCAGGACAAAGGATGTCACCTTTACAAGGCTCAGAATTATAAGGAAAAGAAGAAAAAAAGAGAGAGTTGGAAGGAAAGGAGGTGGGGAAGGGAGGCAGAGGTGCCTAAGGCAATGTCAGAGGGTCACCAAGTCCAGCCTCAGGCACTGACAGTTGTGAGCTGGTGTCAAAGGCTGCAGTCACATGTTTCCTTAGCTTAATATCGCACTGCTGCACTGCTAGACGAAAAGATTCATGCATCTACCATGCAATCATCTCAAGTGTACTTTCATAGGCTTTGTCCTTGGGATGACAAACATCTGGATAAATGATAATTCACATTTTTTCCTGATGTTTGAAAATGTCTGGATGGATCATGCCACGTGGACAAAATCTGTATAATTAACTTGAATGTTCACATTTCATCCTGTGATCTTGTTGCCCTAAAGACAAAGCGATAAATGCTTCTAAAATTTGCCAAAATAATGCAATCATGTGTAACAGACAACCTTAAGGTGTGATTATTATTGTTTTATTCAGGAATGTACTATTTTAAAAGCTTCCCTCTTGCTAAAATTTAAAAATTTGCCATCATGGCTGGAAAACTTTAAAACATCTTTGTAAAAAGTTATCCATAGAGTGATGTTAAAGATCAAATTACGTGGAATAATCAGTAAAAGTAGGTATGCTAATTCATTTTGCTACTTGTGAGTCTGGTTTGAAGCTATTTTTATGGGTGAAAGAATATTTCATACCTATTTGCTAAAGCTATGCTTACGTATCTTAATGCCGTCTTCTTTTTATGAAGATGACACCACTGATCTTCAACCAGTAGGGCATGTGCATTTAGTGATTTTTCTGGAACTAAGGGAGAATTTGTGTTAAGTTGATCACATTTTTTCACCCAGTGAAAGATTGGCAATACTAACTTCGTATGTGGTCAGCAGAACACTTCTGATGTATTTAGCCTAACTCAAAGCTATGCATGTAAACAGAGATAGGCCTCTATCTTAATCACAGTTACAAACACATTTATGTACTAAGTTCCTTTCCTTTAAAAAAAAAAGTTCATGTAAGAAAGCAAGACCACCCAGTATGAAAGTCACTAAACCATTTTCAATTGTCACCCACTAAGATCTGCATAAGTCCGTTGGTGCAAGTTGCCAGAGGTGCCCATGAGCAAATAAAACAATCGTATATGTTTAAAAATCCAAGACAAATACGTAGTGCTAAAAAAGAATAACAATTAAATTATTAGTTGTGTGGTTAACGGAAATGAACAACCTTTGATAAAATGGTCCCAATGGAGAAGGAGAAGAGCTTTTGTTTTGAAATTGCCACCATGGTGAAATTGCCACTTCCTCTTCGTATGGAAGTTTATCTTCGGTCTCCTTCAACTCGCTTTTTACGAACTAGGTGAGAAAGAAAGGTTTAAAAAGACAAAATGAAGGCATATTCCTTAAACTTCAGACAAACAAAAATAATCACACAGAACAGCAATCTCACACACTCGAGAACACAGTTATCAAAAGTTTCAACATTTCATTACCCGTGGCAATAAATGGAAATGACAGACTAGTCCAGGGCCTTTTGTAATTTACTTTCAAATAAAGCTAAGTCTGATAGTTGGGGACTTGAATGTTAGAGCTCTCCCATTTCTATGGAGTAGAAGGTCCAGAACAAACCTACGAAACAGTGAACTTCTAAATATTTTCGTGTTTACTTATCCACAACACATCTTCTCAGCTTCTGTGTAACTCAGTCACCAGCTGGCTATAACTAACTCCCCAGGATGACACATTCACAATTCTGATTTTGGATTGAAAACCAAGAGGAGCTGCAAACAGAAATTTAAAGTTTCTACATCTGTTTTAAATGGAGACTTCGAAGTATCAACCTCCAAGGAAGGTAGGATTCAGATGGCTAGCAAACTCAAGAGATTAAGCATCCTTTAATCTGGTACTTAGTATCAAAGAAGCTGCCCTGACTGCCTTCCCACTTTCTGCAACCCTCTTCTTCCCCCTTTCACCTCCCTACCTGCAGGCTCCTCTGGTGGATAAGAAGAGGGCTGCTCCAATCTTCCTAGATTTGGCAAAAAAAAAAAAGGTGCCCTGGCTGTGGCCCTGCCTCAACTTCCCACTTTAAATAGCCCAGCCTGCTCCTGCTCGGCTGCAGAAAATTCAACAAAAGCTGTTGTCCACAGCTGCCGCTCCTGGTCTCAGGACTGCCTCTCCATTTACTTCAGACCTCTTGTTTTGCCTTTTTTCTTTGCTCTCTGTGTTGCTCAGATGAGGACCCATGTGTTTTCCCAGGAATCTTCCAACTGCTGCTCTAATCATTCCCCAAAGCCCTATTTGCCGGGCTGCCCCCTGAGCCTCACTCTTTGCACCTTGGAGGCAAGCATTGCCATATGCCTGGCCAGCCTCTGGGTGCCATACACTGAACGTCTGCTGGGCCTCAGGGTCTTAGGCAGCAAACTGGACACTAACATGTACCTGCCCCCTTCCGGTTCTAACCCTTAACTTCCATCTTGTCCACCATCTGAACCCTCTCCATGGCCAGCATTATACTTGGTGGGACACCTTGTCCAGTTTCCCTGTCCAAGGTCTGGCATTCTGTCCCTGAACCTCAGACTGGGGACTGAGCTCTGTTATTGGCAGACTGCTTGCCAGCTGGACTGTCTGCACCTGGATGGTCTTGCTGCACACTGCTTCCGGTGGCTGGGATGTCCCCAGAACAAGCCTTCCCAATCAGTCCCATTCTTCTTTGCTGTGGTTGACCAGGACATGCCCCACCTCATTCTAACAGAAGTCCTCAGCAAAGAGTGGGTAGCAGGAAAGATTAAACAGAGGCTAACTGAAAAAGCTACTTCTGAGCTTAAACTTTAAAAAACATAGCTCTGTTAGGTCATTTCACATGTAAATCACCAATAACCATACTTAAACCCAAGTACAAAAGCACAGTCCGGAGTCACACATAAGTGAATTAGGAATTTCCATGTCACTGTGTCCATCTTGTGGTGTAGATAACAGAGGGTGATTACATGTAAGAAGTAAGTAAAAGAGAAGTAAATGCACAAAGGAAATCAAGCAAAAATCAAAGCCTGTCTGGAAAAAAATGAACAAACAGTTCCTCTTGAAAGAATGCTACAATAAAACCTAAACACTGTGAAGATGATGAGGAGTCCTATGACCATGTAATAATGTGCTTCTGATGAAGGGCTGACACCAAAGGCCAGTGGAATGGTATCTGTGAGATGTTATATCTGAAGTGGAGAAATGAATGGTCATCCTACTCTTCTAATTGCTAACAGCACATATTGTGGCTGCATTACCCAGGTCATTATTCTTTGTGATGGCAGCTGCCACTCTTGTTCGTGGTCCTTGCTTGGTAAACTGATATCCAAACTTGAGGATCCTTGAATTCTCCTCGAGCATCTGGGCAATTTCCATCTCTACGGCTGTTCCCAACTGCTGTCTCTGATTGCACATGTGGACACATACAGAGAATGGCCAAGAAGGAAGAGGAAACAGTTACTCGCATGGGAAAGATGCATGGCTATTTGTTGGACAAAAAGGCAAAAGTCTCAAACTGAAAGGGACAAAATCACTTGAGGTGTTTTCTCTCATACAGTTATTTGAGACCTGTTCCTTGTGGAGAAGCAAAATCCAACAGACAGCTGAATCTGCTGGCGTGTTAAACTGAAAAGACTAAGCAAATTATTTATGAAGGAAAAGGCAATTCCAGATGTAAAATTAAAGCAAAACTAATACTTGGTGTTTCCAATTACCCCAGTATCTGCTGTTTGAACAAAGGGTATTATTTTTTAATAATGACACTGTCTTATAGCAATCAATCCAATTACAGAATTTTCTATTCTGGGGTCCATATCCAAAAATAACTGAAGATGGGCCATTCTCTCCCAACAGTCTCACTAGGAGATCCTCAAGAGGCTTTATTAAAGTGGTTTGAACTGTAGCTAGTTGAATTATCGAACACTGAAGGGGTTATTGGACTACAGGAAAATCCCCTAAGTTTTTTGAGTTGGTGGAAAGAGGTTCTTTGTCTGTTTGCTTTTTAAGTTGAGACATAGAATAATAATTTAAAAAGTAGAGTTAAAAAATGGGGCATGTACATTTAGGATTTTACAGTTAAATTTAAGGAACATAGTATATTGTTTCATACTATATTCATTAATTTTTTTAGAAAGTACAAAGAAAAGACAAACCAAAAAAGTATATAAAATAAAAAAGCTCCCTTTCCCCAGTATTCCCATTCCCCATACAGAAAGCCAGTTCGGCATGTAGTCTTTGAAACATTTTCTGTGCATTCATATGTCTACATAATCACATGTACATCTATGCCTTTTTTCACATAAATGGGTCACACTAGCATATTGTTCTGAAACATGTTTTTATTCTTCATTTAACATTAAGAACATCTTTTCATGTAGGTAAGTATGTTTCCCTCATCCTTGTAAACAATTGTGCAGCACTGTATTGTAGTAAGTGATCATAATTTATTTAGCTTTGCTCTACTGACCGCTACATTCCTTTCCATTCTTATTCCAAACTATGCTATGGTGAACTTCCCTTGCACACAAAGTACGTCCTGGGGCATTTCTGCCAGTGTGCCTGTAGGGCAAATTATAGCTGGGCCCAAGAGTAAGCATGTTTCAAATTTTGATAAATTACTGACTTACCCTCAAAGGCTGTGACAACTTTTACTCCTGCTGATAGTGTTGGAGAGCTAGTGTTCCCTACTTTAGCCAACATGGGATATTATGAATCTTTTTCACGTTTTTCAATCTAAGGGGTAAAAATTTATTTTACTTGTATTTATTTAATTGCTTTAATTTGCATTTCTCAAATTATGACTAAGAACAATTAATTTTCTTTTGCATTTGTATTTCTTTGTTTGGAAACTACCAACCTCTATCATTTGTATATTTTTCTACCAGCTTGTGGTTCCTGTTTTTAAAATTTATATGTTAGGAAATTAGCCCTTTGTCAAACATGCTAAAAAAACTTTGCTCAGTTTGTCTTTTGACTTTCTGATTAAGACCTTTTTTCATTTTCATACAGTCAAATTTATTAGTCTCTTAGATTTTATGTCATGTTGAGGAAGCCTCTCTACTTCTCATTTCTTCCATTTGTTTTATGATTTCTTATATTTTAGGATTTAAATCTTCATTTTACCTGGAATGAATTCTAGTAGAAGAATTAAGATACAGCCCCAACCTAATTTTGTTCCAAAATGCTAGTGAGTCACAACATTGTAAATCAACTATTCGCCAACAGAAATTTAAAAAAAAATGCTAGTGAGTAGACCCACCTTTACTTCATTCTTTCCCCGCTGAGTTGAAATACTACCTTGCTGCAAAATTCTCAGCTGTACTTGGGTGTGTTTCTGGACCCTATAGCTTTGCCAAGTCTATGTCTGTGCCTGAATCATGCTATTTTGATTAAATATATTAAATATATATATACACACACCTTTTAAATATATTAAAATGTGTAATACATTAAAAGATATATTTAAATATATATATATATATCTTTTAAATTTGGAAATTTTAAGTATTGGGCAGATGAAGAAGAAAAGTTAATGGAGGAATTTTTGTGTTCTAGGCAAGTTCTAAGGCTTAACTCTGTTCCTCTTCTTTCTTTTCATCCAGCAACCTGTCAAACGAGTCTCTCCCCAAGAAATGAACAAAATGTGACATTTCAAGTCAGAAAATAACAATTCTGCGTATCCAAAGTATAGAGATTACTGTTCTCAGCAGTGTAGGGCCATGGGAGCGAGAGGCAGCAAAAAGGTAGGAGATACTGACCTCAAAGTTTCATGAGCAACTTTAGTTCATGACACACTTTCAAACAACAGGGCTGTATTAGAGATTGAGACTTGAGCTAAGGTCGGGGCTGCCATAGTTATGGCTTACGCCCCCGGGGTGGGCCAAAGGTGCTATCCAAGGGCAGAAGGAGCTAAAGATGGATGTAGCTGACTGAGGGGGATGACATAACACCCCTCTATTTCCCTTCACAAATCTTAGGCATTTGGAGTCTTAGATTTGGGTAATATACAGCTTGAGCATGCTGTGATGATAAAAGGATATAAGAGCCAAAGAAAATTATATTGGGAGGAGGGCATATAAAAGAAGGGGAGAAAGTAATATAGCATAGAGCATCTTTCTTTCTTAGCCTGAGTCTTTCTTTTTTTTGATTTGAGATCTTTTGTGTTGTATAAACCCAGGGCAACAAATGGGCACCAAAATTTCTTATAATTTGGATGTTTCTCTTTTCAATTTTAAGTCACTAAATACAAAGAAAAAGAAACAAAACTTAAGCACATAGTCCTTCAGATCACCTTTTTTGTGACCTTTTTTCTCTACTCAAATTTATTTAGCAGTTACCCATTTCATTAATATGCATCACTGATTGCTCTTCTCACAGGGGCACCTGATTAAATCGTCACTTGTTTACCTGGAGCTTAGTTGTGGCAGCTCACGCCTGTGCTGGATTCTCAGCAGGCCTTCATTTCGGTGCAGCTGCCTGCTGCAATGATGCTAAATTGGTCTCAGCTGCTGGCCCTTCCTGAGGAAACTGTCTTAGAGATTATTTTATTTCAAACCCTTCACTGTACAGATAAGGAAACTGAGGTGTACTTCTAACAGTCTATGAGTCAATGAAGAAAATTTAGATGGAAGAGAAGTTTTGAGTCTGAATTTCCTTTATTGGAATAAAGCAAATAATTTTTCCAGTTGCTTTAGAACTTAACACTCTTTCTTATCATAAGTAAAGAGAAGCCATTTCAGAGGCATATTGCGAGTTGAAAAATTACACAAATCCACCCCTAGATGACTGAGGATGGGAGAGGAGGTTTGATGCTTCAGATGGATTTAAGAGAGCAGATTTTATATTTCAGGGTCTTCTTCACATGCATTCTAAAAAGCTATTCTAAATTTTCAGGATTTCAGCTCATTTAATAGGTATAAGGTTGCTAGATTTAGTAAATAAAAATACAGGACACACAATTAAATTTGAATTTCAATAAATAACAAATAACTTTTTAGTATAAGTATGTCACAAATGTTTCATGGGACATACTTGTACTAAAAATAATTCACTGTTTATCTGAAATTCAAATTTAACTGTATTTTATCTGGCAACCCTAACTAGGTAGTATCTTACAAGGAACTAGTAACAAATTACCTGGAACATTATTTCAGATATGGGGTTTCACAATGGCCTGAAGCAACACAGAAAGTTAAACATACTTTGGAATGAGGTATCCAATTCTGTCTTAGCACTCCTGGAAATATTTACGAAGAGTCCTCATAACTTCCTCCTGACACTAGCCTATTTGATATATATCCCTGAGCTATCACTTCTTTTCACTCACTTAATATTTCCCTCTAGCTTGTTTTCCTACTCTCCCACTCCCTAATTTACTAGCAGCTGGACACATTAGGATACACAGAAGCAAGCTTCCTAAGGTACAGCCACGTGTGCACATTCCCAGGGATTCACTCCACACCTCTGCAAGGGAAAGCTGTTTTGATAATGCATCCCTTCTAGGGAGAGGGAGAGTGAGGGAGTACCTGTCTCCTGGTGGGGTTCCCCTGCTCCCCCGGCAACAAGGCTCAGGAGGAGTCTAGGGACAGAGGACCTGCACTGAAACAGCCCACTTGTTCTGGTTAGCAAAAAAAAAAAAAAAAAAATGGAGAGTAGAGGGCTTCCCTGGTGGTGTAATGGTTGAGAGTCCGCCTGCCGATGCACTGGACACGTGTTCGTGTCCCGGTCCGGGAAGATCCCACATGCCGCAGAGCGGCTGGGCCCGTGAGCCATGGCCGCTGAGCCTGCACATCCGGAGCCTGTGCTCCGCAACGGGAGAGGCCACAACAGTGAGAGGCCCACGTACCACAGAAAAAAAAAAAAAAAAAAAGGAGAGTAGAACTATTCATGTGATCTGCTGGGGGTCTCCAGGCTTAGGCAATAGTCTTGGGTGGGACCCTGGGGCTTCATTACACCTTGGAGGGTCTAGACCAGGGATTTTCCTAGACATGCAGGGGTCACTCACTTCCCCTACTGCCTGTCCCGTCACCCCACAGGGGAATGCTCACAGCACAAGTCTCCTTGCTTTCTCCTCTTTCTGGTCCATTCCAAGGCCCTTTATTCCAACTATACAGTGTCTAGACCTCGCAGATTCACTGAATCTCACTGCAGACACGTCCCTGTAGCCAAAGGGGAAGGGCAGAGCATCATGCTGAGAACTGAGAGTTGCTGTCTGAGAGCAGCAACCAGCTGAAACCAGTAGAGCGACTACAGCAACACTGTAGGCTGATGCTGGGAAAAAGAGGTCTTCGGGGTTACAGGAGGGGGTGGTTCCAGGGAAAAGCGGCTTGCTTTGGCTGTTGGTGGGACCTGGAGCAATGCTGCAGCACAGCCGGGATTGTGATCACACTGTGGGTGTGGCCTACTACTCTAAGCCAGGCCATCTACTAGAACCCCGAGTCCTTGAAACAAGGCTCTGTGTCCAGCACCAGACAGCAGGAGCTTGGCTCTGGCAGGCTCCAAACAAGGACGAGGAGTCTGTTTCTGGGTGTGGCCATTCTGCTCTTCTCATAGTCCCAGTGAGAGGCAAGAGCAAGGCTGGGGCAGGACTGCGCTGAAGTTCCTGCTAAGAGGCAAGGATGATGAAGGCTGAACAAAGCAGCTGTCAACACCTCTGCCCCCATCTCCTCTTTTTCCTCCTCTGGTTCCTGACTAGCGCAGGGCTGGGGAGAGCTTTCTGTCTCAGGCTTCCCCACTGTGCACCGTTTAATTATTAACATGCTCTCCCACACACCCTCCACACGCCGGAAGCTGTCAAAATTTACCAGAAAGCCAGAACATCAAGTTAAGTCACAGAACTTTGTCTTTTAACTCCCTCCATTGTGGTATTCCTCCCTTTCACATGTACCCTGTGCATTAACTCACCTGGTTGTCGATCTTGATCTCTGTCAAGGTGTCATTTTCTTTGAGTGCCTCTACAAGGGCCAGGATCCCAGTACCAGTGATAAAATTGGATTCTATGTTTAGACTTTTCAAGGTCTTGTTTACTTTTAGCATATCTGCAAAAGCCTTATTATGTGAAAAAGAAAATAACCATTAGGGTTTCTGAAGATTTATTTACTAAGCTTCCCACCCACACATTAAATACATATTTTTTACAGTACTTAAAGAAAACCTTAGTTAAATCACACTTTCACCTCCAAGTAACAAAGATGATAATTAAAAAATGCAATAAAGATAGTTCAGTTCAGCAGTCCAGGCTTATGAATTTCACATACATGCAAAACTAAAAAAAAAAAAGGATACTGACATAGAATTAACAACTTTGTTTTATTAAGTAAGGACATTAAAAAAAAACTCACTACCATCTGTTATCACTGTCAATTTTTTTTTTGAGAAAAGGCATTTTAACATTAGGAAAAGTGTAGAAAGGACATAATCTCAGAATTATTTCATTTTTTCCCTTTTACTATGAATGGATAAAAAATTTTTATCATTGACTAGCATTTGGGCACTACTTCAGGTCGTCACAAATCAGGATTTTTCAAAGATAACTTTTGGAACAAAATCAACACTCAGAGTGGTAGAACCGCTGAAGACTCGTCCCAGTTCAAGACAGCAGACTGCACACATGAACCTGTCTGCTCCCTTTATTCCCAAAGTTTCCCACTGTCATGAAGAAAAGATATAATTTTTAAGTGGCTGGAACTCTCACAGTGCAAGAAAACAAAAAAAGAGGGCCATTATCTTGAAGAATTGCTAAAACACAGAAAACAGAAAGATTGGTGGAGAAATTAGCATAAAATTGCCTGAGATGCCAGAGGTAAGAGCTGGTTAGGGCGCCTCATTAAAGAGCTGCCTCAGAACAGGTGGATCAGCTAGAGCAGGTGGCGAGCACACCATCATCCCTCCCTGCGGCTTCAAAAAGAGCAACTGCCTGCATAACCATCAGTGAGGTATCTCCCAGGAAGAGGCTCTAGTGAGGGTGCTAGGTCCCAAGAGAGAAGCAGTGCAGAAACTGAGGCACCTCCAGATCTTCCACCAGATACTGTGTCGGAGAAGGGAGAGGAGAGGCGGCCATTGCCCAGGAAGGAAATATACTGAAATGTATCCCTTGCAGAGTGAAGCCCTACAACCTGGAGCACTTGCAGAGTACTCCCTGGTTGCCTGCCAGCTTCTCATGCACACACTGCAGAGAAGTCCACCTATCAATTCACCTGCCTGCTTACAAAAGCACTCATTCATTCAACCAGAAAAGACTATTTATCAGGCTTCTACTGTGTGCAAGCAGTAGAGAAAACAAAAATCCCTGTTCTAGGGAGCTTATATTTGGGTAGGAGAGGCAGAGTCAATAATTAATAAATAAAATATATGGCCTGTCAGTTGGTAACAAACAGAGAAACATAAAGGGGCTTCCCTTATAAGGGAGAGAGCTGTTCGTGAACCAGATCGACATAATAGGAGAGGAAACAGTCCTAGTTTACACAAATCAGTTTTGTTCTCTAACTGAAAATATGACCAGGCAACCAATGATTACTAGATATATTAGGAAAACCAACACCATGAAAGAGAAAAGCCAAGTTGACCAAACAGGAGAACATGCCATACAGGGAACAGAGATTATTCAGAAAACATAAATATATGTAAAACTTCTAATTGCTATAGTCTCTCTCCACCCTGCCCTACTTCAAAAAAAAAAGAAAAGAAGGGCTTCCCTGGTGGCGCAGTGGTTGAGAGTCCGCCTGCTGATGCAGGGGACACGGGTTCGTGCCCCGGTCTGGGAAGATCCCACGTGCCGCGGAGCGGCTGGGCCCGTGAGCCATGGCCGCTGAGCCTGCGCGTCCGGAGCCTGTGCTCCGCAACGGGAGAGGCCACAGCAGTGAGAGGCCCGCGTACAGCAAAAAACCACAAAAAAACAACAAAACAAAAAAAAAAAGAAAAGAAAAAGGAGAAAGAAAAAACATTGTAGCCATAAAATAAATAAATAGGGCTCCCCTGGTAGTGCAGTGGTTGAGAGTCCACCTGCCGATGCAGGGGACACGGGTTTGTGCCCCGGTCCGGGAAGATCCCACATGCCGCGGAGCGTCTAGGCCCGTGAGCCATAGCCGCTGAGCGTGCGCGTCCAGAGCCTGTGCTCCGCAACGGGAGAGGCCACAACAGTGAGAGGCCCGCGTACCGCAAAATAAAAATAAATAAATACTGGCTAGTACATATATTTTAAAAAAGAGGACAACAAACAAGAAAAAATTTTGAAAATCTGTATTACATTGAAATGTTAAAAAGCAATGGGCATTTAGAATTATAAAATGATCATGGCTGAAGAACAAGTTGGTGATCTAGAATACGGAACTGAGGATGTTTTAAAAAATGTAGAGTAAAAGAGAAAGAGAAAATACAAGAGAACTGTTAGGAGGTGCGGAGGGAAAGATCCAGAAGCTCAACATTCATCTTATTGGAGTTTCAGAAGGACCATAAAAAAGACAACAGAAAGGAAGAAACTATAAAATAATAGGGAAAAATTTCCCAGAGTTGAAGAAAGCTTCAAGTTTTTATCTGAAAGAACCTGCTGGATGCTCAGCAGACTAAATGAAAGACTATGTGGGCACATACAGATGAAATTTCAGAACTCCAGGAGAAAAGAGAGAGTCCTAAAAGTTTTTCGCAAGAAGAATTTACTCACAAAGGAACAAGAATCAGGCTGCCATTAGTCACCAGATTTTAAGGCCCATGAGAACAGAGATTCATATATTTATACAGCCAGATAATTGTAAATGCTGGTGATGTTTTAATGTTTTTGGAGTCAATCTATATACATAACAGAATATAATGACATAAAATGTATAAAGCCCAAATGCGTGAAATGATAGAATAACTACAATTCAGAGGTAGAAAGGAAGGAGGAATAGAAGGTAGAGTGAGTACAGAACTGCCCTCATCTTTGCTAATGGAGAATCAAAAATTGTCTAAGATAATTGATCAAAAATATAAGTGCAGGGCTTCCCTGGTGGCACAGTGGTTGAGAGTCCGCCTGCCGATGCAGGGGACACGGGTTCGTGCCCCGGTCCTGGAAGATCCCACATGCCATGGAGCGGCTGGGCCCGTGAGCCATGGCCGCTGGGCCTGCGCGTCCGGAGCCTGTGCTCTGTCTGCAATGGGAGAGGCCACAACAGTGAGAGGCCGGCGTACCAAAAAATAAAAAATAAATAAGTGCATGTATATTAGTGCTCTTCTACCCTGGGTGCATATTAGAATGACCTGGAAGCTTTAAAAAATATAGCAGTGCTTGGGCCCCACCCCAGATGAATTAAATCAGAATCTCAGGCTGTGGCCTGGACAGTTGCTTTTTTGGTTTGCTTTGTTTTTTGTTATTGAAGCGTAGTTGATTTACAACTGCATTTTTGAAAAGCTCTCCAGGTAACTAATGTTCAGCAAGGATTGAAAACCACTTCAATTAAAGTCATACAATGAGAAGAATGAAAAATAAACTGCTAACAGTGATTGCTCTGGGGAGTAGAACGAGGAACTTCTGAACTATTTTAACTGCTTTTATGGCAGAAAAGACAAGAAGAAGGAATCCAACTTGGGATAAGAACAGGGTTTCCAACCTCGGATCTATTGACACGAAGCTGGATAATTCTTTGTTGCGGGAGGTTGCCCCGTGTATCGTAGGAGGTTTAGCAGTCTCTGAGACCCACGAAATGCCAACAGTACCCCTCCCAGTCATGACAACCCAAAATATCTCCAGACACTGCCAAATGTTCCTAGAGGGCACAATCACCCTGAGTTGACAATCACTGGACTAGAAGAACAATCCTGTGTATTAGTCAAGCAGCTGCTTGAACTACCAGGAAGCTCAAGGATTTGGACTGATGCTATTGTACACCATGTAAATTAAAGTGCATTTATTCAGTGCTAGGTCTTTAGTTAGAATTAAGTGTATGCATTTTAATTAGAGCCCCAGAAGGGAATGCATCAAGCCTTTCCTTATGGATGCTGCAAGCTTTGGGATTTACTTCTATTACTAGAATAACAAAATGTCAGAGCAATTAGGCCTTTGTAAAAAAGTTACAGGACCTCCTGGCAAGTAGCCACGATCCTGCCAATTTCTTTTAAACTTGAGAAAACACTTTTCACATACTGAACAAAACAGGGAAGAGAGATCCAGCCAAACATAACCCTGGGCTGTAGGCCCAGGTTCACCACAGTTCAGCAAATATCTGAGCATCTATTACATGTGCTGGGGATAATAACATTAGTAAAACGAAGACTAGATTTCTTAAAGGTTACGTAAATAATTAGAGTAGAAATACATTTTTAAAGAGAAGGTTTTGCTTTCAGTACTTTATAGAATTGCCCGGAAAAGCAGTTTCATGCACTGTCCAAACCTGTACTTCCAGTGGTAGCCACAGGACACAGGTGGCTATGAAGCCCTTAAATAGCACCTGTTCTGAATCAAGAGGTGCTTGAATTTTAAATGTTTTTAAATGTAAAACATGCATTGGATTTCAAAGATGTAGTATGGAAAAAATACTGTAAAAGACCTCATTACATCTTCACATTACATTTTGAAATGATGATATTTTGGATACGGTGGTTTGAATAAAATACATTATTAAGTTTAATTTCACCATTTTTTTTTAATGTGGTTACTGGAAAATTTAGTTACACATGTGGCTTACATTTGTGGTTCTCATTTTATTCCTATTGGACAGTGCTGTCCGAAACTTCTGATTTTTATGTGGCATACCTGTTAATAATATGTAATAGCATTTTTTTACGTATTTGGGCCTTTTCTCTACATCGGCATTCATTACTATGGCAAGTTTCATTAATACTCCCTGCTATAGGTGTGGTTATATGGAAGTGCTTGGAGCATGGCAAACTGAATTCGATTACAGGTCACTTAAGTTTGCTTCCTGGCTTGGCCACATGCTGCGTAATCTTAGTTAAATTACTCAAACTCTGAGCCTCAGTTGCCACATCTGTAAAATGGGGATAATGTCATCTCACATACACATAGCTGGCCTATATTCACAATGATCCCACAAGTACTTTGTTGAATCTGTTCCTGAACCTTACATAGAAAAGTCTTCAAGCTCTTGCTTTAATGCTGATTTGTAATTCTCAACAGCAAGTTGTTCAGCCATAATAACAGTCTGAATATCTCTATTGCCTGTGGGGTAATCAACCAAATTACAACCTACAGAAAAGTTCTTTCCTGACTATAGCATAGCTGAAAGGGGAACCACCTGGGGTCAGCCAGGTGAGGGCTGGACCATGTGAAGCCATCCAGGCACAAGGCTGAAAGAGGCTTTTCTTTTCACACCCTCAAGGATAACAGTTTTTCCTTGAAGTTGTATGGTTTGCTTGTCACATGGCATACATACAATACATAGTCGTTGGATTAAAAACAGTAATAAAGAGATTATTATATTTGAAATTTATTTAGTCCATTTAGCAAATTATCTATTTGACTTAGAGTAGAAGTGAGACTGCTTACTAGTAGTGCTGACAATGAACTATACACTATTTCCATCCCTACCATTTTACTGTAAATAATATTATTTAACAGAAATGACAAATCATTTCTTTATTTATCCCTTTAGTTACTTACTTACAAAATGTATTGTGAATATTTTTGCTTTATTGAAAACAAACCTACTAAAGGGCAGAGATTATACACAAAATCATACACAGATAAGAACCCTTAAATTGCTAACTTCACCTTACCAATAATCTAGTTCTGCTTTTTCTATTTTAATGATAGGTTTCAAATTCAAAACTGCTTTCAACCTACAAATTTAGATATGTAAGAATTACTGGTGAAAACATCAGTTCTGTAGCTTAGCCCCTCTTTTACATGAGTACTTAATTCAAATTTGCTGTAGTCATCATGGAAATATTGTCTAATGCTGAGAGGTTGGAGGGCAGGTTCATTCATTCATTTAACAAGTATTTTTCAAATATCTACTCTGTGCCAACACTGTGACAGGTAGTC
Source organism: Phocoena sinus (assembly GCF_008692025.1). Lineage (NCBI taxonomy): Eukaryota > Metazoa > Chordata > Mammalia > Artiodactyla > Phocoenidae > Phocoena > Phocoena sinus. Next base: position 82,744,025 of record NC_045764.1, read on the forward strand.
ATTACTTTCATGGTGTCCGTTTTTAATGCTATTTTTTAAACTTATTTTTGGCTGTGTTGGGTCTTCATTGCAGCACACGGGCTTTTCTCTAGTTGTGGCGATCAGGGGCTACTCTGTTGCGGTGCGCGGGCTTCTCATTGTGCTGGCTTCTCTTGCTGCGAAGCATCAGCTCTAGGCGCGCAGGCTTCAGGAGATGTGGCACGCAGGCTCAGTACTTGTGGCTCGCGGGCTCTAGAGCACAGGTTCAGTAGTTGTTGCACACAGGGTTAGTTGCTCCGTGGCATATGCGATCTTCCTGGACCAGGGATCGAACCCGTGTCCCCTGCGTTGGCAGGTGGATTCTTAACCACTGTGCCACCAGGGAAGTCCCTAATGCTCTTTTAGATCTTCCAAAAGACATGTTACTTTAAATCGCATCATCAAGTCAAGAAAACTTTCGTTTTTCTAGCTTAATTCAAGTGCTGAGAATCAGATGCTGTAGAACCACTGATGCAGCCTGATGCTCAGGCTTCTGACAACTGCCATAGTTTAGCAAATGTACGACAGTGAGGCACAGTATGTAAATATAGCATAGCTTGGTGGTTAGGCATCCTGGTTGTGGAACAAGAAAGACCTGGTGGTGAATCCTGGCTCTGCCACTTGCTGGTTGTGTTACTTTGGAAAAGTTACTTAACCTTTCTGAGCCTCAAATTGCTCATCTGTTAGAGTGGGAACTAATAATAGTACACACCTCACTGTATTATAGTGAGGATTCGGTGAGATGACGTGAGTAAAGCACAGAGATCAGCAGTGGCATTTACTAATTGTTCAAGAAATGTGAGCTATTAATAGGAGGGTTAACGCTGATAATGGAAACGGCAGTAGTATTTACTTGGGTTCAGGGGCTTCCTTATTTACCTGAATTAACTGAAGTGCATAGAAGGAATAGGGCTTTTGGTTGTTTTTTATTTTTTTCATATTCTGGTTAACAGTATCAAACAAAAAATGTTTCAAGATTTGGTTGTTTAAAATATTTTTGAGACACATTAATCCATTTCATTTTTTTAAACATCTTTATTGGAGTATAATTGCTTTACAATGGTGTGTTAGTTTCTGCTTTACAACAAAATCAATCAGTTATATATATACATATGTTCCCATATCTCTTCCCTCTTGCGTCTCCCTCCCTCCCACGCTCCCTATCCCACCCCTCCAGGCGGTCACAAAGCACCGAGCTGACCTCCCTGTGCTATGTGGCTGCTTCCCACTAGCCATCTACCTTACGTTTGGTAGTGTATATATGTCCATGCCTCTCTCTCGCTTTGTCACAGCTCACCCTTCCCCCTCTCCATATCCTCAAGTCCATTCTCCAGTAGGTCTGTGCCTTTATTCCTGTCTTACCCCTAGGTTCTTCATGACATTTTTTCTTAAATTCCATATATATGTGTTAGCATACGGTATTTGTCTTTCTCTTTCTTACTTCACTCTGTATGACAGACACTAGGTCTGTCCACCTCATTACAAATAGCTCAATTTCGTTTCTTTTTATGGCTGAGTAATATTCCATTGTATATATGTGCCACATCTTCTTTATCCATTCATCTGTCAGTGGACACTTAGGTTGCTTCCATGTCCTGGCTACTGTAAATAGAGCTGCACTGAACATTTTGGTACATGACTCTTTTTGAATTATGGTTTTCTCAGGGTATGTGCCCAGTAGTGGGATTGCTGGGTCATATGATAGTTCTATTTGTAGTTTTTTAAGGAACCTCCATACTGTTCTCCACAGTGGCTGTATCAATTTACATTCCCACCAACAGTGCAAGAGGGTTCCCTTTTCTCCACACCCTCTCCAGCATTTACTGTGTCTAGATTTTTTGATGATGGCCATTCTGACTGGTGTGAGATGATATCTCACTGTAGTTTTGATTTGCATTTCTCTAATGATTAATGATGTTGAGCTTTCTTTCATGTGTTTGTTGGCAATCTGTATATCTTCTTTGGAGAAATGTCTATTTAGGTCTTCTGCCCATTTTTGGATTGGGTTGTTTTTTTGTTATTGAGCTGCATGAGCTGCTTGTAAATTTTGGAAATTAATCCTTTGTCAGTTGCTTCATTTGCAAATATTTTCTCCCATTCTGAGGGTTGTCTTTTGGTCTTGTTTATGGTTTCCTTTGCTGTGCAAAAGCTTTGAAGTTTCATTAGGTCCCATTTGTTTATTTTTGTTTTTATTTCCATTTCTCTAGGAGGTGGGTCAAAAAGGATCTTGCTGTGATTTATGTCAGAGAGTGTCCTGCCTATGTTTTCCTCTTAGAGTTTGATAGTTTCTGGCCTTACATTTAGGTCTTTAATCCATTTTGAGCTTATTTTTGTGTATGGTGTTAGGGAGTGATCTAATCTCATACTTCTACGTGTACCCGTCCAGTTTTGCCAGCACCACTTATTGAAGAGGCTGTCCTTTCTCCACTGTACATTCCTGCCTCCTTTATCATAGATAAGGTGACCATATGTGCGTGGGTTTATCTCTGGGCTTTCTATCCTGTTCCATTGATCTATCTTTCTGTTTTTGTGTAATCCATTTCAAAGATTAAAATGAAATATATGTTAACATTTTTTATATGGGCCGAGTTCCTGTAGGCTTTGGCGGGGGGGTCTCATAATATCCATTTACTGGGACAGAATGTTACTGTAGATACAAACATTCCAGAAAATTTGTACTAAGCACAGAACAAAATCTAAATATTTATTTAGCTAAATACCAAATCTAATCTTGTCTCTTTCTCCAAAAAGTGTAGTGCTAACAAAATTCTAGTGAATTCAAAGTGCCTGACAGTTGGGTTCTTGTTTTACTGTCTCATTATAACTAATTTTGTTTATTAACTATACAGAAAATAAATTTACCTGATCTGAACATTGTTAATTGATAAAACAAATTAAAAATAGCTTCTAATGAATTAAATAATTTCATGTTATAGTCGTAAGAATTTTACTCACAATCGCCACAGGGTCATTGCTGCGGGTTGCGGCCAGGCTGAACTTTTTCACGTGAGTATTGGTCTCCAGAGCCTTTGCAAATTCCTTCAGGGTTGGAATTGGAATGTTCTAAGATGAGGAAGACACAGATCCTTGATGAATCATTCTGCAGCACCTTCACCCCAAGCTAAGGACCAACAGCTTTTAAATACCTTGTATGTTTAGATGTTACTGTTTCTAAAAGACTTTCATCACCCATTCTCTAGCAACCAACCTATCCCAAGCCAAATAGCACCACTTAGTGTCCAATAAGGGAATCTAACACAATGTGACATTCTGGTAACACTTCTGTTTACCCTACTGTCCATATTATGCATACAGCACACTTTCCTCTTTCCTTCTTTCATTGTCTATATTTTAGCCAGACTGAGCTGCTTGCCATTCTTTTACTATCCCATGGTCTTTCTTTTGTCCATACCTTTAGATATGCTTTTCCTTTTGCCTACGAATTTCTTTATCCTTTGCTCTAATTCCTACTCAGCCTTCAAGACCCAGCAGAAATATCACCTCCTTGGTTTATTGGCTCTCCTAGGCAGGATCAAAATTTTCCTTACCCACAATTCCACATGTGGGGGCTGACCACATCATGTAATTATTCGCTTAGTGTTTTTCTCGTAATTTAAGTTCTTCAGAATGAATACCACATGACTCTTACTTCCTCTTCCACAGCACTTAGCCTAGTACTGGGCACTGGGGAGGCAGACAATACAGGGCACAGCTAGAGGCTAATGTGAGTTTACAGAGCACTACAGGCCAGCTCTGTGACTGTGGGCAACTGAACCTCTTTAAGTCCCACTAAGGATTCAATGAGGTAATGAATTTCAAGTATTTAGCAAAAGATATGGCACATAGCGAGTACTTAATAAAAATCAGTTAATATTATTAAATGCTAGAAACTGGCCCAAAAAGAATGAACAAAAAAGATGTCAGGCAGTGCTCTCTCTCTCTCTCTCTCTCTCTCCCCACCCCCTCTCTCACACACACACATACACACATCTTACCCTCCCTTTGAGAGTGACATGACTTATGGTCAAAGCAGAAGTGACAATGTGTGACTTCAGAGAATAGGTCATAAAAGGCACTGTGGCTTCCAGCTTAGTTTCTCTTTTTTTCTCTTGGATCACTTGCTCTGGGGGAAGCCAGTTGTCATGATGTGAGGACACTCAGGCAGCCCTACTGAGAGATCCACGTTCTGAGAAACTAAGGCCTCCTGCCAACAGACACATGACTGCGCCATCTTGGAAATGGATTTCTGTGCCCTCGTCAAGTCTTCACACAAGTGCAGCTCTGGCTGACAGCTTTACTATAGCCTCATTTGAGACCCTGAGCCACAGCAACCCAGCCCAGTCACTCCCAGATTCCTGACACTCAGAAATTATGTGAAATAATAACTGTTTGTTGTTTTGGAGTAATTTGTTACTCAGCAATAGATAGCTAATACACTGTGTATAACACAAGTACTGTGATTCTTTTCAAAGAATTCTAGGAATCACTCTTTTTAAAAAACCCACTTCTTTCAAACAGGATATTGTGCCTCAAAATCCAGTGAGTACAAAGGATTTTAAACAGGTGTAAAACAGGCAATCAGTCATCTCCAGTAAGTTTTCCGACCTCAACAGACAACATTCGTAATGAAATACCTTAATGTTGTTGAGGTTGACTTCTTGCAGGCTGGGGTCATTGGCTTTCATCTGCTGCAGACTTACTTCCACATTTGTGGGATTGGGTGGTTCCTCAAATACTGGCTTGACCTTTTCACCTTTGACCACATCTAAGACACAAGTTTTAATTTTAAAAATAAAATGTAAGGGCTCTCCCATAAAAATCAGAGATGACGTCCCCCCAAATGACCTTCCTTTCATATGCTCTGATTCCAATAATACTCCGATATCAATGACAGTAAGCTTACTCTCAACTAAGCAAGCACAGGAATGGTATGATTCTGAGTTACAGCCTCAAGGGTGGGTGTTTTTCACCTGCAATGAGAAGTCTCAGTGGCTGACGCTCCATGGGGCCAAAAGTGCAGGAGGCCCTACAGCAAACTCCAACACCCAAAAGAATACCGTGGGTAGTTACTGCTGCTCCACATGGACCTCTTTCAGAATATAATAACCAAACCAAAGAATCTAAGATGCAAAACTATGAGTCTCTTTTTTTTTTTTTTTTTTTTTTTTTTTTTTGCGGTACGCGGGCCTCTCACTGCTGTGGCCTCTCCCGTTGCAGAGCACAGGCTCCGGACACGCAGGCTCAGTGGCCATGGCTCACAGGCCCAGCCGCTCCGTGGCATGTGGGATCTTCCCGGACTGGGGCACCATCCCGTGTCCCCTGCATCAGCAGGCGGACTCTCAACCACTGCGCCACCAGGGAAGCCCAAAAATGAGTCTCTTTATTTCCCAAACCTTAATCCTCCCCTGGCCCACCGTCCTCTGAGTTCCATTTTGGAGCTTTAATTTTGAGGATGGTATGGGAAGAGAAAGGAATAGAAAAGAAGAATGGAAGAATTCTCAAAAGCAGTTAACAGAAAATGTATGTAATATGTGTAACATACAAAGGGTTCATATCCCAAGATACATAGAGCTCCTACAAGTCCATAATACAACCCAATCGAAAATGAACAACTAATGATCAGAGGAATCTCTATCAGTCAACCAAAAAAGATAATAAGTAATTAAACTCTGAAATTTAAAAATGAGATACCATTTGATTAGCCAAGAAATGTAAAAAGAGAATATTCAGAGTTGGCAACAATGTGGAGGAAAAAGCATCCTCATACATTGTTGGTGGGAATGTAAACTGGTACAAATTTTCTGGAAAAGTAATTTGGCATTATCTATTTTTTTTTTAATTTATTTTTATTTTTGGTTGCATTGCGTCTTCGTTGCGGTGTTTGGGCTTCTCATTGCAGTGGCTTCTCTTATTGAGAAGCACGGCACGCGGGCTTCAAGTAGTTGTGGCGCACAGGCTTAGTTGCTCCGCGGCATGTGGGATCTGCCTGGGCCAGGGCTCGAACCCGTGTCCCCTGCATAGGCAGGAGGATTCTTAACCACTGCACCACCAGGGAAGCCCGGCATTATCTATTAAAATATAAAATGTGGATACTTTATGACCCAGCAATTCTATATCTAAAAGTCTAATCTACAGAAAAAGTAGCATGAATACGTGAAGATATATATTTATGGATGTTCGCTGATACGTTACTTATGACAGCAAAACATGATAAACAAAATGTCCATCAAGGGCTTCCCTGGTGGCGCCGTGGTTGAGAATCTGCCTGCCAATGCAGGGGACACAGGTTCGAGCCCTGGTCTGGGAAGATCCCACATGCCGCGGAGCAACTAGGCCCGTGAGCCACAACCACTGAGCCTGCACGTCTGGAGCCTGTGCTCCACAACAAGAGAGGCCGCGATAGTGAGAGGTCCACGCACCGCGATGAAGAGTGGCTCCTGCTCGCAGCAACTGGAGAAAGCCCTCGCACAGAAACGAAGACCCAACACAGCCAAAAATACATTAAAAAATTAAATAAAATAAATTTTAAAAAAAGTCCATCAATGCAAAAATGGTAAACAAGTTATAGCATAATCACATAATACGAGGCTATCTATTCATTAGAAGAATGAGGTAAACCTACAGGTATTGATGAGAAGAGAATCACAATTTGAAAAAAATGTTAATGAAAAATGAAATACTTAGGTATAAATCTAACTATATATATGTATATATATACATATATATGTGTGTATGTATATATATGTGTATATATATATATATATATATATATATATATATAATCTGCATGAAGAAAACTACAAACCTGTACTGAAAGAAATCAAAGAAGAACTAAATGGAGAGATATTTCATGGATAGATTCAATATTGTCAAGATGTCAGTTCTTCCCAAATTGACCTATAGATCAATGCAATCCCAATCAAAATTCCAGAAAGTTATTTTGTAGATATCAAAAAACTGATTCTAAAGTTTATATAGAGAGGCAAAATACTCAGAATAGCCAACACAATACTGAAAGAGAAGAACAAAATTAGAGAACTGATACTATCCAAATTCAAGACTTAAAGCTATAGAAAGCAAGACAGTGTGGTATTGGTGAAAATATACAAACAGATCAACGGAACAGAATAGAGAATCCATAAAGAGACCCACATAAATATAGTCAACTGATCTTTGACAAATGAGCAAAGATAATACAGTGGAGAAAAGAACAGTCTTTCAACAAATGGTGCTGGAACAACTAGACATCCACATGAAAAAAAAAAGTGAATCTAGGCACAGACCTTACACCCTTCACAAAAATTAACTCAAAATGGATCACAGACCTAAATATAAAATGCAAAACTATGAGACAGATAACATAGGATAAAATCTAGATGACCTTGGGTTTGGAGATGAATTTTTAGACACAGTTCCAAAGGCATAATCCATGAAGGAAGAACTGATAACCTGGATTGCATTAAAATAAAAAATTTCCACCCTGCGAAAAATACTCTCAAGAGAATGAGGAGATGAACCACAGACTGGGAGAAAATGTTTGCAAAAGACATATCTGATAGGGCTTCCCTTGTGGCGCAGTGGTTTAGAGTCTGCCTGCGGATGCAGGGGACACGGGTTCGTGCCCCGGTCTGGGAAGATCCCACATGCCGCGGAGTGGCTGGGTCCATGAGCCACGGCTGCTGAGCGTGCGCGTCCAGAGCCTGTGCTCCACAACGGGAGAGGCCACAACAGTGAGAGGCCCGCGTACCGCAAAGAAAAAAAAAAAGACATATCTGATAGACTCACAAATGTAGCGAACAGATTAGTGGTTACCAGTAGGGGGAGGGAAGAGCGGAGGGGCAATACAGGGGTAGAGGGGAAAAAAAGGGTTATTATGGGATTATTTGAAATCGTGTGTATGAAACTTTTGAAATTTGTAAAGCTCTATAGAATTTTAAAAAATCTTTCATTCATTAAAAAAAATCAGAAAAAAAGACACATCTGATAAAGGATTTATCCAATATATACAAAGAACTCTTGAAACTCAACAGTAAGAAAACAACCTGATTTTTAAAATGGGCCGAAGAACTTAACAGATATCTCACCAAAGAAGACATACAAATGACAAATATGCATATGAAAAGATGTTCCACATCATATTTGTCAGGGAAATGCAAATTAAAATAATGAGATACCACTACACATCTATTAGAATGCCCAAAGTCTGGAACCCTGGCAAAACCAAACGCTGGTGAGGGTGTGGAGCAACAGGAACTCTCATTCTTTGCTAGTGGGAATCCAAAATGGTACAGCCATTTTGGAAGACAGTTTTGTGGTTTCTCACAAAACCAAACGCCTTGCCGTAAGATCCAGCAATCGGGCTCCTTGATATTTACCCAAAGGAGCTGAAAATTTATGTCTAAAACCTGAACACAGATATTTATAGCAGCTTTATTCATAATTTCCAAAATTTGGAAGCAACCAAGATGTCCTTCAGTAGGTGAACTGATAAATAAACTGTGGTATATCCAGATAACAGAATACTATTCAGCATTAAAAAGAAATGATCTATCTCTACCATATGACTCAGCAATTCCACTACTCGGTATATGTCTGAAAAAAACAAAAACACTAACTTAAAAAGATACATGCACCCCAATATTCATAGCAGCATTATTTACAATTGCCAAGATATGGAAGCAACCTAAGTGTACATCAACAGATGAATGGACAATATATATGGAATACTACTCAGTCATAATAAAGAATGAAATTTTACCATTTACAACAACATGGATGAACTTGGAGGGTATTATGTTAAGTGAAATAAGTCAGACAGAGAAAGACAAATCCTGTATGATGTCACTTATATGTGGAATCTAAAAAATAAAACAAATTAGTGAGTATAACAAAAAGGACAGACTCACAGATACATAGAACAAGCTAGTGGTTACCAGTGGGGAGAGGGAAGAGGGGAGGGGCAAGATGGGGGAGGGGATTAAGAAGTACACATAAATAAACTACAGGGATATATTATACAACACACGGAATATAGCCAATATTTTATAATAACTATAAATGGAGTATAACCTTTAAAAGTTGTGAATCACTATATTGTATGCCTGTAACATGTAATATTGTACATCAACTATATCTCAATTAAAAAAATAAATGATCTATGAAGCCATGAAAAGACATAGAGCAACCTTAAATGCATATTATTAAGTAAAAGAAGCCAGTCTGAATAGGCTACATACTGTATGATTCCAACTATATGACATTCTGGAAAAGGCAAAATGATGGAGACAAAAGATCAGGGGTTGCCAGAGGTTAGCAGGGAAGGAGAAGTAAATAGGCAGAGCACAGAGGAACTTTAGGGCAGTGAAACTACTCTGCCTGATACTGTAATGGTGGAAACATGTCATTGTTAATTTGTCCAAACCCAGAGACTGTTCAACTCCAAGAGTGAGCCCTAATGTAAACTATGGACTCGGTGATAACGATGTGTCAACGTAAGTTCATCAACTGTAAAAACCGTACCACTCTGTGTAGCATGTGGATAAATGGGGGAGGCTGTGCATGTGGAGGGTCAGGGGGTATATGGGAAATCTCTGTGCCTTTCTCTCAATTTTGCTATGAAACACAAAACTGCTCTAAAAAAATTAAGCCTTTTAAAAGTTAATGATATGTGTGTGTATGTGTATGTATAAAAACCCGGAAGGTTATGCACCAGACTTTTAATAACAAACATGTTGTCAGAATGTTACCCTTTGATACTGAAATTAAAAGGATGAACACTTTGCATCTGTATGCATAAGCAAACAGAAGGTAAATAAAAGGAATATTGCTCATTGTCTGGGTAAATTACCCTGGGTAAACAGCAACTGATAAATATACTGAGACTAGAAAGCATTGCCCAAATCACCGTCACAGAGAATAAAATATAATTAATCTAAGAAAAGCTGTGATCTTCTGTGAGTTTTCATAGTACCTGGATCACACTGTACTGAAATTACCTCATTACTGATCCATCCCTCCCACGGATAGATAAGTTCCTTTGGGCCGGGACCACCTTTTTTACCTTTGTACCTAAGCCTAGAACATTCCTGAAACAGCAGGTATTTAGTAAATGACTGATGAATGAGTGAGAGAGTCTAATGAATTGTACGTTTCTCCAGAAAATGGTGACATAGAAGATAGCGGTCTGGTACATTCTGTGCCAGCAAGTCCATGCCAGTGTGTCTTTCATGCTCTCCGGGGGAAGCAGGTATTCAAATTCTAATGACAAACATCCGTTACTGAGATAAAAAGGCACTCGAATAGAGTAGGAAACTTATCTGATACCAGAGTTGATTAAAACATCGTTAAGAACATAAAACTCTGCATTCTGTGCTAAGCAACCTTCTTGTTTGTTTGTTTTTGTTTTTTGCGGTACGAGGGCCTCTCACTGCTGTGGCCTCTCCCGCTGCGGAGGACAGGCTCCGGACGCGCAGGCTCAGCGGCCATGGCTCACGGGCCCAGCCGCTCCGCGGCATGTGGGATCTTCCCGGACCGGGGCACGAACCCGTGTCCCCTGCATCAGCAGGCGGACTCTCAACCACTGAGCCACCAGGGAAGCCCTAAGCAACCATTTTTATCAGTAATTTTCTCTTTAGACTGAACAGACCTATCAAGACAGTGTGTTCTGGGCAAAACACTGATTGGTACTAGTTACGCTGCCAGACAGAGCTCCCAGTATTGGCTAGTCTATCCTGGTTTGACTGCTCAGAGCCTAGTGATCCTTGGTGAACTGGCAAAAACCACCTTCAAAGCCTAAAAGAATTCTGGACTCCCCAGGGGGCCCAGTCAACAGGCCTCTTTCCTACCAGCAACACCCGGAGGCTCCCAAGTTTCATAAAACCACAGATTTCACGTCAGCTTACTTCTCACATGCCCTTTGCCGCCTTTCGTGCTGGCCGTTTCTTCATCAAACTTGGGATTGTTGAGCAAATTGTGTACTCCAAGAACAGCTGAAAGCAAAGATAATCAGTGAATAAACCTTAAGTTTGAGAAAGCGTGTTAAGATGTCCACATTGTTAATTTGCCCCTCGAAGAACAATTCTTCATATCATAAAGATAAGTCTCCAGACCCTCTTGCCTTGCAAAGTGCATGACACATGTATAGTATGAAATAAGCTTATTTAAAAAAAAAAAAGAAACCCTCCTCCCAAGACCACTGGCAATCTTCACGTCTTTCTACATCTATACGTGTAGAATCATGTAGGATTTGAGGGACAATGGTCTCGTCATAGCTCCACACTGAAAATCTGCATAGATGTCCTAGTTAAGTAGATTCATCCCTTATGTTTTCTCATCTGTAAAATGTGAATGTAGGACTGAGTCTAAGGATAGTTTAAGAGCTAACATAATACATACTATGGCATGTAGTTTTTCCAGAGACAAAGAGCAGAAAGATCATGGGCCTTTTCCAATGTAAGCCTCCCCATCTCTCCCATCTGTCAGTACCAAAAAGAGTGGTTCTTTTCCCATCTAGAACATCCCAGGGTGGGAAATAAGAGATGTCAACAATAAAAAGTCAGATAAGCAGGCTGAGATTTTTGAGTCTCTTGTACTACATGGAACTTACACCAGGGGGCAGTACAGTATGCAGGGGACAGCACGGGGTGACAACACTGCGCATGCTCTAACTCCAACTGCCCAGCTTTCCCTTTGCTAAGGAAATTCCAGGTGAGAAATTACAGGTGGCCGCCTGGGGAAGGATCCCAGAATAGTCTGCCAACAGGTGGCAGAGGCGCACCTGAGCTCCTCACGCGCTGTAATCTATACCTTAGAAGGAGGGGGGCAGCCCGTACAGCTGAGAAAGGGCAAATGCTCAGAACCAGCGAGTCTAGGGGTTGAGAGTGGCAGTCAGCCAGAGCTTAAATCCAAGCTCTGTCGCGTACTATCTGTATGACTTGAGAAGTTGTTAAATGCCTCTGAGCCTCAGTTTCCCCATCTGTAAAATAAGGATAATAATTACACTTTACCTACTACAAAGGTTAAATGACTTCCTATGTGTTAGATGCAGGTGCCTCAACTCCTGCAGTGACTTCTGAGAGGGTTTCAAATATGTGAGCTTAATATTGACCACTGATATCATCACAGAAGGAATGAAAATGTAGCTGAGATGGTTGGCATGCTGTTAGAATAAGGCATCACTGGTTCTCATGGGAGGAAGGAGATTATTATTACTTACGTATTCCAATGGAATAACAATGTGAGAATTCTTGCCAAAGCTGTGGACTGTTTCTCAAAGCACCTCTATCCTGGGAGGACCTAATGACCCTAATAATCCAAATTTCCATCCAATGAGTACACAAATATGCTGGTACATGCATGTAATCCTTTTCAAAGGAAATGTAAGAAACGGGAGGGGACTTAGGAACGAGGGTGAGAGACTTTTCATTACATATTCTTTTGTACTATTTGGGTATTTTTCCTATCTGTACGTATAACCAATTCACATAATTATTATAATTACTGTATTGTTGCTATTGTTAAGAAAACTAGAAAAAATCAGCAGATTGGGCTGAATATGGATTTACTTTACTGGGGAAATGTAACAATAAATTGGTCCTGCTCCATGGTTAGGCTAACAGAATCAAAATTGAACAGTGACTGTGGGGAAGAACAAGAAATTTTGTGATGGAAACGGAAATTCTGTGATGATAAAAGGCCAAATGGGGAGCTTCCCTGGTGGCGCAGTGGTTGAGAGTCCGCCTGCCGATGCAGGCGACACGGGTTCGTGCCCCGGTCCGGGAAGATCCCACATGCCGCGGAGCAGATGAGCCCGTGAGCCATGGCCACTGAGCCTGTGCGTCCGGAGCCTGTGCTCCGCAGCGGGAGAGGCCACGACAGTGAGAGGCCCGCGTACCGCAAAAAAAAAAAAAAAAAAAAAAAAAAAAAAAGCCAAATGTGAAGCTCTTTAGAAAGCATAAGCACTGTGGTGTTATTCAGTTCTGAACACTCCTTCGTATTTATTCTCTTTGATTTCTCACAGTCACTCTCGGACTTTGTACGACCGGTAGTATTGGGAGTAGTTTACAGCTGAAATATGATTTTACATTTTATAGCTGAGATACAGCAAAATGTTTGCTCAGAGAGGTTTAAGTCACCTGCATCCAGCCTTATAGCTGCCTAATGGCTGAACTCAACCTGGTATCACAGTAACAATCAGTAGTTACACAGGAGCTCAAAGGCTGCTGCCAGGCGGGTCAGTGCCCGTCTGGAGGTCACAGAGCCAGACAGGAAAGTTTCCCAGAGCTGAGGACTAACCTGCAAGATCGTAGAGTTCAGTGTCGGAGGCGCTGGCCAAAGCTTCTTCCAGTTCTGGGTCAAGGGTCACTTTTTCTTCTTTATGAGTTTCTTTGGGCTTTTCTTTGGGGATAAAGACTCTCCCTTTAAATCAGAAGAAAAACAAAAACCATTGTGTGCTGCTGCCTTGTTGTAGGGTAAGTGAACTAACCAGAGAATGTGCAGCTCTGGCCATTAAGAGCTGAAGCATTAGACCATTGCACATCTAACTGGGACTCCTTAATTTCTGGGATGATGCCAATATCAATAATCCACTATTAGAGGAAGGAAGGTCAGAGGAGGAATCCTGCATTCTGCAACACAGAGATCTGATGCGGCAGAGAGCGAAACAGGGGCTTCTACCTCCCTATCATGGGCAGCATTGCCCTTAGACCTGGGCAAGAGGGGCCCTGCCATGAGCCCTCTGCTCTAGAGGGGCCAAACTCTGGTCTCTTCTGGATGCACACCCGTCCTCACTGCCTGCATCCCACTGAGGGAGGAGTCACGGGGACAAAGGGACATTCCATCCAGAATACAGGCCACCTGCTAGACTATACCCCAGGCACCTGGGGCCCTGCAATTCCCTTACAAAGAGCCCTGGACCTGCTTCCAGGGCCTGCATGAGTCCCTTCCCCATGTCCATCCTCCTGAAGGCAGGTCACACTGCTGGGGTGTGCACCCACGGGCCAACAGGATGCTGTCTGTGAGTGGGTATGGATGAAGCTTGGATATGTAGGCTGGGGTGTCAGCCATGGTGCTTGAGGCCTTGGCAGTGCAGGATGGACCCATATCCCTATGTGGAACTCTTGGAAGTCCAAGAATATTGGCCTAGGTAGGAGGACAGCACATATTTTAACAGTTTGTTAGCCTTTACATATTTATAAAAATGGCACATGGACTTCGATTTGTATTCTTGCCTTGGATCCTGCATATGGGGGGCAGATGCGTCCAAACAGCCCCAGGGGCTCCTGAGATCCCCCTCCTAGAGTTTTCCTCCTAGGAACTGAGATTGTAGGCAACCAGCATGCTATACCTAGGGTACCTGACTAGTGCTGTGACCTGGAGACACAGTCACCTTTCTAGAGCACATCAAAGTCTGCCTGACTTAAAAGGAAAAATCAGGGTTGTCATATTTAGAGATGCGGAGTTCTGAGCAGCAACACACTGTGCTACCCAAATATGCATTCTCTGCCACCACCTCCCACTTCATCCTGTCAGTCTGATTCCATTTATTTTGCCCCCTACTCACTTCTGAATATGCTGAAATCTATAGCACCACCACCGCCCCCCGCCCCCCAACCAGCCCAAACCTCTGGACTGATGATCGCAGTTCTGGGAGGATGGCACATGACCTTCTCCTAACTTCCAGCCAGGCCAACACAGCCACATCCGACGTGTGCAGTGGCTCCTCGAGGTAAACCCAGGCCACTACAGAGCCACCATAGCATACCCCAGACCTACTCACACTCTTTTCCAATTCCTCCCAGCTTTGACTCTTGGTTTCCCTCTTTGTTGGAGCAGCTCTTACCTCTTGGCATGATCTTTGAAATTGGCCTCTTCCATTTTGATTGCTGGAGGTCCCTGAAGACTCACCCCTCTATTGCTTTTCCTCTTTGTCACCTTAGAACAGACAGCTGGCTCCAGCTTCAGACAATCAGAACCCAAGCTCTTGCCAGGTCTCCTGGGCTAGCCTGGCCATCCCCACTCTCATGGGAAAGGAAAGGGTCATAACCCAAGTCAAGTACTCCCTCATGAAAACTCTCCAGGAGCCTCCCCTGGTTACAGGGCTACATACTTCCTGCTGGTTTACCAGACCTTCAAATGGTTGGATACATCAACGGGGGCCAGGCAGAACTGGGCACCCCAAAGAGGCACCACTGCTGTGGTCAGTCTGGGGTATCCTGACCACAAGGTCTCTATCACTGACCAACACATAAGCTACCACATTTCCCAGAAAGAAGGGAAACAGACTGGGAAACAAAACAGGAAAACAGCCAGAGAACAGAAAAGGAAAAAAAATCAAATCAATCAATCAATAACATCTCAGACACCGAGGCTCCTCCCAGACTTTTGCATAGTGTCTGCAGCCCGAAGTATGTTCTTTCTGGTGCCAAGATCTTGGATCCAGAGTCGAAACAGGGTTTCTGAGTTCCTAACTCCTTGGTACCATTTAGGATTACTCTGAACGCTAGGTGCGCAGGTGGCCCAGCTACCAGTATTCAGGAGAACTGCTACTGCATATCCATTCCTGGGGTCCCACCGAACGAGAAGCTCTAAATGAGTAATGTAGCCTAGCAACCTGAAGGCCCAGGGCACCTGGCATTCAGAACTGAGGCTGGGCAGTCCCTCTCCCGAAGCCCTCACCACAGCTCCTGCATCACCGCTGTCCTTCCAGGGGCCCTGCACACGCCTCGCTCTGATTGTTCCGCTCTTTCTGGAAAACTTGCTCTCTGCTCATTGAGCTCAATCATGCTGCTTCTCAGCCTTCTCCTAAGCTCCCTGGTGCAGCTGTGCACCCCTTCTGTACCCCCATTTATTACTCTGACTGCTCCTGTACTCCTAACCCCCTAAGAACCATCTGTAGATTAACCCGGATCAGGAGGTAATTTACCATAGCTGTTCCTCAGACCCCTGCTCTGAGAACAGAAGACAGCAGCTTCCCTCTTATTATTCTTTCACTACCCTGACACTGGATGTTAACTGGGATTTTATGGAAGATTTGACATTATAATTTATTTTTTCCTTCACAATTAAATTAGTCTAACAATAACCGTGCTGCCATAGAAACAGCTCCGTATTTCTACAGCAATCCTCGGTTATCTGCCCAGTTTGTCAGTGCCCAACTTTACCTTCTTAATAAAATGACATTATGAGTGGTGCACAAGCCATTGCATGTGCATGATTCAGAGCAGCTGGGAGGTTGCATAGAGAAGGCAGCAGCCTAGCAGCCCGTGCTTCTGCTCCCCGTGACCACGGCACAAAAGCTCAGAGATGGCATTTATTCCAATCCACGTTTATCTAGTGCCTCCCGTGTCAGTTTCTGTGCCGTGATGCAAGAGAGACACAGCCCCACTGCTAATCTCAATCTCCTATGGAAAACACACAAATCCTAAAGTAAGTAAACAAAAGGATGAACACTGTCACAGTGCTAAGAAAGCAATAAATGGGGTCTGTTTTAGACAGAGAGGTCAGCATAAGCTGGAGGCCCTGACATTTAAGCTGGAGCTTTTAGGAGGTGAAAAACAGGGATGCGGGTCAGGGGGAAGAAGACCCTGAGATGGGAGAAGAACTTGACAAGTTTGGGGAATGAAGTGAGGACAGTGGGGCCCAGGCTTAGTGAGGGTAGGAGAGATGCAGTCAGAGAGGTGGGCGAGGTGAGCTCTGCCAGGACTCTGACGACCACGGCAATGATTTGGGACTTTAAGCAGGGAACTGACATGATCTGATTCGTGTTTTAAAAAGACAGTAGTTACTATGAAGTTATCAGTGATTCCAGTCATACCTTTGGGCCCAAGTCACTGCTTATAGCTGAGGAACCTGGACAGGTGACTGGTATTCACTTTTCCTCCAAAGAGGAGCTCAGGGTCAGGAGGTAGGGAGGAGGATTTTCCTTGTCTTAGTTCAGAGCTCACCCACTGTGTGGAGAAACATCCCCTTACTCCTCAGGCCTTTCCAGATCTATCAGAGTGTTTCTTGCTGGACCACATGCTTCTTGAGGGCAGGGCAGGGTCTCATTCCCTGTGATCCCAGCACATGGCACAGGGCTCTGCACCCAGGAGGTGGTTGGTACATGCTGGATGAACAGACGATTGACTGCAATGGCCTCTAATGGTAGCAACTGGAATAGAGGCAGCGCCTCGACCTGGAGTAGACCCCTGAAGCTAGGAAAGCCCCGGGCTAAGAGGAACACGCCAATGCCGTGAGACCCTCTTTTAAGCCCGACTCTACTTTACACTTCCAAAACTGCTTCTTGGGGCTTAAGATTTTTTTTACAAAACTAATGTGAGTACCATTACACTCTAAGTATTCAGTTAATTAGCCTACATATTCCTTTTTCTTTCCCCCTTACCCAAGCAGATTATTTTTATAAATTATGGTTACCTGCATGTGTTTCAGAAGCAAGATTCATACCTTTCTAATGACAATTTTCTTTCTTTTGAACTGGTAGCTTTTTTGTTGTTCTTGGCTATTCAGATCTTTAATTTCTCTGCACAACAGTCTGTGTTTTTTTTTTAATTTTATTGAAGTATAGTTGATTTACAATATTATATTAGTTTCAGGTGTACAACATAGTGATTCAATATTTTTATAGATTAATTCCATTTAAAGTTATCAAAAAGAATGTTTATATTTCCCTGTGCTGTACAATAGATCTTGTTGCTTACTTATTTTATACATAGTAGTTTGTGTTTCTTAATCTCGTACCTCTGTCTCACCCTTCCTCTCCTCCCTCTCCCCTCTGGTAACCACTAGTTTGTTCTCTATACCTGCAGCCTTCATATTCTGCCACGGTTCTTTTTTTTTTTTTTTTTTTTTTTAATTAATAAACTTTAATTTTTTGGAGCAGCTTTAGGTTAGCAGAGGAAAGTACAGAGAGTTCCTGTGTCCCCCCACCCTTCCCCACACTCACAGCCTCCTCTCTAATGACAGCCCACAGCACAGTGTACATTTGTTACAGCTGATAAACCCACACTGACATCATTATCACCCCAAATCTACAGTTTACATTAGGGCTCACTCTTGGTGGTGTACAGTCTGTGGGTCTGGACAAGTGTACACAGACATGTATCCACCAGCCACGATTCTTTTTAATACTGAATCCAATTCGTGGTCTTATTTCCCCCTTTCAGGCCAGTTCTGTTACTTGACCTTCCATGACAATACCTTACGAGTACCTACATTCCCAGATGCTGCCTGTGGCCTTACCTTTCTTTTCTCCAGTGAAGGGCACAAAGTCTTCCCTGTCTTTCTGTTCTAAAGCCTCCTTCTCCAGGTACATGAGGAGGTGCTCGCGGTCAAACGGGCCGGTGGCTGCTTTCTGTGTCTGGTCTTTCTGTCGAAATCCAGCTGGCAGCAGTGCACTCTGACAAGACAGAGGCGTGAGCAGGAAGCAGGGTGTATGCCTGACTGACACCTGTTACCTCCCCTACCCCTGCTGTGTATGGGGAGATGTGGGTGTGAGCTGAGGGCTAGGGCTCTGGTATATCTTTGAGGCCCCACCTGCTCTAACATTCTGTGCTGAGACGGGGGCTCCTGGTGAGCTCAGGCAGAACACACATGGCTGGAGCAGCCTGTCTCCTGCAGCTGCCTTCTAGAACGTGGTAGCAAAGGCCAGCCACCCTTCACAACCTTTTTCTTCGTAGATCCCTCTTAGGTTTGGCCAGGTCTGTGCTCCCAGGCAGGTGTGTGGATGAGCCAATGCGACCACACTCTGTTATTTCTAACCTCTCCTGGGAAACATCCAAGCTGGTAAGTGAGTATTATGGTAGATGCTGATACCTCCTTGACTAAATATAGAGGTATCTTTCTTAAGTTTAAAAAAGTAAAAAAAGGATACTAGTATTTTTTTAAAGTAAAAACAATATCCAAATTATCTGGCATAATGGAATATCGTATAAATATTTTAGTGGCATTTTTATTTATAGTAAAATCACTATTTTAGATGCCTCCTATTCTATGTCTGAGATAATATTAGCAGGGCTGAAGAAAGTGCTTGCTAAACAATCACTATAACAAGGTAATTACCTTTTCAAGAGCTCATAAAAATATGAGAAGCTCCATTTAAATTTACCTGATATTACGGTTACATTTATTTATTTATTTATTTTAATTTCTTAATACTTAAAAAAAATTTGGTTTTGGCCATACCATGTGGTATGTGGGATCTTAGTTCCCTGACCAGAGATCGAACCCGCACCCCCTGCACTGGGAGCATGGCGTTTTAACCGCTGGACCGTCAGGGAACTCTCTCATTACATTTACTTTAATCTATCCATTGTTGTGGGATCATCAAAGATTTCAAGTTGTTTATACATGTTAAAGAAACAAGATATAAAAAAGATCTGCTTTTGTGGTTAAAGATCTGGTTTAAATACCATCTCTGACATTTACCAGTATAGGATCTTATGTAAATTACTTCTCCTGGTGTGTCTCCTCATTTATGAAATGGGGATAATACAATTTATCTCAAGCGCTTCTGGGCCCAGCAGAATATATGAATCGTAGAGGAAACTCAGTCATATTTGTTTCCTCTCCCTCTTCCTTTCTTTTTCCGTAAGTCAGTCTAGTCCTTCTTCAGCCAATGGAAAATATTTTCCCCCATTGACATTAAACTGGTTTTTGAGAAATACAATTGCTGTATCATAGATGTGGCTACTGGGGTTCTCCATGGGTTTATAAAAGTAATGACCCACAGCCAATCAGGGAAGAACACATAATTTGCATTTAGAGATCAGGAATTTCTACACTATTGTTTAAGGACCACACCACACCGTTTATCCCATCATATCACTAACCACCTGCTTCAGTTCCAGGTCACTAACCTCGGGATCTAGGTCATCAAGAACATTTTCCAACTGTTTCAGTTCATCTTCTGAGAGTTTGCCAAGAAGCTCATCTTCATCAATGTTCTTGTATTTCTCCAGGTCTTTTTGAAAGGGGAGTGCCATGGTTTCCTATACGCCTTTCTCATGGGCCATGAACATTTAACCGCACCAGCTTCCTGAGACTTCAGAATACTGCTGAGAAGAAAGAAACACTGTTATCTCCTTTGGGTGAACAGGACTTATTAACTAGCAGGAGACAGGGCTATGCTACGTGCCAATGGGGTCTGTCCCCTGACGAAAAACTCAACAAAGTAAGTAATATCACCTTCATTCGCAGAGCAGCCCGACTGCTTATAAAGTATTTTCATATGTTATCTCACTTATTTAGATCTTTACAATGACCTGGAAAGGAAGCCTGGACAGATATCGATATCCCATTTTACAGATGAAGATTCTCAGGTCGAAGGGGCTGAGCGCCTTGCTGGAGGGCCTGGAGCTGGGATGTGCCAGGCCCTTGAGTCCCTGTGTAGTGAGTGCCTTCCCACCAGAGGACTCTGCCTCCTGCTTTCTACAGAGAACAATGAAGAACAATGCACTAATTGTCAGGCAGTGTAAGGAGCAGACTTGTGTCTTTTCAGAGGGAGAGTGATGTGAAGAATACAGAATGGGGTTCATTCAGGAAAGAGTTTGGATGTCCATGTGAGAAAGCATCGTCCAGAACCTCCCCGGCAATTAAGCTAAGTAAGAGTCTAAAATCCTGGTACTCTCTCCACTTTTCTCCCCTCTTTTCTTCTTTTTTCATCTCCCATTCTCTTTCTAGTCTCATTTCCTTTTTGTTTCTTAAGCCATCCTCCCTAATTCTTTATACCCCTAGTCCATTCTTTTTTTCAACCTCCTCTTTTTATATCACCTCCCTCCTAAACTTCCACTCAAAACAAAATTTTTCCTCAATCCCTTCTTTCTGGCAGAGGATTTTACAGTTCTTCCCTCAAAAGATAATACTGCATTCAGGAAATAGCAATGCACTTAACTGATTGTGTTTCTCCTTTGGCCGTATTAATATCAAGCAGATCTTTCAAGGCAATGAATACTTGCTGTCAACCTACTATTTGCCAGGTATGGTTCTAAAAAACAGGAATACACAGATAAAACAAGATACGACCCTTTCCCCAAGGAGAACACAACTCAGTGAGACATACATACATAGGGATAATACCACTGGATAAGTGTGTGGACTAAGAATGCCACCTGCCATATCAGCAAAGGATGCAACCCTCAAACACTACAGCCACCCCCAATGGTGCACTCTCAGGGGATTCAGGATGGGAAAGAACAGAATACTGGCCCTAGACAGTAAGGTGTATAGCAACAGGAATTACTTCAGTGAGCCCAGACTTTTGCATCTTCCCCTTGTTGACTTAAAAAAAAAAAAATACAGGCACAACGTGAGAGTTGCGAGTTTAAATTTTATTTGGGGGCAAAATGAGGACTGCAGACCGGGAGGGAGAGCGTTTCAGATAACTCTGTGAAAAGCTCCAAGGAGGAAAGGGGAGGATCTAGGATATGTAGCAGTTTTGCAAACAAAGAGCAGGTAATTGGGAACGTCAAAAGATTATGTTAAATCAAGAAAACCAGGACATCTCAGTTAAGGATTTAGTGCTTTTCTGTGTACGGGAAGATGAAGAGTCTGGGCTCACTGAAAATCATTCCTTTGATGTGCACCTTGTCTATCTGGGCCTGTGTTTTCACATCCTGAGTTTCCGCAGGGCTCGGCCGCAGGGAGTGGCTGCAGTCTGCTGGCTGCTTAGATGGCAGGTATTCTTTTCAGCCCTGAGTTTCCTCAGGGCTCACCAGCTCACGTTGGAGGGCTGCAACCATTGGTGACTGTGACATCCTCTGTTTGTCGATATGGCAGGAAATATTCCATTTATAAATATTCCATTTATCATCCTACACAGAAAGTGCTGAATTCATTAACTTGAGATGTTTGGTTTTAACTAATAGTAATCTTTTGATGTTCGGACTCCCTGGGTTTTCTAGCAAAAACCCCTATACATCCTGGCTCCTGTCATACACGGCTATCTGAGAAACTGCCTCCTGGGCTTGAGTCCTCAGAAAGTCCGCTGAAGAAAACATAATTCTCAACTTCTAGGTTGTGCGCTTTTTTTTTTTTCAGTTGACAAGTGTTATAACAGAAGTCATGTCCACAGTAGGTTTAAAACACATGAGGAAATAATCCTTGGATGGGGATGGGGGTTTTGAGTTGACACTGAAAGAAGTTGTGTTTGAGCCTTGAAGGAAGAGGTCCTAAGGTGGATGTGGGCAGGGAAGGCTCCTTCCAGGAAAATGGAACAGCATAAACAAAGGCACAAAGATAAGAAAGTACATGATGCTTGGTGAATGGCTGGTGGTGGCTAGAGGGGAGCAGGGGGAAGAGGAGAGAAAACAACTAAAGGAAGAAGGGACAACTGTGAAGGGCCTTTCCTATACGTCTTGCCAAAGAACCTGGGCTTTATTCTGTTGGAGATGGGGAGTCACCACAAATGCTTAAAGTAGAGGAATTGATCTGAGAAGACCTGTTTTCAATAAGGTAATTCAAATGGTAAGAATGAAAAACAGGTTGTCATGGAAAGAGAATGGTTGTGGGTGGGGCCACTTAAGAGCTATTGGAATGTTGTTCCTCTGTCCTTACTTCAACTGCTCACCATTTTCCAGTTTGTGATTTTTATTTTGGTGTCTTTTCCATATACAATGTAACTCTCTTTCCCTTCCATCAACCCACCTTCTTTTAAGCTTTAATTGTAATATTCCAGTAAAAAAAAAATAAAGCCAAACAAAACAAACAAAAAAAATCCTCTCCCACTAAAGTCAAAGAAACCAACTGGGTCATATACACTTTGTTCTGGTCCCAACTACCACTAATTTATTGTGTGGAGTCTAAGAATGTCGCCTGCCATATCAGCAAAGGATGCCCTCAGCCACTTACAGCCATCCCCAGCAGTGCACCCTGAAGGGACTCAGGATGAGAAAGAACAGGATACTGGCCCTAGATAGTTAAGGTGTATATCTGCAGGCTCTTAGCTTGAACTGACTGAATTACTCTAACCAATAGATTCTAAGATGCACAGTTTCCCACACTTAACACTCAGAAATTGTGTGTCCTGCAACTAATGGTCCTACAATTATTGTCGACCCAGCAGTGGCCAAGATGTCATACTTGTCATTGCCTATGTATGCATAAATAACAAAAGCACCAGCTTCAAAACTAGCAAAAGGTGTGTCAGGAGTTTGGAAATATCTCAGGGGACTTTTTAAAATAGTGGAATACTCTTTTAAAACCTAACATAATTTACAGAGTAGATTTAAGAGCCAACATCAAAGGCTTTTAGTTCTTTTACAGATTTTTTTTTTTTAATTACCACTCTTGATGGCACAGAGGAGATACTGTGTGGAAAAGACGAGACACTGATGAATATGAGTGATTCCAAAAGTTGGAGTCTGAACATGAAGGAGCTTTAAGAATATTAACCAGGGGCTTCCGTGGTGGTGCAGTGGTTAAGAATCTGCCTGCCAATGCAGGGAACACGGGTTCGAGCCCTGGTCCGGGAAGATCCCACATGCCACCGAGCAACTAAGCCCATGCACCACAACTACTGAATCCCGCGCACCTACAGCCCATGCTCCGCAACGAGAGAAGCCACCACAATGAGAAGCCCATGCACCGCAAGGAAGAGTAGCCCCTGCTGGCCACAAGTAGAGAAAGCCTGTGCACAGCAACGAAGATCCAACGTAGCAAAAAATTAATTAATTAGTTTTTTTTAAAAAGAATATTAACCCATTCATTTCCATTTTCCCTTTTTATGTATGCACAGAGGTGATATATTATTTTTTTAAATGTATGTGTATTCATAGCAGCTTTATCTGTAATAGCCCAAACCGTAAATAACCTGAATGATCATTAGTAGGTGAGCGGATAACAAATTGTGGTATATCCACATAATGGAATCTACTCAGAAATAAAAAGTAATGAACTTATTGATACACACAGTAACATGGATGAGCCTCAAAACAATTATACTGAATGAAAGAAGCCAGGTCAAAAAGAATGTATACGGCATGATTCCATTTGTCTAAAATTCTAGAAAATGTAACCTGCTCTATATGACAGCAAGCAAATCAGTAGCTGCTTAGGGATGGGAGAGAGGTAGGGAGGGGAAGAGGCTTACGAAGGGGCATGAGGAAATTTGGGGGGTTTGATTGTGATGGCTTCACAGGTGCATGCATATGTCAAAATTCAATCAAATTGCATCGGTTTAAATATGTGCAATTTGTTGAATGGCAGTTCAAAAATCTATGTGTAAGTCTAAAACAGCTCTTCAATAAAGTAAAAAAATTATATTTTTAAGAAGGGTCACTTTTTTTTTCTTTCTTTTTGGCCACACCGTGTGGCTTGCAGGATCTTAGTTCCCTGACCAGGGACTGAACCTGGGCCCCTGGCAGTGAAAGTGTCAAGTCCTAACCACTGGACCGACAGGGAATTCCCAAGAAGGGTCACATTTTAATTGGCAGCATTTTTCTTCTCGGTGGTATGTAAAATACTGGTGCATTTTACAACTGATGGTATCTTAGAGTTGATAAGACTCTATTTGCAGTTCTATTCCAGGATTCTACAACTATACCCCAACTTCTTATCTTCCCCTGAAACAGAATTGCTCTCCTGGTTTTCTGGATCATACTATTAATCTACCAGTCAGTCACTGCCAAAACTCAGACCACTTGAGTTTTCTTTTCCTTCTTTCCCTGTGTGGTTGGTTAACACCCTCCTGTGATTCTTATTGCATAATACTTTTCACACCATCTCTTCCCTGTCACTCTTGCTTTAGATCTTTGTTCTTTCAGACCTGGAGTACTCTCATTGCATCTTGAAAGGATTCTATTCTTCCCTCTAAGCCACCCAGAGCACCATGGTTAGATCATCTTCTTCACACTGCTAACAAGCACTTCCTGGATTAAGGACTTACAATGGCTCCCTCTTGTCTACACAATGAAATTCAGACAGTCTAGCATCCCAAACTCCTACTATTTGGCTTTGATCTGCACTTTCTGTTTTCTGTCTTCATTATTTTCCTAGGGAGCCCTCCAATCCAGCCAAATTGTTTATTCGCTCTCTGTGGTCGGCAGAATAATGGCCCCCTAAAGATGTCCATATGCTAATTCCCCAGAACCTGGGAATATGTTACTTTACATGGCAAAAGGGACTGCGTGTGATTAAATCAAGGATCTTAAACTAGGAAACTGTCCTGGATTATCTGGGTGGGTGCAATGTAATCACAGGGCTCTTAAAATATGGAAGAGGAAGGCAGAAGAGTCAGAGAATGAGATGTGATGACCAAAGCACAGGGACAGAGTGATGCAATTGCTGGCTTTGAAGATGGAGGAAGCGGCTGAGAGCCAAGAAATGTGTGCATCCTTTAGAAGCTGGAAAAGGCCTGGAAATGAATTCTCCCCAGAGCCTTCAGAAAAGAATGCAGCCCTGCTGACGCCCTCATTTTAGCCCAAAGAAACCTGCTTTGGACTTCCAACCTCCAAAATTGCGCGATAATAAATTTGTGTTTTAGGCCCCTGCATTTGTGACAGCAGCAACAGGAAACTAATATACTCTCTTATTCATAGACTTCCATTTTCCGAGATCATTGTTCTGGGTATCTCGTTTGCCCTCCCGATTCACTTCCCATCCTGCTCTGTACCCTAGGAAGACGTTGTATTTACACGGCATCAAGGCTCCCTTGCTCTCTGGCTTCTGTTTGGCCAACAGGAGGCACTAGCAGGAAAATGGAGGGCAGGCGGAGAGGGAGGTTTGTCCGGAAGGGCCACATTGCCTACCAGGAAGCCCTCTCTACACAGCTGTCCCTACGCCCTTGCTGACTTCAGGCCTGGGGGTGGTGAAGGGTTCTTATGTGGCTAGTGCCAGATTTCTGCCTTGTTGGATTCCTCAAACCCTCCCTACAACTTTGTAAATAGTCTCTTTATTAAAATTCCCTCAAATTATTCAGTTTGAGTGTGTCCTCTGTTTCTTGTTGGGACCTTGGCTGATATGGTAATATTACTTGGAATGCCCTTCTCTATTCTCATGGTCAATCCATGTGCTCTGCTTTTGAGACCTGGCTCAGATCCCAGCTCTGCAGGACCACAGAACGTCAGGGCTGAGTGAGGCCTTAATGATCATCCAGTCCAGCAACACAGATGGTTTTTCTGATGCCTCTCTGATCACTCCTTGGTCTCTTTTGGCAATTCTTCTTCCTCTACCTTAAATACTGGCATGTTACAAGATCCTGTCTTAGCATTTCTTTTCTTACACTGTAAACTTTCCCTGGGGAAACTCATCCCCTCCAAAGTTTTCATTATAATCCATAACCTGAAGACCCCCAAATCCATATCTTTGATCTAGACTTTGTTCCTTGAGGGTTACGTCCATATATTTCCACTGCCGAACCAACATCTCTACTTCGCTGAATCAGCCATCTCAAATGTCAGAAGTATTCACATCATCTTTCCTTCCAAATAGCTTCTCCTCTGGAACTTCCAATTTTAGGAATTTGGCCAAGAAAACCAGGGGAGCCATCCTTGACATCTTCTCTTCCTTGTCTCCTCCCCCGCCCACCAATAACCAAATCTGGTCCATACCTAAACATGTTGCGAATCCGCCTACGTCACTTGCCTGCACTGCCTCATCCAGCCTTAGTCCATCTGCATCCATTCTCCATACAAATGGCCAAGTGATCTTTTTAACCAACTCTGCCCTAGTTACTTAAAATCCTCCAGTGGCTTCCCTTCGCTTGGAGGGTAAGGTTCAAATTCAGTCTGACCTCTGTCATGCCTCATCCTGCACTGCACTCCCCATCTCCTCCTGGCTTCAGCCCCCTGGACCACTTCCAACTCCTGGATCATGCCTTATGTTGTTTCCTCCGCTCAAAGCACTCTTACCCCCTCTTTCTCTGGCTGACTGGTAGCCAACTCATCTTCCAGTCTCAATGTAAGCTTCAGCTCCTCAGAGAGGCCTTCTTCAGACCCCCAGGAAGGTCTGAGTCACTCCCTACCCCATGGCACACCCCTTACTCAGAGCTCTCCTTGACTTTATTACAATTGCTTGTTTTATCTCTGTCGTCCTTGCTAAGCTCTGTGAGGGTAGAGGCTGTATCAGTTTTAGTCATTGTTATAATCCTGGCTCTCAGCACAGGTCTTGACCCAGAGAAGACATCCAACAAGTATTGTGCAACAAATGTCAAAAGAAGGAAATGAGCTCAGAGAGGTCAAGTGACCCGTTGGTCCAGAGATCATTCCACCATATCCACAGCCTGCACTCTCTGTCACGGAACATTCTGAGGCCACCTAAATGCACAGAAGTTGCTCTGTTTCCTACATCTCGTTGCCTATGTCACCAGTTGAGTGTTCTTCCCTCTCTCATTATTTTTTATGTATGCTACATAAATGGTTCTCTCTCCAACTACACCACCAACTCATAGAGGACAGGGATGATGTCATAATTCTTTATACTCCTGGGCTTCTTGTACATACAGTCAACAAGTATCTACTGAAAGTCCACCTTTTCCAATGCTGGGACAAAAGCAGTGAACAGAACAGATGATATCTTGTGCCCTAACTGAGCTTACAGTTTGGCAGTGAGAGAGACTTTAACTAAGTAGTTACAATAACATGTTAATACTATGTAACAGTACCTGTTAAAACAAATTGCATATGTTCTGCCAGTGCACGGAGGGGGGGGTCTTAAAGCCAGAGGAGAAAAAAAAAAGTGTATCCTCCGGGAGCACAATTCTGATTTAAAGATTTGGGGGAAAGCTGGTTTTATTTTTAATAACAAATATAGATATACGTGAAAACATTATTCACATAGCTTTTAAAGTCAAATCACAGATTTCTAGCTCATGGCTAGCCTGCTTTAGCCCCTACCCAGGCCTCCCAGAGTTCGTATTTGTCCTCTTCGGAAAGTTTCCAAAGAGTTGCCGCAGCCTCACCTCCGGCAGAGTGTGTCCCATGGCAAGCTCTCAACATGCAACGAGAAACTAATATGCACACTGCAGTGAAGCAAGCGCCAAACAGAGCTTCCAGGAGTCCAGGTAGGCATGTACGTACACCAACCGGTTAGAAAATGGACAAGAGGAGCAAGGACTTGAGCTGAAGGGAGGATGACTTGGGCCCTCTGATAACTCTTCCTGTTACCAACGATACAAGCCCGGAAAAGGAAAACAAGCAGTGTGGCTTCCTTCGCTTCTCTTTCCGCTACCTTATTTGTATAACTGTGGTATGAAAGAGGAAAATCAGATACGAAGTGCCCAGCCTTTGGCCCTCCCTCCCCACACGATTAGAACCAAAGCCAAAACAAGCGCCCCTATTTATTAAATCTGATCCAAACCAAAGACCAATTTTCACAAAAGAGTAAGAAAAAAATACTTGTAAAACCTAGTGAGAAGTTTTTTAAATGGGTAAAACAGTACCATAAATTGTTCTGGAGTACATACATATCTGGGAAAGCCACAAAGGACTGCACATGGAAAAGACAGACCACCACGTAGCGAGGGGAGGGGGAGTTAATTGGGGAAGGAGGACTTGGGCTTCCACCGTACTGATGATGATTTAGTCCCAAGAGGGGTAGTCAGTAAGTGAGAAGTTCTTATTCTGTATTATATATCTTCAATATTTTATAGTAATCTCTAAGCAATCAGTGAACCAGTTTGCACAAGAGCCAAATCTACATTTTCTAAAACTAGGAAATTAGAAAAAAATCAGCTTATCAATATATCCTCCAACAAAACAGGAATTGATCCTATATATTTAATTCCTTTCTAGCTGCAGGGAAATACAAAGATGTGTACAAAACACATAGCCTGTGTTTTGGAATCTAGCTATTTGAAGATGGCCCATTCAAGTCTGTTTTTTTTTTAAATAACCGAATGGCTCCTGCCATATCCTGGGAAATATCTGCAGGCGATGCAGGAGAGAGAATGGGGTGTGATGAGGAGGAATTTCAGGCAAAAAAATATGAGGAGGCAATTGGAAGGGGCAAGCTGAATGGGGAATGAGGAACACATCTTACCAGAATGAAGTGTTTGTCTCTGAGATCATTTGTTCTTAACTTCCCAATCTTACAACGCAAAAGTTGCCATAGCTCCAACTGCGCTTGAAAACTGTCTCCTTTTAAAACAATGTGCCCACCAGTAACCACCCCCTCCAGGTTCAGAAGAGGACAGAAGACAAAAAACATGGGCCTTTGAGTCAGCCAGCCCTTGAACTGATGGTTACAGATCCATGTGCAAGTGACAACCTCTCCAAGTCTCTGTCCCTTCCTCTGTAAAACAGGTAAAGAGCAGTACTTATTTCAGAGGGTGGTTCCCTCTGTTAACCTTGTCAGGATCTGTTGAACGTGGAGAGGCAGCACCCTATAGGAGCCCTGGGTCAGCACTGCCAGGTGTAGCAAGCCGCCATGGGTAGGCTGGCCAAAGTATGAGATAGGTTTCCACCTGGGCAGGAAGTTGCCAAGAAGCTTCCTGGCGGGGGCAGAAGGGCTCTAGCATGGAAGTCTCACTGTCTGCCCAGACTGCCACCTGGTTTCTAATTATCTTGGCAGGTCCTATTCCCTGCTGCTGCCCTACCCCTTTGTCAGGCCCTATTCTCTGTTTTCTGAGGAGTTCTTGTTTCTTGACTTCTAACTCCTTGCCTACCACATGGGTGTCTGGGTCTTTTTGGTTTTCAACTGCCTATTGGTTCTAGCCATGTCCCCTCATCTTGGCTTCAGGAAGTTATGGGCTTCTCACTTCCTGACTGGCACTATGGGTTCTCTACTTTTTGTCTTTTCTGCCTGCTTATGCATCTTTGACTCACCTATCTTCTCTCCTTCTCTGGCATCTGTATCCCAGTTAGGTTTTGATCAAAGCTTTGTTATGACTTACAGGTGCTGTGTGCACCTTGACTCATGACTGCTTATCAAGATGATATGCAAAATATTTAACTGGTATGAAATGGGCACTGTCCTATCAGAATGGTTGTCAGCTATCAACGACAGGGATGGCTGACCCTGTATATACTGGCTGAACAGTAGCCCAGCTCCCTAGCCTCAAGACCCCTCCCACTGCTCTGACAAGAGGCCTCCTGGTTCTTTCACTGGGCTGGTGCCTCAGATTGGCTCCTTAATCCTCATGTCCTGGCTCAGCATGGCTGGCCTTGCACCTTGTTTCATGAGCTCCTATTACCCACAGCCCTAGAGCTGACCTTCTCATTCCTACTCTACTCAGCCGTCACCAGGGAAACCCAGGAATACTGGCGACACACAGGAAAGAAATGGGGTAGCCTTGATGCCAAAACGGGGGCAAAACATAAAAGCATATATATATATATAAATCTCAGGTACAGGAAAAACATCCTTGCAGCAAAAGGTTCTGTATAAAATTAAGTGCTGTATCTTAAGAATTGGTTCTGTTTTCTCGGTCTGGTAATAGGTCATAGTTCTCTTCTGCATCTGCCTTCTATGAGCCTCTTTGAGCCACATGGGTGCAGATCTTGAATTGAGAGAGGAAAGGGATAGCACTTTCAGAATGGTTCTTGGGTAAGGCTAGAATTTCTAAGGTTTGGGAATTATTAATACTTTAAGGTTGGAGTTAGGGGATGAGATGTCTTAAGAATAAATGATTCATAGTAGTCAAGACAAACCAAAAAACAGAACTTCCCCTGACCCAACTCACACCTCCAATAGGATTTAAATCTTGGGAACTTGAAGCCACAGACTCACTGTGAGTCCCCCGCGGATCCACTGCTTTTTTCTGTCACTAACCACGCTGCCCTCTACAATCCTTTCCTTTGTTGACTTATTTATTTTATTGATCACCTCAATTTTTATTTAAAAAGTTCAAATCTACAGAAAATGTAAAATAGTACAATAAACACCTGTATACCACTCTCTTTAATTCACCACCTGTCATCACTTTGCTGCATTCTCGAGCATCCTCCCCAGCTCTTCAAATCCCCCTCCACCCTGAACCCACTGAAAGTTGCAGACGTCATGACACTGTGCCTCAAATACCCACATCTCCAAAAGAAAAAAGACAGTGTCCTACATGATCACAGCACCACCGCTGCACCTAGAAAATGAAAAGTAATCCCATAATATTACCTAATATGCAGTCAGTGTTCAAATCTCTCCAATTGTCCCCTAACTCATCGTTTATAGCTATTTTTTATTTAGTTTTTCTGATCTAGGATCCAAAGTTCATACATCCTGACTGGTTATTACTTGAATATTTTAAGCTACAGTATCCCATTCCCACCGTCTTTTTGGCAGGAACACCACACACGTGAAGTTATGACCTTCTTATTGCATCCCAACAAGAGATGCATGAGAGGTGTTGGGAAGCTTGATCATTCAGCTAAGGTGATGACTTCCTCATCTCTCCATTGTAAGGACAACATTTTCCCTAGGTAATCTGTGCCGAGATACTTTGAAAAAATGCCGAGATACTTTGAAAAATGTGAAAATCCTATTCCCCAACAACCTTTTGCTCAAAGGTTTTGTACCCCTGGATGAATCCTTGCCTGAATCAGTTACATTAGGGTTGCATAGCACTGGTTTTCTGGTTCTCTCATTCCTTCTATTGTGTATTTATTATTCAAACCATGACCCATCAATACCCATCCTCTCTATCCTCAGTGTCTGTACTCTCTGCTTACTTTTTGCTGCGGTTTCCTCCCCACCTCCTTGCTGACCACATCTGACCACTCTGCCCAGCACGGGGGAGCCATTTGCTTCTCCCTTTACCTGCTGATCCCATCATTTCACCTTCAGCAAATTAAAAACAAACACGGAACATCCACAGCCTGTTGTTGTCTACCAATTTATAGTAATTTACAAAAAATAAAAGTTGTAATGCATATTTATTGGGTTAGACTGCAGAGAGTAGATAGAGGAAATTGGTTTTATTTTTTAAAAATCAGGTTGCCTAAACCCTGAAAAATCTTTCCTCCTCACTAGGTAAAGCCGCTTGCTCTGTCACAATCAGGTTTTTGTAATGGTGTTGAACACCAGCACCCTCATCTCCTCAGTTCCCTGATAATGAGAGTCTTGGAAGAACAGACGTTTAGAAATCATGTGACCCGAATGCCCCGTTTTACCATGGAGAAAGAGGATAAGAGAGATGAAGGGACTTGTCCAGGGTCCCTCAGCTCCTTAATGGTAGAGCTGGAAATGGTTTTATAAATACCTTCTCCGATGTTCTTTTCATTCCCTTCCCAAGGACCTGGTGATTCAGATGTTTAGTAGGCAAGAGGAAGCCCGTAGCATTCACAGCCTCCTTCATTGCTAATTTGCATTTTGCCCGCATCACCTTCCCACCTTTGAAAACTCCCTTTAGGAGCCATTAGTATTATTATTATTAAAAAGCAATTTTCATTTCTGCAGGTCACAGGGAAAATTTTGGAAGACTCAAGGGGAGCACAATGCTACCATTACTTTAACCAGAAAAAAAATGAGTCCTGAGAACCTGCATCAGGCCGCTCTCGGAACGCTGCTTTCTCGGAGGCTGAAACGCCCTGCGGGTGACAGCTCCAGCCGGAGTCTACCCTTCCCCGTCGCCTGCTCTAACGCTGCAGTGACAGGCATTAGGCTCCAGGAGCTTGTCAAACGTTAACAAGAGAGGATAAAATGGGGAACAAAGCCCAGCGTAGAAAAACCCGGCCCCGCACCTCAGGGAGGACAGAGACCGCGCCCTCACTGCGGCGGCCCGGGGGCTGCAGAGACTGCGGAGCCGCACTGCAGGGCGTGGGACCCACACCCGCCGGGCGCCTCTCCTCCTCGCCGCCCCGAACCGCCCGTAGAGCCGAGGAGGCCAGAGGCGGCCCCGGCCGAGCGCAGACGCCGCGGAGCATCCTCCCGAGGGCAGGGAGGGCGCGGCCGCCCCACGCTGCGGGCCGGGGGCTGCGGACGGCGCCTCGCCCGGGCGGGCCCCCACCCACCCCTCGGCGCGCTCACCAGTCAGCGCGCCCATCCCGGAGCCGGCGGTGCTGGTAGTCAGTCCGTCTGCCCCGAGGTAGAGGGGCCGGCGAGCAGGGCGGCGCCGTGGCCCGGGCGAGCGAGGCAATCAACAGGCTGCTCCCGGCCGGGCGCGGCGCCGGGGCGCGCGGCTGCTGCGGAGCAGGCTGGGAAGCGTAGTTCGAGGCGGCGTGCGGCGGCCGCGCGGAGGCGGGACCCCGTGCCCACTGGCTGTCACCCCGGGCTTCTTCACCCCTCCCATGAAGGTGTCCTCGCCCAGAATCTGCGTCCCGACCCCGTAACCGCTGTGCAGGCGAGGAGGACCTCAGCCTTGGGACCAAGCTGTGCGGGCTCTTTGGAGAAGCTCGGGGCTACGGATAGGGTGGGTGGCAAAGGCTCTCCAAGCTTGTGAGGAGCTGTTGGGTGAGTGACCATCTTTAAGTGGAAGCCTTGTTAACACCGGTTCAGAGACAGAGCAGGCCTGCCCTAGGTTTTATTGGCTTTACGCCGGCCTAGGGCGGGGCGTGGGGAGGAGTACCTGGGGTACATGCCTGGGGGTAGGGAGGTGGGGTGTAGCGAGGCCGATCTAAGGGTTGTGGGTGAGAATGTTCGAGAGCCCAGGCACACGCAGTGGCGTCACTAGAGGAGAGGCTGGCTAATTTAGCCTCTCTGTGCCTTAGCATCCTTATCTGTAAGGTAGGCTTAAAGCTTGAAGACATGTTGTGAGGACTAAACGCATTTTAGTACGACAGACGCGCCGGGTGCATATGTGAAAGCACCTGTGTGTGGCACTTAGCACCTACTCAATAAATGTTCCTCGGGAGTTGCAGGGGAGACCCGGGCACACTTCCGGCCTCGAAAGCCCTACGTATAATGCTAAGCTAAAGATAGTCGGCCTCGTTGGTCTGGATAAATGTTACAACCCGCCGGGTTTGCTATTGTCACACGTTTAGCAGGCTCACTTCATCCGGAATGTAAACTGTGATGTGTCCTCTATGCCAGGTTCTTGGGAACTACAAAGATAGAGAAAATACTGTCTGGTCTCTGAAGCATGAAGTGGGGTGGGGTAACATTGGACAAAGATTGAAATTATGAAAATATATGGCATAATAGGATTGCCTTCCAGAAACGTTTTCTAATCAGATGTGATATCTCTCCTTTTTGAGCCCTTGCTGCATATTTTCAGTGCAATATTTCACATTATGGTGGGATTTGCATCTTCCAGATGTGGTGGAAGGAAAATGAACCAAAGAGGTGGATGCACCATTGCTGGCATAATCTCTGAAATAGGCAAAGGGTGAATGGAGGTGAAACAGTATCATAATCTGGCATGACCTGTGTGGTAATCGTGTGACCAAAAAGAAAAAGTGCCGCAGAGAATTCCATGTTTGAAAATAGTAGCATCCCTTTGCATTTGTGGAAGTACTTTCCTATCCATGTTCTAGCTTGATTTTTGCAACAGCCCTGTAAGAGGCAGAGTGAGGATTTTTTTCTTCAGTTAAGAGTTCTAAGAGACACAGGTGATATGAGTTATTCGGTCATCCAGCTGGTCATTAAGCCTATCTTCTCTCCTTCAGCCCTGACCTTCCCCAAAGCGGCACTCACAGCACTCTCTTTCCTTTGTACATTTCAAAACAGGACCATACCTTCCCCAGCAAGAGGGCTGAATCAGAAAATAAAGTTAATTCTCAAAGGCTCTTGAAACTGTGAAAATGAACAATGGCATACAGTAGCTGCTGATTGAGAGACCAGTGTTGTTTCCACTATTCAACACTATAGTAATGAACTATAGTTTTGGCCTCCTCACCAGAATGACTAATCTGAGCGGGAAGGAGTGAACTTAAATGGAGGTGTGACCAAATCAATTTAAATCACATTCCCAAGTGTTCCTATATGTTTGTTATTCCAAATACCCTATGTAACAGACCAGATGTCTTTGACTTTTTTATGTTGTACATTTGTCACAAATTATAGCTTTCTGTTAAATAAGAATAGGACTGCTTACAGGTCAAGCTAGTAGCTTCCTCGGAGAAAGCTGATGGTAGGCATAAGCTGAAAATAATAAAGCAATTTTATTCAGATTTGAAGAAAGAGTAGCAAAGGTTTGATATAGCAAAGATACTTAGTGGTGTACTATCTTTCTCATTGGCTTCCTTGTGATTCCCTGAAAGGAAAAGGTCTGCATGGGATGAAATGAATGGAGCACTGCTTCAGATGAAGATTGTGAAATGAAGCAGGTGCAGAAATGATTTCTTAGGTTAAAGTCATAGGTGGCAGCCAAAGCAGAGATACAAGAGCTCTCCAACGGTCCCAGTCCCATTTATATGAAAATGTAAAATTGAAACACAACTCCTAGAGCTGAAAGGGACCTTACAGATCATCTTGTCTTGCCTCTTCATGCAGTGAGGAGGCTGATACATCGAAAGTAAATTCGCAATGGAATATGTAGCATACATCATTTGGAACACGTAGTAGATACTGTTGCTTGCCTACTCAACATCCATTCCCGCCTTTTCCTTCTTCTTTGCAGAAGCCTGTAAAGGTGTTCACCCATTAGGGAACCTGACCCTATTACCATCCCATACCAACCTGTCATGGGCAAGGGGAATACAATCAATCCTCTTGACTGGCCACTGAGAGATTAGGGGTGGGCATGTGACCCAGTTCTGGCAAGTGAGGCCTGAGGAGGGGTCAGCTGAAGTCCTTCTAGGAAAGGTTTTCTTGCTCTTAAATAGAGGCATACAGGGAAACATGCCACCATCTCCATGGGATGTTGTTGCATCTGGCTGTTTTACCTCAAACTGGAATAGCCATTTTAGGGGATCCAGCCTTAAAACAAAGCCAACACACTGATGATGGCAGAGTAAAGAGATAGAATGAACTTGGGTCTGTGATGTTGTTTTTGAGACAGTAAACCAATCAGCCCTGGTGCTGCCCTACCTCTGGACTTATTATTGTAGGAGATAATATCCTTATTGTTGAGCCCATTTGAGATGGAGTTTTCTGTTACTTGAAACTGAAAGAATCCTAAGTGTTGCAGATGAAATGTGAAAGTAAATTCTTTGGATGGACTGAAGGACTACTTCCCAGAGTTAATAAAAACAAACAACAACCACAACCCAGGCAAAGGATAGGGATATTATCCATTATAAATGGATAGAAGTATGCGTTTTAACTATGGTTAAATTGTGGTTTCCAATCCAGACAGACCTGGGACGAACCCATATATTTACTGCTTGCTTGACTGTGGCCAAGTTTCTTTAACCTTTCTAAGCCTCATTTTCTTCATCTCTAGGCTGGGGATAATAATACTTACCACATGGGGTTGTTATGAAGATGAAATGAGATAATTTGTGTCAAGTATGCTACAAAGGATATGGTATCTAGTAAGCACTAAAGGAGTGGTGACTATCTTGATGAACTATGAATTATCTTATTTATAGTGTAATAAATAACACTATAACAGCCCTGGTGCTGCATCTAAAAGTGAATCACTATATAATAGTGATCATATTAAATGACACCACAGTGATGTAAGCGACAAAGTCCAGAATGTGGGAAACTCTACATGACAACCCAGTTCTTCAATAAATTGCAAGAAAAATAAGGGAAGGAGAGTTTATAGATACACAGAAATAGAAGAGGCAAATAACCATATGTAGTGTGTTATCTTGATTTGAACAAAGCAGCCATTAAAAAAAATCACATTTATGAGACAACTGGGGGGAATGTGAACACAGAATATTTGATTATCTTAGGGTATTATTTTAAAATTGTTTGGATGTGATAATGGTATCATGTTATTTTTTTAAAAAGAGTCATCTTTTGGAAAGATACTACTGAATATTACTGAAAAAATACTGAATATTTGCAGAAGAAATAATATCTGGGATTTGCTTTTCAAATAATCCAGCATGAGAGTAGTGGTAGGGTGGCAGGGTGGAGGTATCGATGAAACAGGATAGGCCATGAGTTGATAATGGTTGAAGCTGAGTAATGGAGCTTTATTAAACCATTCCCTCTGCATTTTTTTTTTTTGGTAACTTTTGACCCCCTTCCATGTGATGAGAACTTTTTAATATCTTTTCTCTTAACAACTTTCAAATATGCAATACAGTATTATTAACTATAGTCACATGCTGTACATTACATCCCCATGACTGATTTATTTTATAACTGTAAGTTTGTATCTTTTGACCCTCTACACCCATTTCACCCACTCCCCACTCCTTGCCTCTGGCAACCACTGGTCTATTCTCTGTCTACAAACTTGGTTTTTGTTTTTGTTTTTGTTTTAGATTCCACATGTAAGTGAAATCACACAGTATCTGTCTTTCTCATCTAACTTATTTCACTAAGGATAATGCTGTCAAGGTCCATCCATGTTGTCGCAAATGGCAAGATTTCATTCTTTTTTGCGGCTGAATAATTTCTGTATTTTTATTTTTTTAATTTATTATTATTTTTTAAATCTCTGTATTTTTAAAATACAGCTTCCCTGAGATATATTTCAAATACCATAAATTTACCCTCTTAAAGTGTACAATTTTGGGCTTCCCTGGAAGCGCAGTGGTTGAGAATCTGCCTGCCAAGGCAGGGGACACGGGTTCAAGCCCTGGTCCGGGAAGATCCCACATGCCGCAGAGCAACTAAGTCCGTGCACCACAACTACTGAAGCCCGCCGCACCTAGAGCCCGTGCTCCGCAACAAGAGAAGCCACCGCAAAGAGAAGCCTGCGCACCGCAATGAAGAGTAACCCCCGCTCGCCGCAACTAGAGAAAGCCCGCACACAGCAACAAAGATCCAATGCAGCCAAAAATAAATACATAAATAAATTTTAAAAAATCTTCTGCCTACTTTTTAAATTGGGCTATTTGTCTTTTTATTATTGATCTATAAATGTTTTTTATGTGTTCTGATTATAAATTCCTTATCAGACATATTATTTGCACATATTTTCTCCCATTCTGTGGGTTGTTCTTTTTTCTAATTTCTTGATGGTATCCTTTGGTAAACACCCTTTATCAGTTTGAAGAGGTTCCTGTCTATTCCTACTTTGTTCAATGATTTTATCATGAAAGGGTGTTAGATTGCAACAAAGACTTTTTCCGTGTCTGTTAATATGATCATGTGGGTTTTTTCATTTATTCTATTAATATGGTGTATTACATTTATTTTCAGATCTTAAATTAACTATTCATTCCTGAGATAAATCCTACTTGGTCATGGTGTATAATCCTCTTTATATATCGTTGGAATTGGTTTGCAAGTATTTTGTTGAAAACCTTTTGTGTCCATATTCATAGGAAATATTGGTCAGTAGTTTTCTTATCTTTTGATGCTTTGACTAGTTTTGGTATCAGAGTAATACTAGCCTTATAGAATGAGTTAGGAAGTGTTGCTTCCTCTTCTAATTTTGGGAAGCATTTATGAAGGACTGGTATTAATTTTTTAAATTCTTTAAATGTTTGGTAGAATTTACCAATGAAACCATCTGGGCCTTGGCTTTTTTTGTTGGAAATTTAAAAATTACTAGTTCAGTCTTTGTGGTTGAATTCAGATTACGTATTTCTTCTTGAGTCAGTTTCGTTAGTTTGTGTCTTTCTAGGAATTTATCCGTTTCATCTAAGTTACCTTGTTTGTTGGCAAACAGTTGTTCATAATATTTCTTTATTATCCTTTTTCTTTCTGTAATATCAGTAGAGATATGAAGATCTAGGAGATGTTCCCTCCTTCATTCCTAATTTTAGTATATGCATCTCTTTCTTTTTTTCTTGGTCAGTCTAGCTAAAGGTTTGTCAATTTTGTTGATCTTTTCGAAGAACCAACTGTTGGTTTCGTTGATTTTCTCTATTGTTTTTCTAGTCTCCATTTCATTTATTTTTGCTATAATCCTTATTAACTTTACTATGGCTGAGATGGTTTCACTCGTGAATTCTACCAAGAATTTAAGGAAGAAATGTTACCAATTCTCTATAATCTCTTCCAGAAAGTAGAAGCAGAGGAACATTTCCTAACTCATTCTGTGAGGCCAGTATTACCCTAATACCAATACCAGACAAAGATATTACAAGGAAGAAAAATTACAGGTCAGTATCTCTCATGAAAATAGATGCAAAAGTCTTCAACAAAATATTAATAAATTGAGTTCAGGAATGCATAAAAAGAATCTTACTAACAAGTGGAGTTTATTCCAGGTATGCAAGGCTGGTTCACCATTTAAAAAATCAATAAATCTATCACATCAGCAGGCTAAAGAAGAAAAAACTTATATGATCATATCAATGGATATAGAAAAGGCATTTGACAAAATCCAACATTCATTCATGATAGAAAGCACGCAGAAAACTAGGAATAGAGGGGATCGTCCTCGATATGATAAAGAAGATATATAAAAACTACAGCTGACATACTTAATGGTGAGAAACTAGATGCTTTCCCCCTAAGATCAGAAACGAGGCAAGGATATCTCCTCTCATTATTCCTATTCAACATCATACTGAAAATCCTAGTTAGTGCAGGGCGACGAGAAGGGGAGGGAAGGTATATACAGATTAGGAAGGAAGACATGAAAGTCTTTTTTCATAGATGACATGATTGTCTATGTAGAAAATCCCAAAGAATTATTTTAAAAACCTTTCGGAACTAATAAGTGATTATAGCAAGGTTGTTAAGTTACAAGGTCAACAGACAAAGGCAATTGCTTTCCTGTAATTGTAAATTAAAAACACAACATCATTTATTTTAGTACCAAAAAAAAAAAAAGAAAGAAAGAAAAAAATACTTAGGTATATGTATCTATATGAGGGAAACGACAAGCTCTGATGAAAGGAGTTAAAGAAAATTTAAATGGTGAGATATTTCATGTTTATAGAGAGAAAAACTCAGTGTTGTTTGGATGCCATTTCTTCCCAACTTGACCTATAGATTCAGGGCAATCCCAATCAAAATCTGAACAAGTTATTTTGTAGGTATCAACCAACTAATTCCAAAGTTTATATGGAAAGGTAAAAGACCCAGACTAGTCATACAATACTGAAGAGGAAGAACAAAGTCAAAGGACTTACACTACCAAATTTCAAGACTTACCATAAAGCTACAGTAATCATAACAGTGTGGTATTAGTGAAAAAATAGACAAATAGATCAATGAAACAGAATAGAGAGCCCAGAAATAGACTCACACAAATACAGTTAACTTATCTTTGACAGCGAAGCAAAGACAATTTAATAGAGAAAGGATAGTTTTTTCAACCAGTGGTGCTTAGCAACTGGACATCCACATGGAAAAGAATAAATCTAAACACAGAATTCTCACCATTCATAAATATTAACTGAAGATGGATCATAGACCTAAATTCAAATCGCAAAACTATAAGACTTACAGGAAATAACATAGGACAAAATCCCAGTGACTTTGGATTTGATGATGACTTTTTAGATACAACACCAGAAGCAGATTCGGGAAAGAAAAAATTGATAAGTTGGGCTTTATGAAAGTTGAAAACTTCTTCTCTGAGAAAGACACTGTTAAAAGAATGAAAAGGCAAGCCACAGACTGGGGAAAATATTTGTTGGCAAAGATGTGGAGAAATTGGAACCTGCATACATTGCTGCAAGTGGGAATGTGAAACGGTGCAGCTGCTATGGAAAACAGTTTGGTGGTTCCTCAAAAAGCTAAACATGTGACCCAGCGATTTCAGTCCTAGGTATCTTTCTAAAGAAATCTAAAGTAAGGACTTGAACAGATACTTATATGCCAGTGTTTACTGCAGTATTATTTACAACTGCCAAAATGTGGAAACAACCCAACAAGTATCCATCAGCCGATGAATGGACAAACAAAATGTGATCTATCCATACAATGAAGTATTATTCAACCATTAAAAGGGATGAAGTTCTGACACGTGCTACAACATGGATGAACCTTGAGGACATTATGTTAAGTGAAACAAACCATACACAAAGGACAAATATTCTAAGTTTCTATTTGTAAGAAATGTCTATAATAGGCAAATTCATAGAGATAGAAAGTAGATTAGAGGTTACCAGGGGCTGTGGGAAGTAGAAATTGGAAGTCACTGCTTAGTGTTTATAGTTTCTGTTTGGAGTGATGAAAACGTTTTGGAGATAGTGTTGTGATGGTGGTACCACATTGTGAATTGTATTTTGTGCCACTAAGTTGTATACTTAAAAATGGTTAAAGTGGTTAATTTTATATTATATTATACATATATATTTTACCACAAATTAAAAAACTAATAATGTAATGTGAATTTTTTTTTTTTGCGGTACGTGGGCCTCTCACTGCTGTGGCCTCTCCCGTTGCGGAGCACAGGCTCCGGACGCGCAGGCTCAGCGGCCATGGCTCACGGGCCCAGCCGCTGCGCGGCATGTGGGATCTTCCTGGACCGGGGCACAAACCTGTGTCCACTGCATCGGCAGGCGGACTCTCAACCACTGAGCCACCAGGGAAGCCCGAAACATTTTATATGGGTTAATTGTATGGTATGTGAACTATTTCTCAATAAGCCTGTTAAAATGTGCAATTATATAATTATAGCACAATTTACTTATCTGTTCTGCTGCTGAATCATTGATTATTTCCAGTTTTTGTTGTTCTGAATGATGCTGCTATGGACGTTTTCACAACATGTCTCCTGCTGTATAGGTACGAGATTTTCAACAGGGGATATACAGTGTCTAGTATTGGAATTTCTGGTTTGTAGGGAATGTGCATGTACAGTTTTGCAAGACAGTGGCAGAGTGTTTTTCAGAGTGGCTGTACCCAATTGTACTCCTCCCAGCATTGCATAGAATTCTTATCTTCACTGGTAACTGGTCTTACCAAACTTAGATTTTGCCCATCTGGTGAGTGTAAAAGGGTTACTCTTTGTGGTCTTAATGTGAATTTTTCTGATTTTAATGAGATTGAGTATTTTTTCTTATGTTTATTCACAATTAGGATATTTTCTTCTATAAAATTCTAGTTATCCCATTGGATTATGTCTTTTATTGTTATGTAAGAATTAGCTCTTTAAATATTCTAGATATTAATCTTTGGTTGATTGCATATGTTACAAATAGACATTCCTTGCTACCAGAATTTATGAAGTTTCTGAATTCAGATAACCAGAGTTCAAATAATGAAGAATACCTAGTTTTCAGAATCTATTTCATTCTTTATTTTCATATAAAAGTTAGCTAGAATTTGGATAATGAGATAATTCAACATTTTATTCAAATATTTTTGGTTCCTAGGACACCTGTTTCTTCTCTTAGTTTCTAATTTGTCTTTTTATTTCCTTTAAGATATCTTTTTTGTTAGAAGTTCTTAATTTTAACGTTGTCATGCTTATCAATCTTTTATGAATAGAGCTTTTTTTCATCCTACTAAAGAAGTCTTTTCTTGTCCTGAGATCATAAAGATATTTTTCTCTATATTCTTCTAAAAGTTTTATCTTTCACAATTTTTTTTTTTTTTTTTTTTTTTTTTTTTTTTTTGCGGTACGCGGGCCTCTCACTGTTGCGGTCTCTCCCGTTGCGGAGCACGGGCTCCGGACTCGCAGGCTCAGCGGCCATGGCTCACGGGCCTAGCCGCTCCGCGGCATGTGGGATCTTCCCAGACCGGGGCACGAACCCGTGTCCCCTGCATCGGCAGGCGGTCTCTCAACTACTGCGCCACCAGGGAAGCCCTATCTTTCACATTTAAGTCTGTAATTCAACTGAACTTAAATTTTGTGTGTGGTAGGAAGTAGAGATTCTACCATGTGGATAACTAATTGTCCTGACATCATGTGTTTTATAGACCATTTCCCAGTGACCTACAATGCTACCTTTGTCATAGATGAAGTTCTTATACATTTGTGATTGTGTTTCTGGGTGCACTATTATCCATTGGTTTTCCAGCATCAATATCACCCTGGCTTAACTATTATAGCTTCATAATAATTCTTGATATCTGGTAGGGCAGTTTCCCTTTCCTTATTCTTCAAAAATATCTTGGCTGTCTGTGGGTCTTTGCTTTTCCATATCAACTTTAGAATTAGCTTGTCATGTTTTTTGCAAACCCATTGCTGTTTCATAGAAAATACGATCAATTTGTAGAGTACTGACATTTTGTATTTTATTGAGTCTTCCTGTCCATGAACATGGTGTAGTTTTTCCATTTATTTAAGTCTTCTTTAATGTATTTTCAAATATTAAAAATTTTTTCTGTAAAGGTCTTGCCCATCCTTTATTAGATTCATTCCTTTGTTCTATCTATTCTGTCATTTAATCTACTAATGTCTTAATATTAAGGCACCCTTGAATTTCTAGGATAAAGTCATCTTGTTTATGATGGATTATCATTTTTATGCACTGCTAGATTTGGCTTAATAATATTTTAAGATTCTTATATCCATCTTTATGAGCGTGATACCTTCCTCAACTGGTTTTGGTCATGGTTATCCATGATGGATATGGGATTGGGTGTATGGTTATATTATGAACTAAGTTGAAGATTGTTCCTGCTACTTCTTTTCTCTGAAAGAGTTCACATAAAATTGGATT
This sequence comes from Phocoena sinus, assembly GCF_008692025.1. Taxonomy (NCBI): domain Eukaryota; kingdom Metazoa; phylum Chordata; class Mammalia; order Artiodactyla; family Phocoenidae; genus Phocoena; species Phocoena sinus. Next base: position 82,787,485 of record NC_045764.1, read on the forward strand.
GATCTGTTCTTTGAAAGGTTGATAGACTCTTCCAATAAGATCTTCCGATGCTGACTTTTTTTTGGTAACAAGATTTTTAACTCTAGTACTGATTCAGTTTCTTTAATGGTTATAGAACCATTCAGACTTTCTATTTTGTCACGTATTAGTTTAGGCAAGTTGTTTATGGTTGTAGCTTACAAATCCCTCTTGTTTTGATACATAAGCCTGTCCCTTTTTTATTGCCAACTCAATTATGAATTTCATTAAAAAATTAAATTATAAATACTTATATTAGGAGGACTTCAAGTTAGTTTAGACTTCCAGCTTGCTAGAACCAGAACCAGATATGAATTTCTTCAACTTTACTAGATATTGTCCTACAGCTCTTCAAAGTGGTTGCACCTATTTATACTGCCACCAACACTGTTTGAGAATTTCTGTTGTTCAACAGGAATCTTACCAATACTCAGAATTGTCCAGTTCTTTAATTTTTGCTAGTCTCATGCCTATGAAATTGTAGTTTTAAATGGAATTTCTCTGCTTTTTGGTAAGGTTGTGCATCTTTCTATTGGCCATCTGCGTTTTATCTTCTGTAAATTGTCTGTTCATATCTTTTGACCATTTTTCTAGTGGGTGTTTTTCTTCTAATAACTTGTAGGCATTTTAACATACTCTGGATAGTAATACTTTGTCAGTTATAGGTATTCAAATATATTTTCCCATTTTACACCTTGTCTATTGAAATTTTTCAGGTGCCTTTTCAGGACAGAGGTTTTTATGTTTATATATAGAATTTGCCAGTTGTTTTCTTCGTAGTTTGTATTTTTGGTATCTTGCTTAAGAAATTCTTTGCTATCCTAAGGTTATAAGGATATTCTAAAAGTGTTAAAGTTTGCTTTTCCCAATTATATATTTAATCAGTCTATAATTGATTTTGGCATATGGTATAAGGTAGAGATCTACAATTTTTTTCCACGTGGATGGCTAATTGTGGCAGCAGCATTTATTGTCATAGATTCATTTCTCTGATATGTGTGGGTCTGCGTCCCCTTCTTACATTTATTTGTCTTTCCCAGCATCACTACTATAATAGTTTAGTTCTCATCACATTTTTTGTAAATCTTGATGATTGTAAAGTTAAGTCTCCCTTTCTCATTCTTCTTCAGGAATGTCTTGGCTCTTCTTAGCCTTTATCTTCCATATGAATTTTAAGGTAAGCCTGTCATGTCCTTTGAAGAATCCTATAGGGATTTTGGTTGGAATTTCAATGAATTTATATATGAGTTTGGGAAGGAAATGAAATTTTTGCATATCCCCATTTATAAACATGGTATATCTCTATTTTTGTTTAAATCTTCTTTTATGTCCTTTAATAGAATGTAATAATTTTTCCATATAAAGCATGCTTCTCTTTTGCTAATTTTATTCCTAGATTTTTTTTTTTTTTTGGTATCTAAAAGGTTGTCTTTTCCACACAATATTTTCTGATTGATTGATGCAATTGATATTTGCATAATGTGTCTTATAGTCTTATGTCTTATAGTTTGAACAGTTCCAATGTAGACATTATCTGTGTTATCTTGTAAAACATTTTAGTATTGTTTATAATTGGTAAATAACGGTTTATTTCTTTTCAATCTTCATTTCCATTTCTCCTTCTTTTTCTTATTGCATTGGCTAGGACCTCCAGAACAAAATTAAACAGGAGTAGTAACAGAAGCCTTCCTGTTCTCATTGTTGATCTCAGAGGGAGTACTTCTAATGGTCACTACTAATGATGAGGTTTGTTCTATGTTGTAGGTAGATATACATAAAACTAATTTTGAAGTTCTGGTTGAAGAAGGAAAAATAAATGTACAGAAAATTCAATCTGAGACACAAATTGTAGATATTAACTTTGGATTAGGGAGAGATCGATATAAAATTCACAGGGTCTTTCCTGGTGGTGCAGTGGTTGAGAATCTGCCTGCCAATGCAGGGGCCACAGGTTCAAGCCCTGGTCTGGGAAGATCCCACATGCCGCGGAGCAACTGGGCCCGTGAGCTACAACTACTGAGCCTGCGCATCTGGAGCCTGTGCTCTGCCAACAAGAGAGGCCGCGATAGTGAGAGGCCCGCGCACCGCGATAAAGAGGGTCCCCGCTTGCCGCAACTAGAGAAAGCCCTCGCACAGAAACGAAGACCCAACACAGCCAAAAATAAATTAAATAAATAAATAAAAGAATCCTCCGGCCAATGCAGAGGACATGGGTTCGAGCCCTGGTCCAGGGAGATCCCACATGCCGCGGAACAACTAAGCCTCTATGCCACAACTACTGAGCCTGAGCTCTAGAGCCCGTGAGCCACAACTACTGAGCCTGTGTGCCACAGCTACGGAAGCCTGCGCACCTAGAGCCCGTGCTTTGCAACAAAGAGAAGCCACCTTAATGAGAAGCCCGTGCACCAAACAAAGAGTAGCCCCTGCTCATAGCAACTACAGAAAGCCTGTGCGCAGCAATGAAGACCCAACACAGCCAAAAATAAAAATAAATAAATTTATTTTTAAAAATTCGCAGGAACACTAGATATTTGACAACAGCTCAAATCTATCTAGGAAAAAATAACTCACAAAGAACCCTAACCATGCAACATCAAATAAGTACTTATTTAAGCCGATTAATTTCTGAGAGCTAGAGGAAACGCTAGTGAAGATCACAAAAAGGAATCATGGAGAAAATTCTGAGAACTGTGTTGAATTTATTTCAGAGCATTTTAGAACTGTTCTAGACATGTTTTCTGACCCAGGATTTCTTATGGCTGGAGAAATTGAAAATAACTAGGGACAGCTTAGAAATTAGCTCTGATAAGAGAGAAGTGGGATGGCTTTCGAATCTCCACACATTTCTTGTGATAACTTTTCCCTTGCACTTTTACAGAGGACTTGGTCTTTTTGTAAAGGAATTAAGTGATCATCACCTAGCCTTTTTCCTTCCTGGCTCATTTTCTGCCTCCTTATATATACTGTTCTGCCTTTGGGGAATCTCTGACTCCCAAAGCTATCTTCCTGGTTCCTTATTTAGGCCTGTCTTTCCCCACTTTAATTCAGCATTTCCCAAATTGTAAAATTTCTGAGAAAAAAAGGGGTTCCATGGTCAAATGAGTTTGGGAAATATGGTGTCAAGCAAAATCCAATACCTTATTTTACTACAGGACTTCTAGAGCCTTCAGTATACTAATGTGCACTGTGAATCTCCAAAAGGGAAGCATATATCGCAGTGTTTCTCCAATTAATTGATCATGGAACCCTTTGCAAACAACACCTAATAACACCTCATAGAACCCAGTTCATTAATTTTCAAATAAAAACTTCCATTTCTTCAGTAAACTTTTCTTTAGTGGAAGACATGTGATATGCTATCTCTCTACTAGACTGTCGACTCTGAGGGCAATTTCTCCTGTTTTCTTGAAGTATTACCTGATCTCATTTATATATTGAAACTCTGGGGTTCTGCCTCTTTCTTAGGTCCTGGGGTAGGCACACTGGACACCACCCAAGAGTTCCTCTATGGCAGACTCTTGCTAAATTACCTAATTTAGCTTTCAAGATCTTTTTACTACATCTCAATTCAACCACTTTGACGCTTTATTCAGGGCACTGAGCTAGGTAGGCACTGCTGGAGCTAAAAGGATGAGTAAGATCTAGTTATACCTCCCAGGAGTATGTATAGAGGAGATAAGACAAGTACATGACACAAAACACGAGTTAAATGCTAAACAAGAGGTACAAACCACCTTGATATTCAATGGAGAAACAATAACAATTGGGCAGTTGGGGGAGGGGGACAGGTGGGAAGAATCAGGAAAGATCTCATTTTGGGATGTATCATTTGGGATGGACCTTAATATTTTCTTAAATGTAGACAGAGAGTATTGGAAGAGTGGGGTTACAGGTGGAGGGTATAGCATATGCAAGGCATGAGGGTAAGAAGTTCAAGTGGCAGGAGTATATGGAGTTTGCAGGATGAGTTGTAGATGGGGTACGGCCAGAGCATGAATAATAAAAATGGAAATAAGAGTTGAATGCCAGTGTGAGTTAATACTGCTGTCCACAGGGAGCCACTGAAGAATTTTTGAGCGGAAGGGTGATTCGGGGTCCACGTGTTCCTCCCCCACTCTCGTCCTGTCTCCTATACTCTAGTTCCTTTGCCTCTGTCCAGCACAGCGACATATCAAAACTTCAGCCAATGAATCAAACCTCCAGTCTCCTAACCTGCCTGTAGGGTACTTCCTCCTGGAGAGCTGTCCAGAGTACAACAGAATCCTGA